>NC_086163.1:23288848-23600621 GCF_035149785.1 Candoia aspera | reverse complement strand
CTGAAACCTTCATTTAATCCCAGCAGGGACTGTTCAGTGCTTCCTGTTCTCTCAATATGGGCTGGAAGTACTTTAAAACTTCCTACCTGTTGCTTGAATTACTGGGGGGCTGTCATGGGCGGGGGTGCTCTTTAACGAAGTCCTGGAGTTCCACAAGTGATCCTCTTCATTTTTAGCTAACCCTGAGCTCTTCTGGCCCAGTGGCAGGACAGCCATCATGGAGCAGAACTGGAGATGCCCCCGGGATTCAAGATCCTTTCTGGATCTTCAGGTTTTGAGAGTCATTGTTACCATACAGTCTGGGCCCCTTTGAGCTTTAATTCAAGCACAGTTCACCCCCTCCGGAATCAAACTCCAGACCCAACTTCCCAGCCTCAGGTTCAATTCTCTGAATCACGCCTTCAGTTTCTGCAATTTTGGGCCACGGGGTCCAGCTTCTGTCCTTGCACCATCCG
The DNA here is from genome assembly GCF_035149785.1 of Candoia aspera. Lineage (NCBI taxonomy): Eukaryota > Metazoa > Chordata > Lepidosauria > Squamata > Candoiidae > Candoia > Candoia aspera. The sequence continues at coordinate 23,600,166 of NC_086163.1, read as the reverse complement.
TAATCCTCCAGCTTTGAGGAGTTCATGTGACACTGTCCACACCTTTTAGGATACTGTTTTTTTCACTCCAGCTATAAGGACTAGCATTCTTCAATGTCCAGCTATTGAATTTTGTGCCAGGTGCCAAAGCGCCCCCTTGAACAGGTGCCTTGTCTGTGAGAAGAATTATATATAGAACTGATTAGAAGTTACTTCCATTTGCACATTTCAGCCCATTCTTTACCTGTCTCCTGCTGATCCTGGAGTCTTTCCTCATCAGCTGAAGAGAAGTGACTGGATTGGCTTAATCGCACTCCTTTTTCAAGAGCTCCGATAGCGAATTGTGCTCCACATTCCTTCAGTGTCTTGCCCTGAACCGCATTCTCTTTCCCTTTGAAGACACAACTGCGCTTTCAGCTAGGACTGGCCTTCTAGACAAGCAGTCTTTTCTTTTTGCATTGAGGAACTGTCTCTCTAACCCACCCCAATAATAACTTTTGTTTCTGGGAAGATTGCAAATATGTGTAAATACTTCTACATGAATGGGAAAGAACGTGCCTATACCGTCCAGCCTTTGGATGGTTTTGTCTCGCTCTTTCTGAGCTTTGGTGAGACTTTGGCTTCACAGAGTAACCCAGGCCAGATGTGCGCTGTTGCTTCCCCCCACCCATCCATCGCCCCCAAGATCTAGTCTAGGAAAGCCAACATATAACCTGTTAGTTTCCATAGTTTCTGAAACAACAGAAAATAGCCTCAGGTTGACTTAAACTTTGTTCCTGCTAACTTGGAGGGCATTGTCTAATTCAGAGGATAAAGTGGATGATGGATGGTAATTTGGGGACAGAACGCAACTGGTTGTGGTTGTTAATTTTGAATGTCCTTCTGTATGTATTTGTGTGTGTGTGTGTGTGTGTGTGTGTACACATACATACATACATACATCTCTTCCGCTGTGGCAGAAACTCAGGAATGGCTTGAAGAGTCTGAGTCTGATGAAGATGTGGAAGGTGCCGAGGGAGGAGAGGAAGAGGAGGGGGAAGAGGACTCTGAGGAGGAGGAGAGTGAAGAAGATGGTGAGTGCACCGCAAAATCTGGACAAAGACCACGGTTTTCAGGGTGAGCTGAATAGGAAGAGATTCCCTTCCTCCCCTTTGGGTTTCGCTTTCCAGTGGTCTCATGGGTCATAGCCATGTGGGGATTCTTCGGTGAATTGTGGAGAAGAAAGCCATCCAGAACAGCGTTCCCCCAACTTGATGTTCTCCAGGTGCCCTGGGGCTTCAACTCCCAGGCTACCCCAGCAGGGAATTTGGGACTTAGTACTCCTTGGAGAGTACCAGGTTGAAGAACTTGGTGTGTTGATCTTTCAAATCTGTGTTATAAAGATTTTTTAAACCTATTGCTGAAGGTGGGAAGATTCGTTTTGGGGGAAGTTACATAACCCAGCGAAGGCTGCAGGCTGGAATTGCTGTCTAGAATCTAACACTGCCATCCAGACTGTCTGCCTTTTCCTTCCCCCAGGAGCACAACATGAAGGGATGGTCCTCAGTTCCTAGGAAGTTTTTAGCAGTCTTCAAAATACCAGAGTCAGGAACGTTTTCCTCCATAGCCCAGGCTGTGCATTCCCTCCTTAAAATTTGTATCCCGCCCACCCACCTGTTCTTCAGTATAAATTAGGTAAATAGATGGGTGATTATACAAAAGTCCATCAGTATTCACGCCAGGGATGGCTGCCCTTGCATGTAGTAGATCCACAGAATATTACACCATCGGTGGGACCACTTACTTTCAGACCCCGTTCTTCACTGACCCCTCGCTTTCTCTCTCCGTCTCCTGATCACACTGTAGACAAGGAAGAACATCCAGCTGTGCAGCAGGATGAAAAGTTTGCAGACTACCTTTCCCGGACAGAGCAGTACTGGATGAATCTGGCCCGCCAGAACATGGGCCCTGATGCCAAAGAGAAGACGACAGTGAAGGTGGGACAGGCCATGGCGAAGGCATTCCATGAAAGTGCTGCCTAGGCCAGGCTGAAGACGACTGGGGGCCAAGTGGGTGTGCTTGGCCAATCCTGTCCCGCACAGGGGTGCTCAGTGCAGGATCTGACCGGCACTTGATTGCTTAGAAGGCCTGTGTTAAATAAGTCACCTCAGTCAAGAATTTGAGAGTAAAGTAATCAATGCATGCTGAGAAAGCCTGAAATTTTCTTGACTAATGTAAGCAGAGGCAATGTTTAGAGGGCACAGGTTTGCCCCTGGGGTCTAATCCTTGACAGGCAGGGAAATGGTGTTTCCTGGAGAACTGCATTCATGATCCCCAGGAAAATGCATCCCACAAGGTTCTCGCTGTGTCATAAAGCTAGCTATATCAGAGAGTCACTGTTATTCCTGGGTCTCCTGGGCACTTCTGGGTTGTGGTTGTGTGAAGGGCTGGGGGAGAGAACTTTCTGATGGCCCTGTGCATGTACATTTAGGCTAGAAACCAGCTGAGCAGGGGAAGAGAAAGAGGCATGAACATAGTAGAAAACATTTTGGGAGAGAGCGGCTGGAATAAGACCTTGAACCTTGAACAGAAGCCACATCTCACATGGGTGAAGTTATGAGGCTGGAAGCTGGAATTTGCCATTTTAAGAGCGTTTACAAATAAAACTGCTGTTGCTCGTTAGGGTGATATTTCTATTTAATGAGTTATTTATCTGAGTAGGATGTGTCAAGTTCCCATTCTTGCTCTGCTGCTGGCAGTTCTCTGCACCATCATTAGTGCTGCTTAAAAAGTCAGCTTGTGCGGGGTAAATGTGTGGATTGAGTTTTCCACCAAATTGCTGATGTCTTCGCTTAGGAATACACAAATGAGCAGAATAAGGTTGCAGGTGTGGGCCTTGTTGTGTAGAAGGGGTTGGAAAGGGACTTGCTTCCAAACCCCTTGTAGCATGGAACTCTTTCCATGTGGTTCATGAAATGTGTAATTCTAACCATTTTACAGTCTTTTTTTTTTTTTTTTAAACTGGAGTAGAAACATGTGACTTTCAGAAGTTGGACTCCAAACCCTGTTAGCCCCAACTCGCCCGGCCAGTAGTAAACGATGGGAACCGTAGCCTAACAGCACCTAAAGGTCAAAGGCTCACGGATTTGTTTTCTGTACCCAACACAGAATAAAGCAATGCAGCAGAAGAGCTGCAACCTTTCCCAACTGGTCCTCTCCAGGTATCTGGGGCTCCAAGACCCATAATTCAGAGCCAACCTATCTGAAAGAAATTCATGACCGCCATCTGACTATTTTGCCCCCCCCTACTCTGTGTAGCTAAGCCATGGCCTTCCAGATGTTGCCCACCTGCAGCTCCTGGCAGCCACTGGCAACAGAGCTGATGGCAAAAGATGCGGGTGATCTGAGCAACATCGGGGGGTGGGGTCATGGCTGGCCTACTTGGGCTCTTGGTAATTGCACTGCATCTTGAGTAGCATCAAGTTGCATTTCCCTCACTGGAGAGCACACGGAGGACCACAATCCCAGAAGGTTCTGCTGGAAATTTTCCCATTGGTGGGTGAGGCATGGGAAACAGGTTGCACGCTCCCCAGGCACAAGTCCACCCCCAGCTGTTGATTGGCCATCTTGGATCCAGCGTTACAAGACTCGGGCTGCAGGGCTACTTGGAAGCCTCTCTCCTCCTTCGCTGACTCTTAGGAATGAAGCTGTGTTCATTAATGCTACTGACACCCCCAGAATGGACCTGCTCCTTGATGGAGTTGTCTTTCTGGTGTATACAGGCAGTCCTCACTTAACAACCTTTTGTTTAGTGACAGTTCAGACTTATGACGCTGGAAAAAAACGACATGACCAGTCCTCGCACTTACAATCATCACAGTGTCCCTGCAGTCACATGATCAAAATTTGGGCACTTAGCATCGGGTTCACATTTATGACCATCGCAGCATCCCATGGTCACGTGATCGCCATTTTCGACCTTCCTGGCCAGCTTCTGGCAAACAAAATCAATGGGGGACTGGGTGATTTGCTTAATGACCATGTGGTTCGCTTAACGCCTGTGGTGATTTGGTTAACAGCCACCACAAAAAAGGTCATAAAATCAGCCTGGGTTTTCTTATCGCTTTGCTTAGCAACTGAAATTCCAGTCCCAGTTGTGGTCATTAAGTGAGGGCTACCTATATGTGAAATAAGGTTTTCTTCTTTTTTAAGTGATGTATTAAATAGTGGATGTACGTGTTCACAAGACAAAGGAGTTTAACAACTGCACAAATCGTGCAGATCTAAAACCAAGAGTTTTCTTGCACCTTAAAGACAAACAGGTTTATTATAGCATATGTTTTCAGGGCGTTTGTTTTTCAGTCCACTTTCTCACACGGGTGTCAGTGTATACACATAACCACAGAGGAAGAAGGAATGACAGGCAGGCTGAACAGAGGCCCCATTCGTCTGTTTTGTGAAGTCACTATCATCTTCCCAATCAAGGGGCCACTTCGTGCATCTGGCAAAGGCCTGCCTACCATCATGAAAGCTTCTGCCACAATAAGGGTTAGTCTTTAAGGTGCCCCCAAGCTCTTGGATGCTTGAGCGAAAGCCGCACCTGCCCCCCCCCCCGGAGCGTGATCAGGCTTGGGGGTTCTTCCAAAGGACGGGTTGATCCGCAAAGCAGAACCGAGCCAGGAGGCCAGGAGTTCCTGTGCACCCCGAAATCACACTGCTGATCCGTTTTACGGTGTGAAGGAATGAGTGGCTGCTGTGCGGATTCCGGGCAAGGAGAGGGATTCAGCGGCGGCGTGGTGGCGGGGACTTTAGTGCACAGCTTTTGATCAAAAATCTGGTTTCAGTGTGGTTGCCCAGTATAGAGTAAGCCTGGGAGTAGAAAATCCTGCTCAAAAGACGCAAAGAATGTGAGCCACAGGGAGCCCAGTCAGCCAGATGAAGGGATGCACCGGATTAAGCCAACCTAGTTAGTGTTACAGTGTGTGTGTCGCCTTCTAAGGTCCCTGCCTTCTTGTGGTGAGTATCCCTGGATTTGCAGAGAAAAAAAAATGTAGTTGTGAAGAGAGCTGCTCCAACCTCACTAATCCCTGAGCATCCTGTAGTGTCCATGCAAACTCCATGCTTCCTCCATACAAGATGGGACATTGATGGAGCTGTGTGCCCTCCTGGGCAGCATCTGGGTTTGCATCTGGCATCCCAGCCAACAGGACGTGTGGATCCTGCACGTACCACAGAAGTCGCATAAGCAAAGCATCCTGTTGGGAGCCTGGTCAGCCTTCTCAGCTGCGCAAAAGGCAGATGGGAGACAGACTGTCTCCCCCAACTTATCTCTGGAACTGGGACGTCCATAGGGTATGGCCAAAAAGTCAACATGGCAGCCATGACTGTGAGCAAAGCTCTGCCTGTGCATCACACGCAAACCAAGATCTGCCTGTGCATCACAAACAAAAATTCACCTTCAGATTATAATCAGATGCGATGCACATAAAAAACAGATGGAGTGTTGACTGCAGGGTGGCAGCCGCCTTTTCGACAGTTGGCCATACCCTGCAGACACACCCTAACAGGACCAAACTAATATCATGTCCTTTTCTATATAATAGAAACTCAGAAGGCGCTATTGCATGATTAACAACAAAAGCGTATTTTCAGGGAATGACCAGGTGGATATGAGCCCCACCCCATCCCAAAAATAAGTAGAAGAAAGAGGAACAAGGCAGGCATCTTATAAAGATGTTTTGAACCATACCAAAATTAAGTGATACATAGAGGAGAGAAAACAAATTATAAAAAGAGCATTACATACTCAGAGGCTGTTGTTGTTGACAATGTTTTTGTTTGTTGTCTAGTTTTGGTTTTGGTTGTTTGTACAGGGATATGTTGGAAGCTGGAATATACATCCTGCAGACAAAATGCAAAACTATTACATGCTCTGAGGCCAAGCATGACATCTGGAAATGGCTCATGGCAAGATGGAGGAAGGGAGGCCCACCACGCCCCGTTCCTCACGGTGCCCCCGTGGCCCTTGGAGGGACATTCAAGACATTCGTTCCAAATAGAGAGGCTGACCCCGCTGCAATCTGGGTGAAAACCTTGGTCATCTTAAAAAACAAAACAAAACACCTTTCTGGGTCAATTTTAAACATGTGCCAGAGATGATGAAAAATGAGTTGAGCAAGATTTAAAAAAAAAAAAAGATTGTGCAGTTAGTAGGTACAGGATTTTACCTGAGCCTCAGCATCCTTTATGTGACTTTATGTTTGCCAATTTTCTATTGTTACCTGGGAAAATTAAATCATTGTTCTGGGTGAGAAAAATATTTTGGACTTCAAGAAGAGACCAGGAGTGGGGGCTTAAGGTTTTTCTTCTAGGTGTGGCTGTTCAAATGTTTCAAGAAATGTTTCTCTACCATGAATGTTACTTCTTATTTTTTTAAATGAGTGCCATCTGCTTTGGGTGTTCTTGTTTTTGGATGAAACCCCACTCAAGAATTTCCCAGTTTGATGCAAATACTCGCCCTGGGATTTTCTCGAGTAACCCCATCTTGTATCTCTAGTGATCTGGGGCAGCCGTTGCGTATCGCCAAGCCATTTCAGGACCACGGCATCTCTCTCCATTTTGTCTTCAGTTAAAAATCTGAAGACTGTGGGAGTCCACGTGAAACCACTTTTCTACCATCAGTGGAGATCTGAGGAACCCACCCAGAGGAACGCTTTCCATCCTGTCTGGTGCTGGGAGACGGGAGTGCGGTTACCATTCTGCCATGCCACACAGCAAAAGGGTTATGCAAGCAAAGAATTTTGGCTAAAATCCAAAACATTACCTAGGAAGGGGGGGAAAAAAAGGCAAACTGTGAGTGAGACTCAATCTGTGGTTGGTCTTCCGTGAAAAGACTTTAAAGTTGTCGCAGGACAGTTCAAAAAGACATCGCTCTCACTGTTGTCTCTCGCAGCATTATCCCCATTCATACACCTTGGTTTTTTATTATTAATCAGCTGAGTTTCGCAAACAAGACAGTCTTGACTTAGATGAAAAAGTTAATAAACAAAATGGCGACTCCAATGTTTAACAAGATTACCATGACGACTAGAATGGGAGCTGAACCCTGAAAGAGAGGAAAGAAGAGGGAGAGGATTATAAGGGGGCCCTGGGTCAATTGGGATCTTTGGGAGGAAGGGCGGTCAATGGCTGCATGGATTCCCGCATCTGCAGGCCATCCCAGAATCAACGGTTCCCAGGTCTCAGTGTTTCTCAACCTTGGCTGGGGAATTCTGGGAATTGAAGTCCACACATCTCCACGTTGCCAAGGTTGAGAAACACTGCCAAGTCCAACACAAGGGGTCTGTCTGGCTCCCGTTTCACAGCATGGCCACTGCGTTTCTTCACCAGCCCTTGTTCAACTGCAGGAGCCTGGCCAAAAGACCTTAAAGTTTTGCCCTGAGCCATTCCCCTCAACTTTTCCACTTGTGATGTCCCCATCCTGTTTCCACCATATATTAGCTTCACACATTGCATTAAGCCATCGTTGGTTGAAGAAGCCACATTCGCCTGGGCTTACGTATACAATTAAGCCATAAGCCACAGCGGCTGGGTTCTTGTATCATGCTAAGCCAAACTCAAATACTGGCAGTGCTTGGTAACAACCACAATTGGGACTGGAATTTTGGTTGCTAAGCGAAGTAGTCATTAAGTGAATCCAACCCAATTTTACAGCCTTTTTTGCGGCCATCGTTAAGCGAATCACTGCGGGCACTTTCTAGGTTAACCGGGTTTGGGGCAGCAGAGGCAAAGGGGCAGGACAAAACTGCATCTTGCTTTTGTTCAGGAGTTATTTTGTGCCGTTTTGTGAGAATGCCCACAACATACTCTCAAAACGCCCAAACTCTCCACCAGAGAGATTGTCTTCCCGAGTTTCAATGAGCAAAAAAGAGGGCTGGATCTGTTTGCTCTCCAAATGGAAGGATTCGTTTTATTACTCGTTGCGCATCCATGAGAAGCAGCAGCTTTGAGCAGGCAAAGCATGCATAAATGGGGAGCTGCAGTGTCCTCCAGATGCCTTGAAGGAGCTCTTTGGGGGTTCCCTTAACCATATCTGCAGGACTGGTATTTCAAGGGGCCAAAGCATTGCGTGTGAGAGAGAAGAAGAGGCGGAGAGGGGAAGAGCACTCCCTTTTTCCAGCACATCGAAAAAATCCTCCTTGCTGCATAGCAACATAGTGCAAGGATGCTGGCCAAGGGGATCAACAGCTCACCCTCCTCTTCCTCCCCTCTGCAGTACCTGGCTGCCGAGTGTAGGCTTTATATGGGCAAGTGGCCATCCCTTCGTCCGCCTGCCTACCAACTTTCAGCAGGCAGCTTGAATGTAATCTGATTTCGGTGGCCTGAAATCAAGGACACTGACCCAGCGGGGCAAATGCCAAACACACGCCGGAATTGAAATATAGCTCAGACAGACCGCCTAGTCCAGGACTGAGGCGAGGCCCCGAGAATCGTCTGCTCACCACAACATGCAGTTAGCAGGTACAGGATTTTACCTAAGCCTCAGCACCCTTGATGTGACTTTATGCATAACTTCTGCCAATTTCCAATTGCTACCTGGGAAAACTGAATTTTAAATTATTGTTCTGGGTGAAAAATATTTCAGAGTTCAAGAAGAGACAAGGAGTGTCTCACGAGGATCTTCGGATAGGTGGGTGAGATGGCTGGTTCCCACCATCCTTCCTTAGGAAAAAGTCTTTTCAGATATAGGGAAGATACTCTGAATTTGGAGAGGCTGTTGGACTTCAACACATTTTCCCAAAGGCCATTTCCCGCTCATATTTTGGGAGGATTGTCAACGAATTAGCAATGTAGGACATTTGGGGGGGGGGACAACAGCCCCCTTTTAGCTTGACAGTCCTTGGACAGCAGACAAGCATGGATGCGAAGCCAACCCTTGTGATTTGTAATAGGATGGATGGCTTAGCACAGCGTTTCTCAACCTTGGCCACTTTAAGATGGGTGGACTTCAATTCCCAGAATTCCCCAGCCAGCACTGGCTGGGGAATTCTGGGAATTGAAGTCCACCCATCTTAAAGTGGCCAAGGTTGAGAAACACTGGCTTAGCATGTTGCGCAAAGCTACCAATTGTAGCTTATTCAGTAAGCCATGGTTAAACAAAGCACAACTAGGTACAAACTCTGCTTGGACGCAGGGCCCTGAGAAGGATTTGAGATGTGCGAATAGTATTCATCCTATGTGTCCAGCACACACTGACGCGTGCTGTGAATGTTGAAGATGGAGGTTGCAAAGGGCATCATGGGACTTGGGAACACAAGCCAGCAGCACATCTTTACGCATACACACACCCCAGTTTTACTTTTGCCTGCAAGCCTGTTTCCTCCTCTTCCTACAGTCAGGTTGAATGAAGTGTCCAAGAAATAAATTTTTTAGATCAAATCAAATCGTTTTGCCACTTCCTTTGCAAATCAGTTTAGGAGGTCCCTTAAAGCCAGACATCTCTGCAGCCCCTTTGTAAAGAAGGTAAGATTTTTCTTCACCCAGACTTCTAGATGTCTCTGCTTGTATTCACCATTCTCTGACACAGCACACTAGAAAAGGTTTGAATTTACCGTTGACTTGAAAGCATTGCACTATGATTTGTTTTATCGCATAATGAGGAATATGATTATTGGAATAAATGAAAATACAATCCTATCCGGCTTTCCTATAAAGTATTGTCACATTATCCAGGACATCTTGTTGAGAAGAAACAGGGCAGAATCCATGTGATCATTAAATCTCTACTTGCTGTCTTTCTGTTTAGCAGAAATAGTCCCTATTTCCTGATCACCAAGGCTGGTAAATTGGGAATGATTTACACAAACTCAGATATAATAGATCATGTTCATGTTTTCCTTCCCCAACTCCAGATATTTAGGAAATGGAGTTCCAGGATTCCCAGCCATCCAATTGTCCCCTAGCTGAAAATGATGGGGGCTGTAATCCAAATTTATCTGAAGGGTGCCAGCTTGAGAAAACTGCTCTAAAAATGCAGACTTCACCTGGGAGCTTGGGACTAAAATATATCTCTGCTAATACAGTACTCTGTACATCGTTCTCTGTACCACGGCAAGACTTATTTTGAACAGAACAGCACCCGACTGCAATGCAAACTCAGCCGGTGCAAAGTCCTCCAGCAGAATGGAAGCAGGAACAGCTTTCAGCAGTGTGTAGAAGAGAAGAGGTGGGAAGTGATGTTTTCGTATGAGAACAGGTGGGCTGCACGGATGTCCCTATTCTTCCCTGTGGGGATGGAAGGATGATAGGAAACACAGTTCCGAAACAGGGATGCAGTCCTGAAACGACGCGAGTCAACCAGTCCTCCTATTGACTGCTGGCCCTTGTTCTTGTTCTCTCTCTCTTCTGTCTCCTACGCTTCCAGCTTGGGGAGCTTTTAACAACCCAAGGCTAGGCTCAGGGTTCCCAAGGGCGACCTTCTGATGGCTAAAGCCCAACTCACATCAAAGTGGGTGTCCTGGCAGTATATAAATGGAATAAATAAATTAATAAACTACCAGACAAGCTCTAAGGCCTAAGTGTGTTTACCCCAAAGTAAACGCAAGGGGCAGTTTACACTTGGCACAAACTCAAAGAGAAATTTGGCTGCCATTCCAAAAGGCTTTCTGCAAAGAGGCTGGGGGCCCACGTCTGGCTAATGCTCATGGCTCATCAGATAAAAAGGGGTGTGACATTGCCCCATCATCCCCCCGCCCCGAAAATTCAGGCGTTTGGTTCAGCAGCTCCAGGAATAATATTCATGACTAACCTTATAAATGCCTCTTACCTTCTTTGTCCCCAAAGCTTCAGCATTTCCCCATGTTCCACAGCCATGGAAAGGAAAAGCCACCCCGTAGGGTCTGATCCTGTCCCCAGGCTGACCGATTCCCCTGGACAGGAGTCACATTCACAACACACTGGGGAAGGCTGATCTTGCACAGTGTGGGAACCCCATCAGGTAGACCAAAGCTTATGGTTTAACATTATTTGACATTCATACTGCATATGAAATCATAACCTAGACTTCCAACACATGCCAAAGATCTCTGTGAATACCCAGCAAAGCATTTTCTAGCCACCAAACCACTGTGGCTGAAAGAACGTGTGGAACCATACAGAGACTCATGGTTTGACCACTGGCAAAGGAACAGTCGTTGGCAGAGGGACCGTGATCTGGGAGATTTCGTTGCTCAGTAAGCCAAGGCAACCCATTCAACTGCATCAAAAGCTTTCTCAGGCCAAAAGCCACTGCTAAGAGTATTGTGCTACCTGTTCTAAGAAAATCAATTCATTTATTTATTTTTCTTAAACAAGCAAACAACAACAAAAAACAGGAGGAGGAAAAGGATTCTCAGTTTGCTCACTTTGCACAATAGACAAGAATTTGTAAAAATCATTTTCCTCAACACTCTTTGTTTTTAAATCAGACTTTCCTAACTGGTCATTAGAGGTGATTGAAAACAGAGAGACGTACACCAGTTGAACAAGGGCACCACTGAGCGGGGGGCAAACCTGTTTGCCCCCAATAACCTTTTAAGAGGAAGAACATGGGGGCCGACTTCCCTCCCCTCCCCTCCCCTCCCCTCCCCTTCCTCCCCTCCCCTCCTCTTGTTTCCTCCCTCCCTCCCTTCCCCTTCCCCTTTCCCCCTTCCTTCCTCTCATCTCTTTCCCTCCCTCCCAGCATGCAGGTATGCATTCACACATACTACGCATACTCTGTACACATGCAGAGCCCAACTTCCCTCAATTCTTCTACTCATCACAGCCAGGGACATCACCTACCCGGTCATTCACTGTCACTATTTATGAAGCCATCCAGAGTCCTCCACTTACCGCGCTGGATTTGAGCTCATCTCCATTTTCCTCCTCTGATTCTAGTGCAACAGGTAAGGACTTCTGTGGTGGAGAGCAAGTTAAGTCCCACCGCAACAGCCGGGGTTCACCTTTATCCCCGAACCTCAGGCTCTCGAGTTTCTGCACTGCTGGCTCACCAGAGGACGCGGGCCTGAAGTTCTCCTTGTTCTGGGATGTTGACCTCAGCCTCTGGACACCAAAGCCCCGGTCTTCCCCATGATGCTCTTCAGCCAGGTTCTTGCTGAGACTCATTTTGCCATAATGCCTCTTTTGGGAGTGCATCTCTTGCATGTAAGAGTCCATCCTCATGAGGGGCTTCATCTCCATCTCATAATTGCTCAGCTTCTCCTCATCCAGCTCCATGAGCTTGTTGCTCCCTGAGCCATGGTGGTGTGGGCGGTGGTAAGTCCATGAAACCATGGTCGGAGGATCTGCCCACCTCTCCCGTGGTTTGTGATTGGCGGTAACATGCTTGTGCCCACCACTCCGGCCTCGGTAGTCTTCCGACTGGCCGCTGCGCAAGGCCCCACCTCTCGTGCCATGAGGCCCCCCCTCCTTGTCTTCACCCCAGCTGTTAGGTCTCATGTACTCCCTACCGCGTCCCTCCAGCAACACCTGGATTTCCCCGCCCCTCTCCTCCTCCATGCAGACCTGCCTGGAGAAGTGGGCATTCTTGTTCCGACAGGAAGGACCCAGGGGCGGGGAGGAGGAAGGGCTGGCAGGGAAGCTTTGGAGGGGGCTGTCGTCAGGTGTGAGGTCCGAAGGCGTTGTCCCCTTTCTGTAGAGTTCTGGGCTTTCCTGCTGCAGTGGAGTCCCTGTAGAGAGGACCTCGATCTCATCGCTTGAATGCTGGTGCTTTGGCCTCTGACACTCAAGCCCTAGAAGATGAACAAGAAGCAGAAGATGAACAAGAAGGTGGCCATTCCACAAGGCCCCCCTCCCTTCCCCCAGTACAGGAGGGGGCAGGAGAATAAGGACACATGTTCTACATCAAACAGAGATCTCAGTAACTGCTGCAAAGAGAGTGTGAGCCTGTTGCACAAACACAACTACATTTTTTGGGACACCTTCAGGACTGCCAGTTTAATGGTTCCATTCATTTTCCTTCACCATCAGATTCCCAGAACTTATACACAATCATAGCTGTATTGCTCCGTGGGGGGAAGATCCAAACTCAGTAGTTGCATAGTACCTTTATCAAAAATGTAGTCTCTTGAGTCACACTTAGTCTTTGGTAGCTTCACACACACTTTCATGTAGTTTTCTTGGGACCAGTATGAAAATAGTTTGCCACTGCTGTCTTCCAGGATTTGTATTTTTAGTTTTTGGCATGCAGTCAGTTCTGGAGTTCCTCCTGGTCTTCTATCCAAGTATTAACCAGGTCCAACCCTGCTTAACTTTTCCAAAATTACCTAAGGGGCTACCGCCTTCTGCATGGCAATACAGTTGTTAGGACAGATCAAAATTTCACGAAAGAACATGTATGCTTTCTCCAGAACTTTCCATCGTCAACTGATTATGATTTCTCTTGTCCATAATCCCTTCTTTCTTGTGTAAGGATTTTTTAAAATTGATTGATGACTGCAGCTCCTAGATTTGAGGTGCTAATTCCAGTAAAGACTCCGGTTTTGATCTCCTCAGATTCTTCTTTGTCTAGCCTTTCTGAATTTTTTTAATGTGCCCCGAACTGGAATTTATATTAAATCCTTCTGAGCCACAATCACAAATAAGCCCTAACGTCTATGAACCTGATAAAAAGCTAAGCGCTAAAAATTCTTTTCAAGAGATTACATATAAAGGGGTGGTTGTTGTTGTTCAGTCGTTAAGTCCGACCCTTTGTGACCCCGTGGAGCACAGCACGCCAGGCCTTCCTGTCCACCACTGTCTCCTGGAGTTTGCTCAGATTCACGTTCATTGCATCGGTGATGCTATCTGACCAAGGAGTCATTGCCAATTGGTGAAATGGATTGCACACAATTCAGGGACCTTCAAAAGGTCCCAATCATAGACATCCAGACAGTTATCACTCCACATGAGAGATGACAACCATGTGAAGGTTGACACTAGAGTATTACTTCCTTTGAAGACAGTTCTGTTCCTCTGACTTCTCATAAAAATGTACTTGTTCTCTGACTGGTAGTAAAAATAGGGTACCCTCCATGTCATAAACAGTTCATGGTTGACCAACACATCTTATGGTGCTGTACCTCCAAAAACGTATATTTTTATTGTGTGTTTATGATAGTGAAACGTTTAAAAAGTGAACTGTGGTCTTCTACATAATCTTTTGAGTTTTCCTGTTTATAAAGAAGTCTCCAATCTTGTATCCCTACCGTTGTGTATGGATAATACAATACTAACAACAACATACAGCAATCTGCTGCAGATGAAACTCAGATCAAATCTGTTGTTGTTGTTGTTGTTATGTATTTGCATAGTGTCAACTGGCTATAACAAAAAAGTGTTTAGGGACTGGAACAGGAGGACCCCGCTTGAAGGCCAAGAGAAAAAAGACGGGATGTAGATCTAGCAAATAAATTAATGAATAAGTAATCACAATGACATTTCTGCCACATTCTTCAAGCATTCTTTGCAAATAAATGGAAGGAAAAAAAACTGTCCACTAAAATGGAAAAGCAAAATGAGTGAAAAAGCAAATGTTGAAACCGTTAAACATGCTCGGTACTTGAAAAGTGGGCAGAGTGCTAAAACATGATGAAGACAAGATTAAGAAAGAAGAAACCTGTACCCATTTTTTTGGCTTGTTCATCTGTAGGTAGGGTAGCACTTGGAACACATTCCCAGGGAAGATCAGAAAGAGTCGGGTAGCACCTTTTCCGGCTAACAAATGGTTTTCAAAGGCATCATGAGCTACGCTCACTTTATGAGATGCACCAGACACACATCAGAAGCAGGCAGAGTTTCAGCCTCCTCATCATAGCCACAATTTTGACCTTTTTGACCCCACCCCACCCCATGAACACTCCTGAACGCATCCTTCAACAATTCAGATCTCCAGTGCATTCTTACATTTGCAATTTAAGGAACAAATAATAATCCCATCCCTTGGAAAACCAGCCCTGTTCCAGGAGGGAAGCATTTTCTAGATAAATCTTGTTTTGGTAGATTATGAACCTATCTGCAACCCACACCCACATCTAACCACAATGCAAAATGACTTGTCAAACCCTCAATAGCTAAAAGGAAGGGGGATAAGGAACCCTTAATTAAAACTACTTAAATCTTTCATTCTTTACAGAGTTAGCAAAAGCCTTCTACTCAGAGTGCAAAGCACTAGTATTGTTTGCAGTGGCATCCATGTATTAATTAATGTGTTGCTTCAAGAAGGCAGCTAAGATCTTTTCTTCCTCTCTATTTTTGGTCCCACCCAAGAAGTCAGATACACACACACAGCTAAGCCAGACCCTTATATACACCAAAGCCTTTGCAGATCCCTCTTACTGACTTTCTGCAGGGCTGTTAAGACTGTTTGGATTAAGATTTTAACTGCGGTTGTAAGAGTTTGTGGGGACTTGGGCTGCTGTTTTTCATGTGGGTTGTTCCATTCAAAAGGAATGGATTTTGTACAATTATTGCTTTGTCTTTTTTATTATTTTTTTATTAAGCAAGTTTATAAATTATATATAATATAATTTTTCAAATCCTCTTTTTGTTGATTTATGTTTTAATGTTCATGATTCTCAACCACCCAGAGTCCAGAAAACTGGGCTGTCATAAATAGACAATTACTAATGAATTCACTGAGAGCCAGTTGGGTGCAGAGGTTAAGGCACCGGGCTAGAAACCAGGAGACCGTGAGTTCTAGTCCCGCCTTGGGCACGAAGCCAGCTGGGCCAGTCCCCCTCTCCCGGCCCTAGGAAGGAGGTCACGGCAGACCACTTCTAAAAACCCTTGCCAAGGAAACTGCAGGGGTTTGTCCAGGCAGCCTCCGAGAATCGGACACGACTGAACAGATTTTTTAAAAAAATGAATTCATATCAGATTCTCCTGCCCGCATTTTGCTCTCAATGGAGGCTGCATGCCATCCCTCAAAAAAGGCAGGCAACAGGAAATCAGGAGGGCAAGCACCCTACATCCCAATTGGAGAAACGAGGAGGAAGCCACCAAGTGTGGTTTACTCCATGCTGTGGGAAGACCGCCCTGCCTCCATAGCCCAGATGTGGAGAGAGAAGAGAAGACACTAATTCCAAGGTTCCCTGGCGGTCTCCAGGTTCTACTGACCATTTTCTCGGTGCTGGAAGGAAGGTGAAAAGTCTTTGGCAGTGATCCTAGCAACCCGCGCTTCCTCCTGAGATTTCTGTGCGGCCGTCACAGCGGCATCGGCCTTTGCCCGGGAGTGGGAGGTCCTGTGGAAGATGGAAAGACAAAGACATGAATGACCATGGTGCTTGGCTTGGGCATGGCGAGCAGAGATCTGAACAGGAAAAGGAGGACACCAACAGCTGGAAAGGAGGACAAGGGGAAAGGAGGACACACAAACTGTTGAGCTTTCTTGGCATCTGCGACAAAACTTACAGCGAAAAAATGTACTTAGGCCTATGTCTATGTAAAATTGCTATTTCCAGCATCAGAAAGGCTGGTGTTTCCATCACAATACTTTTCCGACAAACCTCTATGGTCAAGAACATATGCGAGTGATAATATAGAATTGACGACGACACACTTTCCAAATTTCACCCCAGAAATGTAGGATGAGTCGTGGGATCTACAGGCTACAGGGATCATAGATCTGAAGGGGCTGGATTGAAGCCGATGGCTGGAATCAGGAAATAAGTTAAGTAACATACATCTAGGCTGCTGATTCTGTCAACAGATGAGGGGAAGAAGCAGACAGCTTGCAAGACTGCAATACACAAATGTTTGGGTGAGTACTATTATGAAAACAGTTCAAAATTTAAAAAAAAATTAAAGGCACTCAAAAAGCTTGACAATATTTGATTTTAAGGCAGTGTTTCTCAACCTTGGCGACTTTAAAATGTGTGGACTTCAACTCCCAGGATTCCCCAGCCAGCATGGGGAATCCTGGGAGTTGAAGTCCACACATCTTAAAGTCGCCACGGTTGAGAAACTGTTTTAAGGCTATGCCTGCCAGACAGAGGACATGAAGACAAAAAGGAGGACATGTCCTCCTTTTGTCAGACATCTGGTAACCCTAGGCTTGCCAGATCCACTCCCTCACCCATCATCTTGTCTGGATAGTTCAGCTCAGCAGCCCCATAGTTCAGCACCCAGGCCCTATCTTGACCTTCCCGTCTAGTCCCACAGATCAAAACTGAAACTCTGGCCTGTGACAACTTTCTGGAAGAAGGAATCAACATATGAAGGAAAATTGAGCAGGCGTGCTTTCATCCAACTCCTAGGCGTGATATATGTCTGTGTTGTGACAACATGCCATGTTTTGGCAAAGGTAACTCACCACCCGAGCCCTGCAGCACTCTGAAGAGTTACTGGTATCAAGCCATCCAAGGCTCAGCCTGGTTTAATAAGGACTCCAACTTCATTGAGAACCACTAACTCAGATCTCAACAACAGCAGAAATGATATGAATTTATCTCTTTGCAGTGATATAACTTATAGAAGAGGCATATTGGCAGTGCTGAAAGAATTACAATTTTTCCTCCTCCTCCTCCTCCTCCTCCTCTTCCATGAAGAGGTTGGTGACCATCATACGGTTAAGCTGGTGATCTGTAGGTACCCCATTACTGTACAAAGTATAATCCCCCCTCCTGTAAATGCAAGAAATCCATTTAGCGCTTTCAGCGTGTTTGCTGCTCAAAGCCCTGAACAGCCGTTTTGTCATGTTCACCGTTCCGATGTTACCGCTGCATCGTAGCGTTTCGCATGTCATCTGGCTGATGCGTGTTTCGTCTGGGAGGGGAGGAGGATTCCATCTCGTGGGATTGTTATATGTTAGCAGCCGGATTGGAATTCTGTTGGGATCTATGACCTGGCCTTCAGAACCCTCCAGGTAACACACCGGCACGAATGACCCGGCTTCTGATCTTCTTCAAAAATCCCACCAAGGAGGCAAGAACAACTTGAATCAGAAGGACAGTGGCCTTTACAGACCAAAGGTTTGGACCTTGAAGCATTGCTGGGAGGCAGTGGAGATGCGGGGCAACAGGCAGCCACCTGCATGCGGTTGGACTCCGGCTCCCAGTATCCTCACCACAGGCCACGCTGGTGGAGGTTGATGGGGGTTATAGTTCAGCTCTCTCTGGAGGACCACAGGTTCCCCCTCTCATGTTCTACGGTGTTGGGTTATAGGTTCGCCTAACCTGGGCTGAAAACACAGGCTTGATGAACCAGTTTACTTAGCAGGCTTGCTAAATCATAACCCATGGTTTAGAAACCACACTGGCTGGATTCATACAACATGCTTAACCCCAAAGAAACCACATTTAGCTTAGCCAGAACCAAGCAACACCCATCACGGTCCAAAGACTGAGGGATGGCTCGTATAACAAGGGGCCAATGCGTTGGCTCTGCACATAATGCTAACCCATAAACCACGGCTTATAAATTATGGTTGAGTAGCAGATCTGGGAAGAGCTGCCTTTGTTGCTGCTGCTGGTTCCATACATCATGCTACGCCATCGTTTGATTTAATTGTGGTTGGTTAACCAAGCCGTAGCGTTCTGGTTCGTACATCATGCTAAGCCATAAACCACAGAGATAAAAGCAGCGTCTTTTCCCAGTTCGACTTCCAACTATATTAAGACAAGGGAGAGTCAGTTTCTGGCACACCAATGCAGGAGTCTCAAAAGCAGACTTTTGCAAAAGCTATATCCTCTGCAAAGGATGAAAGACCTATAGCACGCTTGATGTACCACCACCACCCCACCCATGTGTGGCCCTGCCAACAAGTCTTCCCTTTTCGCTGGTGCAGACAAATCTCCAAAGGTTATCTACAGCAAAGGAATTAAAGTACAGGGACTCCGTTGTATAGATGATCAGCTGTCTCGCATCTCTCCTCTGGGGTTTTAGCAGGTTCCATGGAAACCATGTGGCCTTCCTGGTCAATCTACAGTTAGTTCATATTTCAGAATGCAACTGCAGCTTCCAGGGTGGGTGGGATGCTTCTTTTGAAGCATCAATGATGAAAACATCATTCTGTCATCTGTAGACAGGAAAGTTTTGTATGGGGGAAGGAGAATTCAAACAGGTAAATTTTCCAGGATTCTTTTCTTTGACAAATTACCTTGGATAAGGACACAAGGATTCAAGTGGAATCAAATTCTCGTCCAGGGTCTCTGACCTTGGGGTGCCAGTAACAGGCAGAAACTCCCTGAAGTCAATCACATTTCGTCCATTCTTCGGTTTTGCGGCCAGACATTTATAGTGGGAAAAGTGAGCAGGAGGGGGTCCCCAGTGCTTCTGAATGGAGCGGGTGATGATTTGACAGCTTTTCCGGACTTCTGCCCTCGTCCAATAATTCTGTTCCTGCTCCATGTAAACGTGTGGTCAGTTTGCAACAAGGATACAGTAGATTATCTTCCCCCACAGTGGGAACCTCCAAGTCTGTTGCACCACACGTGCTATTACACTCCACCAGTCTGGCCCACAGCCAGACTGAGTCACTGGAATTCAACTTCGCTTTAGATGCGGATTCAGAGAAAAAGGCCATCCAACACAGGAGCCCTCCGCCCACCAGTTGCTCTAGGACTACCTGTATGGTCCAACCTTTAGTGGACCAACCTTGGCAAGCCTCCCCTTTTGAAGGATCTCTCTGTGATGTCAGGCAGTTACCATAGAGATGGGTAGACAGAAGAGGCAACAGGTGCAGAACCCTCTGCTGGAACCAAATGCCCCAAATCATCTGTTTTCCTAGAGAGCTGTCTTGGAAACAAAGCCATCAAAGGCAAGGGGGAAGGGGCGGGAGGAGAGAAGCTCACAGCGGGGGAAGTTTTGCCTCCAAATTTAGGCTGGGCCACTGTTGACTGCTTAGAGCAGGGTTTCTCAACCTGAGCAACTTTAAGATGTGTGGACTTCAACTCCCAGAATTCCCCAGCCAGCCATCTTAAAAGTTGCTAAGGTTGAGAAACCCTGGCTTAGAGGCACAGAATCTGGATGCCTGAAAGGAGGGATGAGAAGGCAAAGCAGGCTTAGGATCAGACGGAGCCATGAAATGACTTGCTCCAACAAAGGGAGTGACAGACAAGAGGGGGCCTATCTCAGAGACGATCTCAGGAGCCCTGCTAGTGGCACTGAGTGCTTCTCCGCACAACCATCAGCCAGTTTAAGATCAGAGTATCTACCCAGGAGCCCTTGTCCAGGTTCAGGGGCACCGTCTCTGCCTCTTTCTGGAAGCAACCCATGGAAAAAGGAAGCTTGATCATAATGGATTTTGGCACAAGAAGAGATGAATTATTCATTGCCACTGCAGATGTTGGCTTCTGTCTGCAGATTTAAGGAGCCATCCATTCAGGAGGAGGGAGAGGGGAAGACGGCATCCTGTTTGCCTGGGGTCACATGGGCAGGTCCACAGGGGCCAAAGGAAGGAGAAAGCAGCTGTTGCTCTCCTTGCCCTTGCTTGGGAAACATCAGAGACCCTTTTTCGCACCAGGATTACGTGATTCAGAATGGTTACTCTCCCTAACCTTGACTTTTGGACCATTCTACAGAACGGTCCAAAAGGATTTTAAAAATGCTATTTTTCACATAGCATTTTAAACCATCGTTTGTTTAACAATGGATTGTTGAATATGTCACAATTGTCTGGATTTACACCACACTAAGCTAGAAAATAATACACCACCCTTACAATGAACTAGGTTCACAAATTTTACTACGCCATGTATTCATCGTACCTTCTCAGCCAACAATACTTCCCATATAAGGACACCATACTTTCCTGACCAACAATAGTTGGCTGATTCACATATAAGACAATGACATAAACCATGAAACACAAAGCACATTGGCCAGGTTTAAACATCACACCAAGCCCAAAGCCAGCAACTCATGATACAGATTAATACGATGTGAAACCCCAACCAATAGTTGAGTTCAGCCATGATTTGTTGACTTTTTAACTATTGTGGCATCACACCAAGCCCAAAGGAAGCCATGTCAGAAGATACAGCGTTGTTTGTGAACTGGATAGCTGACTCTCCCTAGTCACTGTAAACACATTCCTGGAGTGGAATGACGGCTACTCCTTTATTCCAAGTTCCACCATCCCCCCTCCAGGCTGTTTTAGCCTCCCTGCTCTCAGAAGAGTTAAATCAACACTTCAACGGAACCTAACACAGAATTTTAACTTCTGCGCTCATAGAGACTTTAACTGTCTCAAGAGAAACTCATCATTTGCTGAAAATGACTCAGAAACGCTGTTTCTGAAGGTTTGATTCTTCCACACATCACCAGAGTTGTCCAGCCTCTGTAGGAAATTCAAGGAGAAATTTATCTCCTACTTTCTCTCATCCTGAGTTCAGCTCTTTGTTGATCCTGTGCTGGTCCACAGCTCTAACAACTCCCAAAGAGGTTTGCATGCAGGTAGTCCTCGCTTAACAACCATTCGTTTAGCAACAGTTCGGACTTACGGCAGTGCTGAAAAAAACTACCTTCAACTGGGCCTCGCAGTTATGACTGTGGCAGCACCCCTGTGGTCCCATGATCGCTATTCAGGCGCTTGGCAACCGGTTCGGATTTATAACTGTTGCAGCGTCCCATGGTCATGTGATTGCCATTTTCGACTTTTCCAGCCAGCTTACAGCAAGCAAAATCAATAGGGAACTGCATGATTTGCTTAATGACCACATGGTTTGTTTCATGGCCATGGTGATTCGCTTAACAACCGCCACAAAAAAGGTCATAAAATTGGGTCAGATTTGCTTAATGACCACTTCACTTGGCAACCAAAATTCCAGTCCTAATTGTGGTCATTAAGTGAGGACTATCTGTACTCTCTGTACCCATCCATGCTTTCTTCCCCCAAGGTCTGACAACCTTGCAGGGATGTAAATTTACAAAAAATGAAGAAGTGATAATTGTCCTTGATGGAACTTCCTGGCAGGTTTCATTTCAGGAGATTTGCTGCCAAATGCATGGCGTGAAGTCAGGCTTTGTGGATTATTTGGGTGTCTTACTTATCATCTCCTCTCAACTCATCCTCTGATTCTGCAAAATACCCAGAAGTCCAACTCTGTTTACATATATCTATCCCTCATTTCCCAATGTTGCTGGACGACTATAGCTATTGCATCTGACATGACAGAAAGCTTTGTTCCTGCAGTGATTGATATCCTGTGGGATATCTACAGGGGGCTACCCTTGAAGAGCATTCGGAAGCTTCAGCTGGTCCAGAACGCGGCTGCACGGACAGCTATCGGGGCTGCAAAATCAGCCCATCTTGCCCCCGGAGGTGAGACGGGTTTCCTCGCTCTCGGACTTCCGGAAGAAACTGAAGACTTGGTTCTGCTGCCTTGCCTGGGAGGGGGAGAGAGACAGCTCCACCGGGGGATGGCTGGTGCCATAGTACCCCTTAGTGATCCATCTCCACTTGGATTTCATGTTTGCTTTTATGTATATTTTAATGTAATTTTTATCTGGCTATGTTTTAATGCTATTTATTGAAAACCGCCCAGAGTCCCCCATTGGGGGAGATGGGCGGTGATACAAATTTAATAAATAAATAAATAAATAAATATCTTTCTTTTCTGGAAGAATTGAGACTCAGAGATTAAGATTCAAATACTAGATAGCATTACCAACGTTCATGGGGTAACGTCTTCTCATGGACCTATAGACCTCAGAATGCATGTCAGGAAAGGGAGAAAAAAAGGATTGAAATAATCTTCAAAAACTGTAGGCACTGGAATTACCATCTTTCCTGTCTTGAGGATGCTCCAGCTGCATAATTACAGGAGAGGGACTCGGAGAAGTCAGAATCCAGGGACCTGAGCCCCTATAGTTTAGTTTTCACCTTCTGAAAAACTGCCACTGTCTAGTAAGTCCCCCTATCTCTGAAATTCCATCTTTAACTGTATTTATGACCTCACCCCATTCTCAGCAGATTGCCATCAGCACCTAATCAATAATCCATTGAACTAGTAATCAAATGTCAGGACTGGAAGTGAACCATTAGCCGTACCCATTAACTTTCTGTAGACCATTTCCAAGCCTCGTTCATCATTACCTCTGCGCTATCCCCTGCTCGCTCCCTGGAACGTGGACTTTAGCTGGATCTGTAATTAAGAACGGAAAAGCAGCTAATGCCACCGCTGGCGTGACACAATTCAAAAGGAAAGCACCTGCTCCCGCGCTTAGAAACCAGACAGAGAAGCAAGCGCCCTGAATGACAAGCAGCAAGGCCTTGCTTCTTGCTTGAGAATTGACTTGCGGATCCCGCCTTAACTGAGGAGGCTGCGGAGGGAGACTGGAGAGCACACAAAGCTGCTCAGCTTCCAGATGGCTCTCCTAAAAGAAGACGCTCCCAGATTCCCATCGACCTTCCTCTCCCACCTTTACTGGTGCCTATCGCCCAGCCCCTGGAGCATCAGCTATGATGATCTGCTTATGGAATTCAGTGGTCCAAGCTGGAGGGATGCTCCTCCCGCCTACTTGAGGCACATCTGTGGAGGATAACGATAGGAACATGCAACATCAGAGACAGTCTCCTTCTTGGTAACAATTGTTGGGAAACGTGCTGGCAACCATTGCACTCTTGTTTCCCCTGTGCATCTGGTAGGTTACTGTGAAGAACTGTATAGTTCTCAATGGCAGGTGGCAAGGAACATTGGTGGGACGGCGGCTATCTTGTCCCTCACGGCGGCTTCTCACTGTAGGAATGCTGATGCCGCCACAGGCATTTTGGATCTGGGATGCTTCACGCTGGCCCACCCCCTTCTCCCTTCTGGCCTCTGAGACCATCCATGCCATTTGTAGTGCAATTTGATTTAGGACATGGTTGGGTCCTTCTCAAATCCCCATCAGTGGAACAGCAACCCCTTTCTTTCCAGCCAACTTGTAATCCCTGCTCATTCCCAAAGTAAGATCAGATCTTATGCCTATTTCATCTTCCATTTTTGAATTTAAAACATCAGACCTGCATCGTTAGTCACTGTGGAAGAAGAAAATGAAGTTGCTGCTTCTCTGATTAGTTTAGATGCTTGTACCTTTTCTGAAGGTGAAATTAAATACGAATTAAAGAAGACGACACACCTGACTCAGAGGAAAGGTGTGTGGGGTTTTGCTGCAAGTTCCTTTGACTTTCAGCTCAGGATGAGTCACAGGTATGTGCTCAGCATAATATAAAGCAACATCTAGTAGATAGGGAGTGATGAAGGACATCACTCAACCTTCTCCCCAAAAGCCAGCATGGAGTCTGGCTGGGGAGTTCTGGGAGTTAGTCCACACATCTTAAACCCTGCTCTACACTACATGAAAAATATGTGCATGTGCCCAAGTGTGTTTCATTTGGGTGCAAGTGTTTTTAAATCCAGTGTGAGAGCCTTAAGAGGAGCATCAAGATGAGTTAAGAACCAGCCTGCACATGTAACTTTTTCCCAAGGTGCACATCTGGTGGTCTCCAACCACATCTGTTAAACACAAATGTATTTTTACATCATAGTGACATTCCTCTGAAGCACATGTTCACCATGAGATGTAAGTGGGCTTCAGGATACAAGGAGCTGGTTTTGGGTTATTTCGTGATGACAGCTCTGCCATGCAGAGCCTATGTACCAAATATGTCTATATTGGTTATTTACAGATTGCAACTTAATTAACATCTGGAGAGGGACTTGCATTTCCCGCCATCTGTCACTTCTAATGGAACACTATCAAGGGCATCAAACAAATGACTGATTAAGACAAGGCAGGCAGGAAAAATTATACACAGGAAATGTCTGGGGGACAGGAAATCAAGCCACTGAGGCTGCATCTGCAGTCTCTTTTTGCAAAATATCAGATGCTAACAAGGAGGGAGAGGGGAATTAAATCAAGCTGTGTAGATATCTCCCTGAATCTACTGCTTTCTTTTCCATTGGCTACTCCCCTGTGTGGACTGGAGCAACACATTTTATGGAGCTATTGCAGAAACAGACGTACAAGGGTCTATGCAGATACTTGTGACTGAGAATAACTGACAAGAGAACTTCTGGAAGAAAACAGGAACTGGATATACCCATCCCACACCATGCCAACTTTTAAACAAAACCAGTCCTAGTTGGGTTTGTATGGTCCAAGGTCATTTGAAGGCCCCAAAATACATTGGCAACTTCCTTTCAGTATCAGATCTTTAGCCCTCCAATCCAAGACCACCAACAATGCCAGGTTCATGCATCATGCTAAGCCCTAACTGACATTTCATTTTGGCTCAGTGTGTCATACGTGGTTTATAAACAATGACGTATAGCTTAGTATGTCAACTAAACCCAGCCAATTGTGGTTTAGTCAATAAACTGTGGTTAAACAAGCCATAGTCTTGAAAGGGGTGCTGGGGGTCATCTATAAAGCCCTTCATGGCACAGGGCCTGGATATTTGTGGGACCATCTGTTTCCAATTATCTCAGCTCATCCAACAATATCTGACAGGGTTGGTATGCCCCAGATCCTGACAGTTATGCAGCAGCATCTTATGGAGCCAAGAGGGACATCTTCCCTGTCACCACACCTGGTCTAGGGAATAACATTACCCCCAAAATTCAGATGCCCCAACCCTGGTGGCCTTTAGAAAAGCCTTGAAGACCTGGATTTTCTTCACTGGGCCAAAATATTATGTGTGAATTCCTCCAGCACAGTGTTTCTCCACCTTGGCAACTTTAAGATGTGTGGACCAACTCCCAGAATTCCCTGCCGGCTGGGGAATTCTGGGAGTTGAAGTCCACACATTTTAAAGTTGCCAAGGTTGGGAAACACTGCTCCAGCACAATGTGTTTTAATTATTTTTTTGTTGTATTTTTAAATGTTTTGTTCACCCTGTGTTAACCACCCAGAGTCACATGGCAAGTGGACAGCCATACCAACTGAAATAAGAAATAAAGAAATAAATACGGAGGGGGGTGAAGCCAGTCCCTGAGCAGCAAATTCTCTCTTGAGTTTCAGACAGGTTGGTCCCAACGCTACTGGAGATAACAGGGATGAGTTAGCAGAATTCACTTCTTGTCTTAAATGTCAAGCATGTCCTTTAGAAAGATCTCAACCAGTGCACCACAGAGACTAGCACAATCTAAGAGCAAAGGGGAAAGTGAGTCGCTAAACTCAGAACGGGAAATATCGGCTGGCAGCATCGCTGTTTGCAAGCGGTCCCAGAACTCAGCCTCTGTCCCCTTTTCAATTTGAATGCCAGTCCATACCTCCGATAATTGTGGTTGCCTTGACAACCGGAAGGCTGTCTCCTGATTAAATTTCGCCCCACCCCCATCAATTTGCTTCTGGCATACTTTTTTCCACCTTTCTCCATCTTTTAGGCAGGGGTCTTGCCCGCTTGGCTTCTCCTGGAAAGTTGGGACCCTGCATATCATAATTCTTAACCAACATGGTCAATGGCAGGGAAATACCGATGGTGCACTCTCACCCCCCATGTCTACAAGATCACTGCCCAGGTCGAATGGAGGTTCAGATAGTCATCTTCCTTCCAAAGGTCATGGAAAAATGGTTTTCAGTGTAAAGAACAGCCATGATGGCCCCTTTTAAAGAGAGGTAGCATTTGCACAGCACCTTACAACATTTTAGGAGTCTAGCCTCCATTATCTCTCTAATTTTTTGTTCCAACAGGGGAGAAAGTTACGGATTATTGACATCTGTACCTTACTTGACTCGGCAGCTAGTGAATAAAGAGGCCATGACCGAGCATGCAGTGTGAATCTGGTCATGATCTACTTGCCTGTATCAGTAGATGCAGTTGAGGTTACCTATTATGTTCTAATAGGCAAGGTTCCTGCGCCTGTAAAGGCACAAGCGGGCAAGTCAACCAATGTTTTCCTTATTCTGAGCAATTCTGTATTTCTCTTTGTTGAGTTTTGAGGCCTGCAGCTTGGGGTGTTGATGAATCTGACATTGGCAGATTCTGAAATAATTTGATCAGAATTTAGTCATCTCTTGGCTTTTACGCTTTCCAAATGCTCAAATACAGCTCTTGAGTTGCAAAACAGATCAAAATGCCTTTTTTAAAAGTTTGAGAGAACAGAGAATGAAAATATGTTTTTAAATCTGTACTTAAACCCATATTTGTATATATATTTTTCAAACAACAGATTAACAGTGGAAGCAAAATGGGCTGGGCTTCTAGGCCAGTGTTTCTCAATCTCAGCAACTTTAAGATGTGTGGACTTCAACTCCCAGAATTCCCCAGCCATCAGGGAATTCTGGGAGTCGAAGTCCACATATCTTAAAGTTGCTGAGGTTGAGAAATACTGTTCTAGACCAACACACAGAGTAGCTCAGAAACAGACTGATTTGCTCATCCCTCCAAATGGTGAAAAAACTTAAAACTTGACCAGTTGCATGAGATGGGAGCTGTTTGGGTGGACTGGCACACAATGATTGAAACATGTAAAACTGCTCACCATCATGTCCACTGTATTTTTGAACCCGTTTCTTGTTGAGCTCAGTGGTCGGTCAAGCATTGTGAGATGCCACTTTGACAAGCCACAACATTACAAGGGTAATCACAGGGATCCACATGCATTATCTAGCTAAGCTGGGTCTGAGGGCAAAGCCTTTAATTATCTGGATTATCTAAGAATCCAGGGCCAGTTAGTTTTTCCTCTGACTGAAGAGCACAGTTGGGATAATGTAAAGTAGAATTAGGTGCAACCTTCTTCCTGAAGGCAAGACCGCAGTAAGAACGAGGGAAGCAAAGCGTTTAGAAAGTCTCTGTTTCCAGTGATGATGTCACTCATTAATGTTACTGCTGGCTAGGGAATTCTGGGAGTCGAAGTCCACACATCTTAGAGTTGCCAAGGTTGAGGAACACTGCCTTAGAGTCTGTAGCCCAACAGATCTTGCTGAAAAATAACTCCAAGGATTCTTCACCCCGGGTCCTTGGAGTTGTCTTTCAGCAACATCTGAAAAGCCACCCGTCTCCAGTTGTGCCCACATCAAAATGCTTCAAGTCTGGGGTGGTCCCTTTACTCTAAATCCGTGTTCATCACCTCTTGCAGATGTCACTTCCATTACAGCCGCTCGAATGTATTGCGGGGGTTCGCTGTTGCATCTTGACACTGCTTCTGTGTGCAACCCCCAGATGTGGAAGGACAGAGCAAGAAGAGGGTTTCTTGTGGCTGCAGCTAGATTAGAAAAAGGTCCATTTTATGAAGGGAACTACACATCTGGCCTCATTTAGCCAGGCAGTTGAGGATGGTGCGAAAAAGCAAGGAAGAGGAATGAGTTATGCCTTTTCCAAAGCAAGCTTCAGGGCTCCACCTGCTCCTATTTAATTTGTCACAGAGCCATCCCAGCCCCCGGAGGGGGGGGAGGGGGGGAAGGAAGGAGAGAGTAGAGAAATGCAGAAATGCACATGCTCTTGCCAAGTTGCCTGAAAACAAGCAGCTTGGGGGTGGGGGCTGAAAATAGCTCTTCTTCTCCTTTAAATTGCAGAGAAAGTAGTTTACTGTCTCTGCTTTTTGCATAGTAAAAGCTGCAATAGGAGGGGGAGGAAGAAATGTATGCCGTCCAAAAGCAGCTCTGGAATGACACAACACACACAAGGCAGCAGGACCAGACGGATCTTCTCCGGTTCAACTTGACCCGTCGGCCTTAAGCACTACGGGATATCCAGTCTGGACTGGCTTTTCCATCTTTCCAAGTTTTTTTCCAAGTGATCTTTTTCAGGATATACATGACTGTGTTATTAAGAGGTTTGATCATCGCAGGATGCATTGTATCAACCATGATTTAGTTCAGCTTTCTGGGCTTGCATGAAATATGGAACCATAAACCAAGTACATTGGATGAGTTGGCAGAACACCCCACGCTGAAAGATGTTTGGCCAGGTTGTGTCGGCTCATTAATGTTTCTGATTTTCGAGCTGGCGTCCCGTTTTTTTACAGAAAAGAAAAATCAAATTTCTATCAATGTATTCACCGAATGCTCAATCTTTGGGAATTAAATGATGACGATAATGATGACGACGACGACGCACACCTACCTATTTTATAGACTTTTGATACAACTTTCTGCAAATTTCCTAAGGGGTAAAATGCACTAGATCACCAAGGATCCCAGGAGTCGGCAATACCAAACCAGGCTGGGGAAAACGGTAGTCACTGTGAATCAGTCGACCCTGAATTACCCCACCAGGCTGTTAAAGTGAACCGGCTGTCCTGCTTTAAACACACTCACCAATGGAGTCCCTGACCTGTATCTGACGTGAGCCCGATGCTTGAAACGGGCCGCAGCCTCTCCTCCTCCCAATCGCTTCCCCTCCCCAGGCCACCTGGTCCCTCCTCCCTGGAAGCAAGCTGGCAGGATTAACAGCGGAGTGCCTGCCATAAGGGGGGCAGTCTGAACAGCACTGCCTTTGCCGGCTGGGCGTGGGGGTGGACGGGGGCTGAGAAAGTCGGAAAGACGGCAAGGGAGCAAGGAGGAGGAGGAGGAGGTGGCGATGCCGCCTGTCCTTCGCCCAGGTCCAAGGGGTGGGGAGGAACCACATTCCCCCTCCTTGCACAGCGCTGGCCCTTCCTCTCTCTCCGCCCTGACCTCCTTCTCTGAGATAGGTGCTGCTTGCCAAGAATGATTCACTGGGACCTCCACCTTCTTCCTGTCTCGCTACCCCGCCGCTCCTCTCCTGCCTGCTTCCATCTGGCCTTGCTGCTGAAAAACACCGGAGAGAGCGGGCACGGAGCGTTCTGGGCCCGCCTGTTCCTTCCCCAGCCCTGTCTCCAGCATCGCCAGCTTTGTGGGACCCCCTTAGCAGGGCAGCCCCCCCTTCTCCCCTCCCCGCCATACATCACGACGCAGGCTTCTCTGGGGAACGGGCCGGCCAGGGCCCCCGGGAGGCTTTTCGCCCAGGCCGCTTGTGTTCTGTAGCGGCGAACGTGGAGGCGGCGGCGGAGGCTGGTGCTCTGCGGAGGACCCTCGGGAAACAGGGCTGCTCCGTTCGCCTGGGCAGGGGGAGCCTTCCCCGGCCCCCTCCCCTGCTCGGCTGGCAGGCGTCCTCCAGCAGGTATCCAATCCCCAGCATTTCTGATTGCGGCAGCTTGAAGACCAACATTTGTCAGGGTCCTCTGAACAGC
Source organism: Candoia aspera (assembly GCF_035149785.1). Classification (NCBI taxonomy): domain Eukaryota; kingdom Metazoa; phylum Chordata; class Lepidosauria; order Squamata; family Candoiidae; genus Candoia; species Candoia aspera. The sequence goes on along the minus strand of NC_086163.1, from coordinate 23,570,113 downwards.
CTAAGCTCCGGGCATCAGCTGGTCTGAGCCTCTTCTTCACCAGCCCTTGCCAGCACTTATCTCACCATCTCCGCGGCGCCACAAGACCCTCCCGCCCTCCACACGTTCGCATCGGCTGTGGCAAAGCAGCCTTGGCTGCTCCCACTCCGAGGCTTATTGCCTTTTTTTTCCGGCAAGACATCCGGTCCCTGACCGAGAGGCTCTTATTTTTGCACCGACACGCTTAGCCATGTTTCTTTCAGCCTGCTGCTTTAATGCATCTCCCCAGTAAAAATCATGCTTTCTCTTGGTCTCACAACTGAATTGCTAGAATGGATAAAACCAAAAAAAGCAGGTTTATCAGCGTAGGACAGAATAGGTTGGGAAAGAAGTCCAAGGATCAGCAGAGACAGACAGGTCTTTCTTGCCCTGACGTAGCCCAGCCGTAGATGCCAGCTTATCTATGGGCCATTCATAGAAGTCTCCGTTGTCTTGGGGTGCTCTGGGTGGCCAGGCCACCCCAGAAAGGGTCAGGGGAGAAGCCCTTGTTATGAAGCCTGCCAGAAAGAGCATCAGCAAGATGCATTTGCGTTGCTGAAGCACAACTCAGTTGGAATCCTGGAAGTTTCATACTGTAGTGGTCTCTCAGTGCTGATGAACGACACTTTGCACATGCTCAGAAGGGACCTTTACCCTTGTTTTGCACGATCCTAGTGCAACATGAGGCATGGCTGCCTTGATGGAAAGACGGGGGCTAACCCTGGATGCAAGCCACATCCTCAAGAAGAAATCCCTCCAGATTTGCATTCACGAACCAAGAAAGTCTATGAATTATGAATGGGCACTCCTTCTGCCCACAGCCACCAGCTATGTCCACCCCATTTCCCTGCCTGCATAATGGACACTCCCACTACCCTCCAAAATAGATCAAGGTGGGATACACATCCCTGTTTTTCCTTAAACATTGATTCTCTGGAACAGGGTTTCTCCACCTTGGCAACTTTAAGATGTGTGGACTTCAATGCCCAGATTTCCCCAGCCAGCCAGTCAATGTACGTGGCTGGCTGGGGAATTCTGGGAGTTGAAGTCCACACATCTTAAAGTTGCCAAGGTGGAGAAACCCTGCTCTGGAATGAACTCAACTGGGCCTTGAGCTTCTTCCCCACATGCAACCTCAGATGGATCCAGCCCAGACTGGAGCACAAGAAACGGTGTGCTCCTGTTAGCTCTAAATGGGCCCCTTTTCTCCCAGTTTTTCAGCCCAGATGTTTAGAATGAGAAGAGATTCAGATATGCTTCCGATTGACCCAAGCAGTGTGGTCACCAGCTAAGGTTATGCGCTAGTGAGTGGAATCTGTTTTGCACATGGAGTGGCACAGAAACGTGAATGAATAAATTACACACACAGAGAGAGACACCCCACTTCTTTTCTTCCATCACTTCTTCACACATCCAAAGGCTGTGACAACCGTCATGCATGATAATATTGCTATTAACGCCACCACCTGTTAAGTGCTAACAGAAACTCCTGTCTCCAAACCAAGGATATTCAATTGTCCATCTGCAAGCCATGCATGGCCATTCCGGCTCCCTGAATTCACCTCCATGACTGCATCACTGAAATGCTGTAGACAGCACTGATTTGGGACAAGAAGTTAAATGGCGGCGCTAAATCTACAGTAGAATCTGCACTCTAAAGCATCCACATGTTTTTTCAAAACATTGGAGACGGGGTCCTGGCGCCTTTATATCATCGCTCATCTGCTCCTGAGGTCTTCGGCCACTGAGTGGGGGGGAGCACAGCCCCAGCTTCTCCAGGTAGGGCTGCTGACAGCAAACGCAAGAAATGGGTCATGGGTGATCTCAACACAAGGTAGTCTTCTGGATTCTTATAAAATACCAGGATTCTTCTAAGCCAGGGTTTCTCCACCAGAGTTCCATGGCACCCTCAGGTTCCACGCGAGGTCCCTAGGGGTTCCGTGGGAGATCACGATTTATTTTTTAAATTATTTCAAATTCGGGCAACTTCACATTAAAGAGGTAAGTTTCATTCGTTATTTTCAGTTTAAGAACACTGTTAACGTATCTATACAGGCCTCCCCGTGAAACAAATATAATGATTTTGTAACTTCTGGCCTTTATTTGAGCCTGAATGGGCAGGGGTTCCCCGAGGCCTGGAAAATATTTCAAGGGTTCCTCCAGGGTCAAAAGGTTGAGAAAGGCTGTTCTAAGCAATCTGTTCCCTACTGTGATCATCATGCTAAGGAAAAGAATTGCCCAGGAAGTAACTAGCATGCATGCTTCCAGTTCAGTAGAATTGGATCCATTGCACCATTAAAAAACACCAAAGATAAAACCCACCTTTGGTTTTTAGTTGATTGGGGTGGCAAGCAGAAGGATACACCCAGCAGGAAGTTTTTAAAACGGCAATGACTGTATCAAGGGGAAAAGAAGCCCACGCAGCAAATTGCTCCTGGACCATGATGGATTCCTAGCTGTGGTCTAGTTGGTACCACAGAAAGAACTGTTGCTGTTCCCTTGTTCACTCTCCAGCTTCTAGCTAAGGGGGAAGGATGCTATTAGGATAGGGCTGCTGAATTCCATATCTGAGTTCAGTCTGCAATAGGCTGTCACAGAGGGCTAGGAAGCGACTGGTTGCATGTTGAGCAACTCAGCAGAAAATGCCCAGGAAACGGCAGGGAGGCATGGAGAATCTCTCAATTTGGCCTCCTCTCCCTTTCCACCCATCTTCGTTCCACCGGAGAAAGGTACACAAGGCAGCCATTGCTCATCAGGTACCCTCCAGGTGCACTCAGCCAGTCCCATTGCTTTCCCCAACTTGGAGAGAGCGGCACCCGTGTTTCATGGCTGCAGGTTCTGGTCAGAGAGGGATTCCATGTCTGGAAAACTTGAACAGTACTGCTCTAGGACATGCTAAAGTATGCACATTTTAAGCTTGTCCAGGATGAAGCGGAGCAAAAGAAGGAATGATGAGATATCTCAGACAAAGGACACAATTTTTTCCCCTAAAAATCAAATTAAATCCAGAATATCCCTGTAATTAAACCAAAGGAGTTAAAACTCGGTCAGTTTGATGTGGGCATAGCATGATGGTGATGGTGGCTATTAGAAAGGCTGTGTCTGGGAGGAAACTGTTTCTGCCTTCCCAGGCCAGGCAGGTGATATTTTTATCAGTATCTCCTTGTTCTGTGGTCTAAACAGGAGCCAGAATTCGCAGCCATAACCAAGGACCCTCCTGAACTCAAGTTGGAGCAGAACAGCTATGACTTCCCTCCAGAATGAAATAAAGGGGGTGTTCTTAGCCTTACCCCAAGGTAAAGACAAGGAACTGTTTGGGTAGAAAGGGTAGTAAAGGTAAAGGTTTCCCTTGACGTAAAGTCCAGTCATGTCCGACTCTAGGGGGCGGTGCTCATCTCCGTTTCAAAGCCTTGGAGCCGGCGTTGTCATAGACACTTCCGGGTCATGTGGCCGGCATGACTCACGGAACGCCGTTACCTTCCCGCCGAAGCGGTACCAATTAATCTACTCACATTTGCATGTTTTCGAACTGCTTGGTGTGCAGGAGCTGGGACGAGCAACGGGAGCTCACCCCGCCGCACGGTTTCGAACCGCCGACCTTCCGATCGACAGCTCAGCGGTTTAACCCGCAGCGCCACCGCGTCCCTGGTAGTAAAGGTAAAGGTTTGGGTAGAAAGGGAGGAGGATATAAATTGAGTTAGTCTTAGTCTTAGTCTTAGTCTTAGTCTTAGTCTTAGTCTTAGTCTTAGTCTTAGTCTTGGAAAAAATCTTCTCTACATTTACTCTCTGATTGAGAAAAATATTTTAGGTTACCACTGCCCTACTTGGAATAAATCTATAAATACATGTACGGATAGCTGTTATCTCTATTATTTAGTTTTTTGATATACCAAAAAAAAACCTCGATGTGACTTCCATCTCACTCATTTAGAGTAACTGCACTAAGGTAAATTATGCCCCGAGATATGTCGAACTGGCCCAATGTCTCAGAGTGAGCATTATGGCAAAGGAAATGTTCAGTCCCAGCCTGCGCTGCCATTCCAAGCCGAAACTCCACATTGCTTCCATCTGCAGCCTCCTCCAGCTCGCTGGAAGCACGACCCCTCCGGTCCTTGGCGAGCGCGACCACCCGGGGTTGCAGTCTCAGATCCTATGGAGGATGCAGAATCTAAAGGGTGGGTCCCGAACTCACTCCTTCAAAAGCAGTGACCATCAGAATGCGGGTCTCCTCCTCCTCGCTGGTCAACCCCCCAACGCCACGGCCAGGGACCTACCTGGAAGCCGCGATCTCCGCTTTCTGCTTGGCGATGGTGGCCGCGCGCTCGGCCGCCTCGACGGCACGGTCCACCTTCTCGCGGATCTTGCTGGCCCTCAAGGGGATGAGGTTCTTTCGCTTGCCGCTCACGAGGGTGTTCTGCTTATACTTCCCCTCTTCCTTCGTGCCGTCGGGGAAAGTCATGCAGCCGTAGCCATGGCGCTTGTTGGTGGCCCATTCCCCCTCGTACTTGAGCCCGTCGGAGCGCTGGCTGATGCCGAAGCCCGACCGCTTGTCGCTCTTCCACTCGCCCACGTAAACCTCCGTGGTGGTCGCGTCGATGTCATCCTCGATGACGGAGATCTCGGCCTCGGCTTCGCCCAGGCTGATGGTGGAGTTGACGTCGCTGGTGGTGGAACTCAGGGTGCTCATGCCGGCCTCGCTCCGGAAGGAGCTCTGCTTGCTCCTCTGGCTGGCTAGGGAGCTTTTGGATTCAGACTTGCGCAACTTGAGCCCGCTCAGCAGGGAACGGCGGAAGATGCCCTTTTTCTTGCCCTTAAGGATCTCTGCGTCGCTGTGGGCCATCAGGACGAATCCCCCCCTTGAGACAGCGGGGCTTCCTGCCACCGCGGGGGACGCGTCAGGGTGCAACGCCGTGCCATTGGTGTGTTCGCTGCGCAAAGAGTTGATCGACGTTCTTAGTGGCGACCGAATAACCGCAGCCATGCCGTAGGGGACGCTCTGCCGAACGCCGTAGCCCTGGCGCATCCCTCCGGCCCACTGGCCCTGGTATGTGCCTGTGAGAGAGGGGGCAAGGAAGGAAAGGAAACAGAGTTAGCCGACTGGTTGCGACAAAGCCTTCTGGGCCACACCGTCCTGCATCTGAATTCATAATATGTTTTAAAGGCCGCTGCGCCTTCTGCAGCTGTGGGGAAGGATTTTGCCCAACCCCCCACTGCTGGAAGCAAGCGATTCCTTTCGCAAGCGGGGAGTCGGGGAGGGCGACTGTGTTCTGCAAGCAAAGCCAAAACAACTTGCCACCAGAATGTGGGATGAGGCTCTTGACAGGCGGCTGAGGGTGGGTGAGAGGGGGGTTGTGCCAGGCCTCTGTGGCTGAAAACCCAAAACACTGCAGAGCAGTTCCTGGTTGGTCCAGGAGAGGTCAGCACTCTGCACCTCTTAGCATCTGCTTACCACCAGTATCTCTAGAAGCATTCATCATATTTACATCCTGTTCTTCTCCAAGGAGCGCCTCAGCCCACCTTACAGATATATACATTTTCTGCAGTCTTCCAGCTAATTCTGGATCAAGTCGTGGCTTCCTTGGGTCAAGATTCATGTAATCAGCTCTGACTGAAACCTAGGAGGCTGGTTTTCAGCATGGCCTCTCCCTTTGGCCGAAGGGTCATGCGAGGGCTCCAATTTAGTGCTGCAAAATCAGTGGTCCAGCTTATGCCGGGAAGGGTGAACCCAAACCAGCGGCTGCAAGAAGAAGAAGACTTGTTGCTTCATTCAGTCTCCTGGATCATTGGCCCCGGCTGCTTGACACTCCAACCCAGTGTTTCTCAACAGCGTGGCTGGCTGGGGAATTCTGGGAGTTGAAGTCCCCCCATCTTCAAGTTGCCAAGGTTGAGAAACCCTGCTCCAACCCATCAGCACACTTATCTCTGCCTCTGCTTTCTCTTCTCTTCCTGAAGCCTGAGCTAAGACCCACCAACTCCAAAAGGATCTTCTCAAGCTTTTGTTCATCCCACCTGCCCTTCCGTCCTCCCCCACAACTGTCAAAGGGACTGTGACTCTTTCTCTCTAGGATGCTCTGATGATGATACAGAAATCTATAGGATAAAGAGGAGGGCTCTGGAATGGAGGCCTTTGCCGGATTCAGCTGTGTTGCTGGGCCAAAAGGAAAATGGTGCTGCTCTGGACTTCAAGAAGCTGGAGGTCATCTCCAGGAAGAAACAATACAGCTTCAAATTAAGTTGATCATTTTTCAACTGGCAACCAGTTATTCTCTTCCACCCCAAAACAGCTCTACAAACATGCATACATTCACAGGTTCTGCTAAGTCCTATAGGCATGCCAGAAAGAACCCTAACCCTGTTGAATCTCTCTGTCACCTAACAGGTGAAAACGTAAGGATGAAAACATACAGAGACAAAGGAAATAAAAATAATGCTTGATGTTAGGCACATATCAGGTCAGACTGCTTTTAGAAAATGAAAATCAGGGAGTGCAATTCCTCTATTTTTCACACTTCTTGGGAGATGCCATATTTTGTTCACTCACTTTTGATAGGGAATCCACAGACTTTTTTTTTCTTAATTGTTGCATTCCAGCATTTCCTGTGCTATTAATTTTCGTGCTGTTTTTAAAATCTGGAATGTGACTACTTTGTGGGCTGGCAAAACGTTAATCACACCAATGTACAGGCACTGAGGTCTGGATAGGTAAATTTCTACTATTACATGCCGTTACATTTATTTATCAGGGACGGGCCAAGACATTTTGCTGGCAATGGCAGGCAGTGGGTCCCTGATGCATCCGCTCATCTTCATCCAAATCAAGCTGCCCCAAGGCAGGGAATCCTAAATTATCTCTTCCTATTCCCTGGCAGATAATAAGAGATTAAAGAACAACATCTGTTGCGCTTTCCTTGCACCCAAAACCTGCCTTCCGATTTGGCAATCTACTTCCCTGAAGGATAAGGCCCTGAGATTTATAGTTCATTTCCACGAACAGTCAAAAAGCAGAAATGTGTTCCTTTAAACTGAAAGCCTATTTTTGCTGGTTACGCATATTTCCTTCCCGTTATAGGAAGGGAAGTGAAACAATATAATATAATATAATATAATATAATATAATATAATATAATATAATATAATATAATATAATATAATATAATATAATATAATATAATATAATATAATATATAATAATAATCTCACTATAACAGAAAGATCTGTGCACATCCAGTTGAAAAAAATTAATAGCACAGTATTCCTCCTCCCTTAGTGTGGATGATGAAGGGATAAAAGCTGATTAATTAAGGGGCAATTTAGGGATAATCCCCAAATGCTGGCCAGGCAAGCCAAGCCGAGTCTTCCGACAGGAAACTATCAATAGAAGAAAAGCACCGAGCACAGAAGCACTAAGGACTCCACAGGAAATTATCAATTAGCATCACGAAAGGCCCTTCTTAGATGGAAATGGGGCTGTGTCAGAAAGTGGCTTGTTCATCATGTGTAAGTTATGGTTGCCTCACCATGATTTGGATGAATAAACCACAATTAGATGAGTTCTTACTGTATACTTATTTTAGAATTGGCCAACAGCGGCTGGATTTACAAGCACGTTAAGCCCCATATCACATAAGGCTTTACGTGCTGTGCAAATCCACTCCGTGTGTCAGAAGCACTTAGGGCTCTCGGGTGGACTCAGGATGACGGGGAGGAATATGTAGCTGTCTCCAGATGGTTGGGTCAAGCTCCCAGCAATTCTACAGGAGCAAAGGCCATGGGGAAAATTCTGGGCCTCCAGGCTGAGCAAGGTCAGGTGAGGCGGGCACCAATACGCCATCCCTGATTCGGAGAAAGTGGATCATATAAAAAATATGCCTTTTTCCAAGGGGCTGTTTTTGTTTTTTTCCCTGCAGAAGAAGAGCCCCTGCATATCCCCAATGCTGGATCATCGCTTGGGAGTTAGCACAACTGCGCCAAAGGGTAAAGTCACCAGAAGCCCCTTTTCCTGCCCATGCCTGCCCCTGGCAAAGGGTTGGCTGCCCATTTAACCCCAGGCTGGATAGGAGTGGCAAGACATTACAGCAGTGTTTCTCCACCTTGGCATCTTGGAGATGGGTGAACTTTTTCACTATTTTAACTATGACTGGCTTTTCTGCCATTTTAACTACGATTGGCTGGATAAATCACAAGAAGGTCACCCCCTACATCAGTATTTTTTCAAACATGGCAACTTTAAGACATGTGGACTTCAGCTCCCAGAATTCCCCAGCCCATGCATGCAGGCTGGGGAATTCTGTGAGCTGAAGTCCACACGTCTTAAAGCAGCCAAGTTTGAAAAACCCTGCCCTACATGAAGCAATACTTTGGTAGATCTGGTTCTAGATTAACATACTGCATGGACATAACCACTGCGATATATAAAACATAATTTGCGCGGTTTGCATGGGATGTGAATCTTCCGCTTTGACCTGTTCAACAGAGCATGGTTAAAGCTTAGTGCAATGTATGAACCCCACCAATGCAGAAAAGAGAGCCACTGTGAATAAACAGAGCCGCATCCCAGCTTGTTGTCTGTGATCACACAATACCCTCAGCCGAAATGTGGCTTGCTGGTTGACGGGATTGGGTGAGTCCAGCCAGAGAAAAAACTTCCTGGCCTGAGATCCGGCTTCCGCTGCCTTTCAGAGCAACTGTTGGGGCCCAGTGGTCCAATATCCCACCCTGCTGCTGCTGTATTCCCTTCCTAGGTCCCCCATGTACTAAGAGAACGTAATTATGAATCTTGGCAACCAGATTTGGAATATGTTGCTTCTCTTCTCTCCCAGCCCTTCCACTTAGCTGCTTCGCTTCCATTCCAGGTGATCTGCCACCTGGCCTGGCATAGAAAGGAAGCGGGGGGGGGGCGATTGACACCGAATTCTCTTCCTCCAAAGGCTGGCGGGCAGAGGCGCCAAGGAGACTCCCTCCCTCCAAAGGCAAAGGTGTTGGCACAGCTGCTCTCTGCCTGAAGTAAGCGGGAGAGCACTGAAGGGAGAATGTGAGGTGAAGAAGGAAGAGGCTGTGGTAACAGAGGAGTACACTGTCTGGAGAACTGGAGAGAAGGTTCCTCTGGGGGGCTGAGCAGGAACTTCAGAGGCCTTCACGAACAAGGGCTCTGAAAGAAACCACTGGCACCAGGGAGGTGAGAAAGCCAGGATCCTGGGCCAGGGTGAACCCAGGGGGAAAGAACGCTAGGAGGAAAACGGCAGGGGCCTTTGGCCTGCATCCCTGTGGAGCCTGGAAGGGGAAGCAGCACGCACTGCACCAGAACTTCAGTCTGGATTTCTGAGCGGCAAGCCTGGGAATATGCTGCATCGGCCTCCGACGGTGGATTGGGAAGCAGGATTTGTTTCAGTGAAAAGCGGCAGTTGAGAAGCACCTCAGACAGACTGTACAACACCTTGGTTGGAAGAAAAATGGGGCGATGGGGACTCGCTGTGAGCTTGCCAGCTGTTGAAAAGCAGAGATGGTTAAAATATGCACATGCATGCTCTCTCGCGCTCTCTCTCCCTCTGCGTAGCAAGCAGCATGATGTGATCTGAGCCAGGACTCGCCCTCCTCCACAATATATACCCTTTCAGGAAAGAAGAGATGCACAATAAAGCATAGCTGGCCGGGCCACAATGCTCTATCCTCCACCCCGTCCTCTCTCTCTTCCTTGACAGTGAGAATTCAGTCTCAGCTGAGCACGCTGTCCCTGGGCTGGTGTGCATGTGTGTGTGTGTGTGTGTGTGTGTGTGTGCGCGCGTGTGCGTGAGTGTGCATGGCCCCTTAATTATTTTTAAACTTGTTTTCAGTCCCACAAACCTTATTGTTCTTCCCACGCTTGCTAATATTGTGTGTGTGCGTGTGAATGTTTGTGTGGTGCCATTTAATTGGAATAGAGGGAGGGAGGGAGGCAGGGAGGGACGAATAGCTACCATTTTTGTCCCATAAATCCTGGAAGAAGGAAGGCCTTTCTGCAGCCCTCCTTAATGGGCTCGGAAGCAGGTTCAGGAAAAACTCCTGTTTGTTGTGGTCTCCAGCTAAAGTGTACACTGCACTTAGGGACAATATTCTTCCAGAATTTTCTTTGTTTGTTGAAACACATGTGGTTTACTGCTTTGTACCCTCCAGAGAGAGAGAAAAGGCTTGTTTTCATGAGTCTCCACAAGGGAGAGCAGGGTAGAATCTCACTGCATATACTCTAAGTTCCAGAACTTAGAATATAAATTTAAGGCCTATTTGGTGGTCCTTCTGAACTCAGTAATCACGCAATCCATTTTTGTAGCCCTAGAAGAGTCACCTACTCTTTTTTGGCACAGCCTGTGAGGACATGGTTGAATCTATATACCGCTAAAACTCTGTTACCTGTTTGTACTTTGTGACCTTTACCTGGGCAAAACAGTGCATTGTAGGCCAACAAGTTTTGAACCAAAGTACCTCAGATGGGCTACCTTACAGAATGCGTCCCAAATCCAGGACCCACGACTCCCGTGGAATAGAAATTTGGCAAATTTTATAAAGCATTTTATGACATAATACAAAACCTTATAAAACATTTCCTATTATCAACTCCTGATGTTTGACTGTGCAATAGAGTTCAGTATAAATGACATGGGTTATTTTCAAGGCAGGTACATCTTTGAATATCTCCCTGAATTTTTAAGAACTTTTCCAGTGAAAAAATTTCCAGTGAAAACAGGTCACAGGTTGTCTAGTTGATAATCAGACTGAACCACACAATGTTGTCCATTGTGAAGTTAAGCTGGGATTTGAGTTTGGATTAACGTTTATTTTCCTTCTTTTTTCCTTAGTCTTTCTGTCTGTCTGTCTACCATCCTTCCTCTAGATAAGGTCACCAATTCTTGTTATATCCTGCATGAGGAGACCTGAATGATTGGTCTGAAATTGTTCAGGTCTTTGAGAAATAGTTTCAAAGTTAAGTTGGAAGTTAAGGCTAGGAGATTATGGGAGCTGAAACCCCACCCACTTAGAAGGCTGACTGGACAATGCTGTACCTAAATATCAGTTCAAACTACAAGAAACACACTTCAGTTCCAAGTCAGGAATTGATTTTCTTGAGTGGCCATTTATGGAAGGAAATGAGGGACAGCTGACCTGATCCTCATCATCCCCCTCCTGTACACATTGACTGTGCCTGATGGTAGTTATTGTTGCATCTTTTGCAGATCATGATCTCCTTGTGCAGTCACAAAAGATACGGCATCATTTGCCCCCACCCCCGCACAGGTGCCCATGGCTTAAGGCTGGTCACCAATTCTTCTGCCCCACTGAAGCAAGTCCTCCTGTGGCTTAGGAGGCAACCCTCCACATGGTAACCAAGGCTGAGCAACATGACATTTTACAGCATTGGGGGTGGTGGTGGTCACTTTTTCCCCATCAGTAAAAGTTGAGCCTGGGAGCCTCAGCTGGGCTGGAGGGCTTCCAACCCAAAGTGATCCTCCTTCGGGTACCTCCTAGCTGCTTGTTATGAACCTGTGTGATTCTTCAGCTAGTATCTTCCCCATAATAGAAGAGGCTGGGTAGCAAAAGGATCTTCTCTCCGCCATGGCAGCAGTGTGGGTGAGCCGGGCAGGCATCACCAGAATGATTCAAGAGCAGCTGAGACAGAGCGAGCTGTATCTATGGCAATACTACAGAAGCAGGTTGCTTAGAGGGCACAAGAGCCATGATGCATGGATTCCCAGGAGCTCCATGTGCCCAAGGGGAACGTTACTGCCACACGGGCCAGCCCTGCACAAGAACCTCACAGCAGCTCGTGATGGAACAAGGAAGTTTGGCACCATGCTGCTGAAGTCTAACATCGATTCTCAAATTATTTCTGTAGTTCTTTCCGGTAATAATAATAATAAACTTACATGGTAGGCGAGCACACGGGCAAATTCTGATTTTCCCCTCCGGCTTTGTGGCCACTCATTCCGTGTTGAGTGCCACATGCTAGTGCCGTTCCCAGTTGTGAAATGAACTGGGTCCATTCTGCTCTGCTCCTGAGGGCAGGATCCAGGCTACACATTGTAAGTTGGATGCTCAAGTGCGCAGAATGCCGAAAGCTTCTCGGTCCATTGAGCTAATTAATTCTAATATGCTTCCTGTACAAAGTACACTAGAATCTGCCTAATTTTCTCTCTCTTGCTCCCCCGTTCTCTTCGCTAGTCACCAAATTCAGTAACCCCCATCATAAACTCTATAATCTTGCCCCATTTCTCAGTCAAACTAAGCTCTTAATCTTTGCAGAAGCCTCGTAATACAGGCAGGAATGACTAGATAGTGCTTTTTGCACACCATCCGTTTCCAAACCATCTTAGAACTTCCCATATCATCTATGCCAGTGTTTCTCAACCATGGCCACTTAAAGATGTGTGGACTTCAACTCCCAGAATTCCCCAGCCAGCCATGCTGGCTGGGGAATTCTGGGAGTTGAAGTCTGCACATCTTCACGTGGCCAAGGTTGAGAAACACTGCTTTATGCTAAAAACCTGCATTGGTTTTATAGTACTGCTGCCCTCCTGGAAATGGTAGCTGAGAGATAAGAAGCTGCCTTAGACAAAACTGTCAGTTTTGTCTAAGGCAGCTTCTTATCTCTCAGCTACCATTTCCAGGAGGGCAGCAGTACTATAAAAAGGCCTTGGAGGAGGCCTTTTTTGCAAGGCCTCCTCCGAGTGTGGCCCTGAATTGCTTTGGGTGCTGTCTGCCAACCACCCTAGAAACAGCTACCAAACTGCAATATTTGAACATAACAGGGGGGGAAAATTAGATTCAAGGGCAATCTTATTACCACTTTAATTGAACTGACTTTAACTTGATTTTAATCAAATTTAATTTTTTTCCCCAGCCCAACCTCAGTCGTTTGGACCCCACTTCCCATGCCATGTCTCACCCTGGAAGATTTATCCATGGGATTTACTGCATGCAGAGCATGAACTGTGCTCCCAAACTGTGCCTGTCCTCTCTCTCACCAAATATTCTGTTCTGAAGGAGGGAATATGTGCCCTGGCCCAACCTCATGCCAGTCAGATCACCTGGATTGGATTGGCATCTATTATTTCATCATCCAGCAGCTGCAAATCAAACATGTGTTTCAAAACTTGGTATATTCTACTGGCCCACACAGTGGAAAACATCTTGCCTTGCACATAGAAGCAAGCAAGTAAATGTTCTTAACATTAAGGAAGAAAACAAGGGAGAAAGCAAACCTCTTTCTCTTATTTATTGAACAATTTTCTATACCAATCAATGGCCAAAATACATGGTTCCCCTCTCTCATTCTCTTTCCTTATACACATGTCTCCTATTTGCTTTTATCTGACACTATTCATATGTTTAGATATTATAAATGTCTTCCCTCATTTGGCTGGGATTTGACACACTGGCCATAACATTTCAGTGTGTTCTGTAGGGCAATCAAATGGCAATCCTAAATTGGAATGGAATGGAATGGAATAGAATAGAATAGATTACCTTATTGGCCAAGTATGATTAGACATACAAGGAATTTGACTTTGGTGGAAGGGCTCTCCTTGTTAAGATGAGTTTAAGCTTGCATGTTTGCTATACTTTAGTTAAGATAGCCTAAAAACAATTTTAGGAGGGCATGTGGTAACAAGCCATGATAACTGAAGGACAACAGCAGGTTCACACATTGCTACAAACTAGGCCTGGATGACTTGAGATTTTCAGTGCAGTCTTTTATGGCAGCCCACCAAAGATCCCACAAACTGCCTGTTTCATCACCTACAAAAAAAGCACTATACAAACCATCGTAGTTCCCCCAACTCCACTTATGCTTTACATTTGCCCCATGCTTGCTGTTCTCTGGACCTCCAGGGGCCAGCGAAGGATGAAAATAACACCATGTAGACTACAAGGGATCAAAGTACACCTGATAAACCTCTCAACATAGATTTGTGACTGTCTTCACAGCTGCCATCTGGATGTGTCATTAGCGACACACATGACTGAAAATAAAGCAGCTCCCATATTTTGACACTCTTGAGGCGTGTTGAGACCATAACTCCCAGGATTCCCAGCAAAAGTGGATAAAGGCCATGCTGGCTAGGATTCTGGAGAATCGTGGTCCCAACACACCAAACATCCTGGCCTTCACCCACCATTCATTCAGAAGCGGAGGTTTAAAGTAAGTGGAGAAAGTACCCTACAGCAAAAAAGGCTTAGCCGAGGGACACCCTGTCAGCCTAGCTGGGCGTTGGGTGCTCTCCAAGGTCCTGAGACATCAAAAAGGATTTAAAGGAGAAATACTGTACCAAGCCTACTTTTAAAAGATCATATTGCTGGAAATCCCACTTAAGTTGTTTTAAATGTTTTGGGGAACTGGCTTGGTTAATCTGAATCACTTGCATCAGCCTGAAAAAATTACCACCGTCTTGCTTTATCATTTCCAGGAGTGAGGCTTTTTTGGTATTGTTCTGTGAGCTGTGCTTGAATTTCCAAATATAAAGCAGCTAAAATAGAGATTGTGAGGACATATGAACTGCTTGAAGGCTTTACCAATTTTTTTTTTAAAAAAGACTGTAATTCTGAGGCCTATAAAGGGTACTTGGATACTTGTTCTCCTTCGCTTCCTGTCTTATTGTTTGGGCGGCTCCAAAGATTTGTGTCCCAGAAATGTGAAAATTGACTTCTGCTTGATGTAGGCCCACTTTTAAAGACAGACATGGCACTGCTGGTTATGTCTAGAAATGTGGAACAGGGAGGGGCCACCAAGACAACCTTTTATCTGCACACAAGGAAGTGGGTCTATGAAACCATCCTGACTGTCCTGAAGAGTCAACAGGAGGAGGGGATATTATGAGCTTCACACTGAATGAATGAAAATAAACATCCCAAGATCCAGAACTTGGATGGGTTGTCACTGGAGTCCTCCAGACAGCGGGAAGGATGGGAGGCCTGAGCTGTCTTGCATTGGGGCCCCTGTCAAAACCTACAGCTGGCGCTTCACATTATGCATTTCCAGGGTGGTGATCCATGGATTTGTTTCTGAAATCTGAATCAAACACAGAGCTGAGAGCATCTGTGGATGGGTCATGTACTGAGGCTTATGGCAGCCCTGAGGTGAATGCCCAAACATCAGTAATCACTGTATGGGAATTCCATACAGTGGGATGGGTGGGAATTCCAAGAAGGTGAGAACAATAAACGGAAAATTACATACAGCTCTGCAACAAGGATTGGCACTCATCATCCCATGACAACTAGGGAAAACAGAACTGTTTGGAGCCTTCATTCCAAAATCAAGTTAAGGGACACAAGAGTTCAGTCCCTCACAGATGCGCCAACAAAGGGAAGGCCTCTGGACAGTGCTTGCTGGTATGTCTATCTCCTAGGCTTTCAAGTGGAGTTATTTAAGACACACCAGCTTTTATTTTGATATTACTGCATCCTTAGCACAAGTGGATCTGCTTATTAGACTGATGCCTGTAGTTTTTAAAAATGGCATATGGTAGATTATTTTTGACATTTCAGGAAGCAACAAGGCTTCCAGCAGATGGGTTGAGGAGCTACAGGAATCTTAATTTCCAGGAGCTGCCTCTTTTTTTTATGGCGGCTGGGGAGCCATCCTTTTCCGGTGTAATGCAATTACCCCTCATTCATCTGGAATATTATTTTCCAAATGTAGGAGGTTTGCTAAGTCACTGCTGGGAGGCCCGAAGAAGATGCTCTGGCCAAGAGGCTTCTAATTTCGTACTTAGTGGGACCTCTCTTGCACTTCTGGACAGTTCAGCTGGGTTGTGTTTCCTTATTATCATCATGACAGAATCAAAGGAGAGGAAAGAATGTGAGGGGGACATAAATTTGAGGGTTCTGTACAGCCCCTTTTCTGTGCTGACAGCCAGCGGGATAATCATGGCCCTTCCAAACTCTACATGTTCTCAGCGAACTAGGTCTCCATGATGTTGGGTAGAATTTTTCCAAATTTCCCTTGTCAATGTTCATCATCGGTCTGATGTTTGCTTCTCTGATTCTTTCCAAGCCTAAAGCAGCCGCCACATCTCAGTGATGGTGGCTCTGCACATTTATTTTCTCTTTTGTTGAATGTATGCATTTTTTTTCTCAGGTTTCAGGGGGGATTGCAGCACTGCAGTGCCGTACCATCCTGCCTGCATGGCTTCTGCATAAAGGCATGGTTAGGCCAAGGGTACTTCCAACCCACCTCCCCTAATCTGGTGGCTATATTGGAACTAAGATTCCTAGAATCTGCAACCAGCCAGGCGGAAAGGAATCCCGGAAACTGCAGTCCCCACATTCCTTCGGGGCACCAGATCAGGGAAGGCAATTTTAGGGGATGTACCCTGAGATATTAAATGCAGACTTAGCTTCAGCCCTGACTTCAGAGAAACCTGGGCACGTGGGGTGGGGGGGATAATATAAGCAATATAAATACAGCAAAACCTGTAGTGTATCCAGAAAGTTCTGCTTCCTTCTTTGCTTCGTGTCAAGTTCAGGACACAAAACAGATTCCCAGACCAAGCCACACGCCTTGTAAAAATCGAATAAAGTTTGCTGAGTTCCTGCCCTGCCCTGTTTGCTTCAAATCAACAAATTCTATTTCTCAGAAATGCATTTTCCCTTCAGCCTTTCCTTTCCTGATCTCTTCCCACAGGGTCTTTGCAAGCTGAGGAGGTATTCTCTGTCAAACTGCTTTAAAGCAGGCAGGCCAGAGAGAGGCAAGCGCAGGGGAAAGGAAGAATCGCATTTTGGAGGTAGATATGTGACATTAAAGCCAGAGACCTCTCTGCTGTCTCCCTCCAGGGATCTGGGAAGTAGGCCTGGCGCCTGTACACAGAAAGGCCACTTAACCTGAGAGGGAGTGATTCAGGCCATCAGAGGAGAAAGCTGCTCTTTTCCCTGGGTGAGACTTAAATGTCAAATTAGTCCTTACGGTTTTCTCTCTTCGATCGGCAATTTCTTTGCTAATTTTGCTTCCGCTTAGTCAGTCCCCATCTCCATGTTCCCTCTGCAATAACACCTGAAGTGTTCTTGCTGAAGCCACAAACAGCTGTTCCCATCTGCCTCTAGGTGCTCTGCGTGCATCAAGCTACACATTCTCAACATGAAGACCCCTCTGTGAATTACAGCTGGTTATCAACTTAACCATGGACCCATGGAGTGGAGCGGTACACTTGGAGGGGAATGAAGAGGAGGAGAAGAGTCTGCAATACTCCCTGACCCTGGAGAGACATTTAGATGTCTGGACAAGGGACCTCAGCACTGAGGGGTTTTTAGGGCAAAATTCCACCCTTCTACCCCATCCTCATTGCATGTGCTGATGATCCTGTAGGATTAGAGTGGTGCAGGGAGACCCAGGCTTTTCTTTCATAAATGGTTGTCTCATGAGGCAGGAGGTAGATGTTGAACAGTATTAAGTGGAACAGAATGGCAGACACGAAGGTCTGGCCCTTAAGACCTGAGATTGTTCCCGAACAAACCTCATAAAACTGAACAGAAGCCACCCATCATTTGGGGGAGTTTTGCGTCAGCCCTTTCCAGAATGTCCCAGACTCACAGTAGCACCAGAGGCAGTTTGGGCCTGCCTATTCCCATGATTGCAATTCCTCTCCATGCCTCCTCCTCATTTCCTCCTTTCCCAAACACCTCCCTGGATCCCGGATCCTTCAGAACCACTGCGAACCCTTTCCACACACAAAAATGCTTTACCGACCGGATTCTCTGAGCCGAACGAGGACCTGCCAGGGAGCCAGTCTCTGTCCTGCACACCCTGCTTTGAAAAAGGCCTTTCTTTAAGCCGCCGGCAGAGAACGGCGAAGATCTAATTCCGGCCCCGGCTGAACTTCAAGGGCTAGACCTGGTCAACGCAGGATGGGCTATTTCCTCCTTTCGGAAGTATCCCCAGGGACTGAAAGGCTGAGGTGCCGCTTGATGCTTCGTCTGGGGAGGGGGGGACAACCAGACAGAGGCAACCGGCCGCTTACCTCCATCCGAGTAGGTCTCTGTTCCGTAGCCATCCTGCAGCCCGTTGCTCCACGTGCCTTCGTATTTCGCCCCGTTGCCGGTGCACTCGCGCACGCCGTAGCGTCCCTTAAATCCGTGAGTCCACTCGCCTTTGTACACCCACTTCCCCTTGCTCTCCACGCCGATGCCGTGGCGTTTCCCTTGCGCCCAGGTGCCCTGGTAGGTGTTCCCGCTCGGCCAGGTGTAGATGCCCAGCACCTCAAAGCCGTGACTCCAGGAACCCGCATACTCGCCTTGGCCCTTCGGGCCGGTACAGATTCCGTGGCCGTGAGCCTTGCCGTCCTCCCAACCACCACAGTAGGACCCTCCATCGTCAAAATTAAACCTTCCCCCACTGGACATGCATGTAACGCAGTCCGCAGATTCTCAAAAAGGTGGGGGGGGGGGAAGCCGGGAGAACAAAATCCACCCCCTTAAATAATGCACCAAGGGCGGAGAGCGGATGGAGCCGGGCTGGGCAGCTCGCACATTCTCTCCGGAGGGGGGGCGGGGGGGAGGGGAAGCGGTTCCGGATCCGTCTCCTGCCTTACTGCTGGGGAGAAGGAGGCCCTCCTGGGCCCGCGGAGGGAGGTTTTCCTTGGCCGGGAGTGGCAAATCGGACCAGCTGAGGGGGTGCCAACGCGTGTCCTTCCAAACCACCCCAGGCGATACCCAGATTGGGGAAGGGTGGCGGAAAAAGGCCGCCGGCCAACATATACGAAGAATTATTCCTGGATTTGCGGAGGGGGGGGGGGAGAAGGAAATGCCACCGACCAGAAGAAAAGGGTCTTAAATCCCCCGCTGTGCCTTCCACCTGCTGCTGTTCTGCTGGCAAAATTGGTCAGCGGGTCCCGGGCAAAACGGCATTGTGATGGCGGGGTTTTCACGGGAGAGACTCCGGTGTCAGCAGCAATGCGGTGCCTGTGGCTGTCTCGAGCTCACGCACTCTCTTCCCCCCCTCCTCGCATACATCCACTCTCCCTCTCTCCCCCCCGAGAGAACTGTTTTCATTGTCTCCCCACACCGCCCCTGCCACCCCACCCTGCCGCCGATCTCACTCTCCGAGGCTCCGGCTTGCTGGCTGGAAGAGGACCCCCATTTTGGCTTTCAGAGGTGCCCTTTGGGGAGGGGGGACTGACTCCAGCGGGGTGGCAGAAGGGGGAGATGCAGGAGACGGAACAGGCTGGAGACCGGCGGGTGGAAACGGGGCTGCTTTTCTGTCGCTTCCAGCGGGGAGGGGCGAGAATCGCCTTGCATCCTCCCAGCCTCCTTCCTCTCTCTGGGCCCCCAACTCACTCCAGTCCCCTCACCCTCTTCTTCTGCCTACTGGGTATAAATTTGCTTATTAAGGGGAAGGGAGCCTCGTCTCTCTCTCTCCCCCTCCCTTCTCTGTCTCAGCTCTAGCTTCTTGCATTTAAAGGTACAGGAACTGCATAAGGTAGAGTCCCCCCCCCCCCCCCGCAACAGATCTCTTCCCTTCACTTCCTTAGAGGTAGAAGGCTAAAAAATCTCCCAGAAATAATTTTCATCAGGCCAAAGGGATACAGCACCCGGGAGATGATTTTTATATTATTATTATTATTATTATTATTATTATTATTATTATTATTATTATTATTATTAAAGCACTTGAAAGGGTAGAATCTCTCAGCCAGCAGCAGGCTGGCATTTCTAAGAGGAAAGTAGCAGGGGATGATTTTTCACATTTATAGCTCCATCCTAACCCTCCTACTTCCTAAGTGACTTTGATTTTAGGGAATGAGGAAAGCATGCTTAGGACTGCAGTCTTGACATAAGTGCTGCCAACTGCTTTTCCAGTTTTCTTTTTTGGTCCCCCACCAACTCTGGAAGATGTTTAGTATTAAGGCTCCATATATATATATATATATATATATATATATATATATATATATATTTAAAAAGCAGCAACATTGATTTAGTATCAGTAAAAATTGTAGTCCAGCTATTGCTCCAGCTTTCTACACTGAGGGGTTTTAAGGATACAAAAACAAAATCCGCCCTGCAAAATCTGAATATTGTGAAGATGTAAATTTTTCTGCAGGAGCCTCCCTCCAGCTGGTTCTCTCCAGGCATCTTGGCACTGCAACTCCCAACCCATCCACTCTGTGAGGAATTAGGGTAGATTTTAAGAGATTCATGGCCACCCAACAATCTTCTTAGCAATGACGATTAAAATCATTAACATCAGGTAGAAAGGATTTGACTGGGCATTTCTAGATTACCACAGTGAAACACCCTGATATTATAGCAAAAGGGTTTGGGCTTGGTCATTTGTCTCCTGCATCTGTCCCACTGGCAGTCAGAACAACACGGGGTAAAATTAAAATGAGTCATTTTTCATTCTTAAAATAACGTTCTGGAGGATATGGATTTACCTTTAAATCTCCTGTGTAAATAAAGAACGTTTGCTGAATCAAGGTTTCCTGAGAATTCCTGGCACAAGGGGCATTTTGGCGTGATCAAGCAATCAGGCGGCTTTTATGCAATGTTTCTGACGAAGCCACATCTTTCTAGGGTTGGTGTTTCTAGCCTGAGAAGGTGCGTGGCGTCCCTACTCTCTGCCTGCTGTTGATGACAGGTCTGGTTTCTAGCAAATGCAAGAATTTGATGATGATGCTTATACATGCCATATTGGGCTGTGAATACATTTTCAGTGCTTCCTTCATCTTTCCCTGCTAGGAAAAAAAAATGTGTGCATATGTATGGGAATGTGTGCAAGGAACTGGAGATCTGTTGACCCAACTTGATGCCCAGCAGAGGTGAAGGGTCATCTCCAAGTGATGCAGCTCATCCAGAAGAACCTGTCTGTCTTCAGGACCAAGACCACCTATGCCAAGCTCTCTTGGGGAGCAATGCAGGTTTAGGCCAGCACTGCTCACCAGCATCTCTAGATATTCTGGGGAAGACCCCCCCACTGGCAGCCTTGAAAGGCCCCTTGTGGATCAGCTTCCTGACTCTGCTGTAATTCTCACAGGGCTGAAGTCCAGCACACGCAAAGAAAACTAAGTCAGGGAAGGCTGGCTTCAGCTCCATTTCCTATCTGCTGATATATTATCTACAGTTATTCTCGTTTCCAGTTGTTGGGAGTTTAAAAAATCATTATGAAGCATATTGCTCTTTTAAGGAATGTATTGTTATGAACTGCACCTGAAACTGCACTTTGCTCCATCTCAAGGAAGAGTGAGAAAACCTTCAGTCAAAAAGTTGAAATCACCTTTTGTATTCCTAGACTGTAAATTTCACATCTGCCTCTGACTGTGCTCTCTGTCAGATAGAAGGAATTAGTGGGTTCACCGCATTCTGGGAGGAGACCCATGGCTTCCGCTTTCTTCCAGTAATTTAGCTTTTACTAGACAAGATCATACAATGTAGAAATTCTACATTCTACATTCTTCTAGTGTCCACCTGTTGAGAGTTTTAAAAATTAGGGCAGATGGTCTTAAGAGCATCTCCGTTTGCTGATGGGGTTGGGGACTACACTTTCTCGGGTCAAGAAAGGCCAGGGCATGAAGAATTGAAAAGGGAAATTCTGACACAGGCTTGACTCTGGAACCATTTCACTAAAAGCTTTAGTAATAGCCCAAAACTGCTTTCTACTTAGGCTTGACAAATGCATGGCTCTTTACATGCTTTGTGGTGCAGAAATATGTGATGTGGGGCCCTTGGTGCATAGGCGCGCCATGCAACGAGTGTGTGAGATCAAAGCTTTTAATCTTCTCCTATTGCTGTCTGCATAAGGGCTGTAAATTAGCCTAAATAACTTTCCCTGGGTGAAGCTGCAACAAAGGGGCTTTGCTGGCCACTAACTGTATCTCAGTAGAATCTTGGTAGTGTTTATCTTTCCAATTTTGGCGACTGAGTAGATTGCAAATATTCTGTTGCACTTCCCCTCCAAGTCGCATCTTGATCAAGGGTGAAGGGTTTATGGATTTCTTCCTTTGAGCCACTTGATGACCTGGAATTTCCCCCCTGCAGTTTCCCCCCTGCCAGTAGCAGGGTAGCCAGTGCTGAGAAAGTCTACCCAATGCAGAGTCACTACAAAAACACGTCCAGGAGCTGTGAATATGAACTCACTGGAGGTCTGGTAAATCTCCTGTTTGAGATTGCAACAGAGAGGGAGGTACCTGAGAAGCCACGTTGCAGCTAGCCCACCACTGAGCTTATTTCTGTGGGTGCCAACTTAATGGATGGGGTCACGGCCCCCTTGTGCATTTGGAACCACAGAATTGCAGAGCGGGGAAGGCACTCCCCAGGCCATAGAGCAGCTGCCTTCTCACACATTTGTTGCATGAATATGATGTGGGGTTCAGATGGAGAAGTGGGGCTGTGCTTTCCGCTAACAACTGAAATGGTGGACCGATGCCGTGGTTCCAAAAGGCGTTCCTCATCTCCCATAGGATCTAATGATGAAGTACTGAATACGATCAGCATTGAGGGGAGGGAAAACTAAGGAATGTGCCACAGGTCAGAAAAAATTAGAAAGATACAAGTTTGCCATCGGCTGTATCTAAACATGCGTAGCTGAGAGTAAACCTACTCAACTATGTCCAGCTATGAAGATCTTCATAGTGCAGCTTTTCTCCTAGAAAAAGTAACCCTGTCGTAGTAGGTAATTCATGAACAGGACACATATCGGGATAGGCCTTGAAATGGTCAGTTTCCCGCATCCTGCAAGTCCACTTGAACATTTTTGGAGAAGCAGCAGCAGGTGCAGCCTTTCTCCACAGCAAAGCGGATGCCCCAGATCCATGCCGCTCGGTGGAATCTGGCGCCCTTTCGGTGGTTCTGCCCCGCAGACACCTCCGTGTTTGCGTTCCATGAAACCGTTCTGTTCCTTCTACAGGTTGGGAGGCCGACACGCAGCCGCAGGAACCAGAGAGGTGCAAGAGTCCCTTTAGAGCAACAGATGCCTCCCTGCATCGCCCAGTGCCCAGCTTTCCTTATTCTTATTGCTTTTAAGAGCAGCAGCGAACACAGAGGTGTTTAAAAAGGGATGGACTTGCTACAAGCATGGCATGAGTCATTCCCACATGGCTGGTGGGTCACTCTAAGTGTCAGGAGGGGGCAGGGGCAAGCTCATTAGCTGAACAGAGGTTGGGCTTCACCCAAATTTATCTTCTTAGCAAGAAGGGGAAAGAGTAAAGATTTTCCATCTTCTTTTATGTTCTTAGACAATGGATTGCTTTCAGTTTCTGACTGGGATTGTCCAAATAGACTTAAATTCTGGACATAATGCTCTTGTGGGAACCTGAGGTCTGGACTCCAAAATCCAGTCTTTGCTAAGAAGAAGGAATATTTTATGGTTTATTACAGGTAGTCCTCTCTTAACGACCACAAGTGGGACCGGAATTATTCGGGAGCCTTGCTGCTGCTGCTGCTGCTGCTGCTGCTGCTGCTGCTGCAGGGTTCCCGTGGGTGAGTCATTTGACTGCCTTCTAGAGTTACCACTAGGGTTTTCCTGCCATCTGATACATTTCACGACAGGCAGGACATCAACAGGTGAGGCTTCCCTTTGGATACAGGTGTCCAGACAGTGAGGCAGGCTTCACCCATTCATATTCTGCATGTTCCACAGTTATTCAAAGCACACGAGAGGTTGTCCTTCCTGGTAATGGTGGCACCAGAAACCTTACCAACTGTTTCTGGTGCAAGATAATGTTCCCCAATGAGCCCTCCTTCAGTTGTGCAGGGACCACTCCCAGCTAGCAATTCCAGCGGCTGCTTGGAAATTCTGCAGTCCCAAACCTTTTGGAATAGACCAAGTTGAGGAACAGTGGCATATAAGCTCTATAGAAATCACATTTTAGAGCACTTTTGCTAACACATACTCTGGAGTCCCACAAATCATGAAGTTTACACTCCATGGATGCCTAAGAGGCTCTCCTGGACCCCTCTTTTATGGCCAGAGGCATTCCTGACATGGTGTTCCCCCCCATGATATCTATGAGTTCAAGGATAATGCTTGATGTTCTTCATGAAATATATTGTTGTCTGGCCTCTGGTTCAGACCTTTGTAGGGTGCATAGTAAACAGAAGTAGGCTGCAGTCCAACAGAGGACTGCATTTAACTCTCCTCTGGGAGGCTGGTAATTATTCCAGATTAAGAGCGGTATTTTGGAAGAACCACCTTGCAGCTGAAGGACCCAGGCTCCCCCACGTGGAAAGAGGGAGCCATTGCAAGCACTCTAAGATTTACCTTTAGCATTTTTCTATCCCATGTTCCACCTACCTGCAGAAGTAGTAACTCCGAGAGCGGCAAGTTTACATACTGGGTCCAAGAAATATACAGATTGGTTATCGAGGCAGTCCTGGAATCAGGAGTTCATCCAGGTGCTACCAGCTCCCTCCCAGTGGTTTGCAACACCAAAAGGCCTCAACCCAGTGTTTCTCAAGCTTGGCAACTTTAAGGTGTGTGGACTTCAACTCCCAGAATTCCCCAGCCAGCAAAGCTTCTGGGAGTTGAAGTCCACACACCTTAAAATTGCCGAGGTTGAGAAACACTGCCTCAACCAATCCGCCAGGACTGAACACAATCCACCGGACTCCATTTCTTCCCACTGCGATGGACACAACAGGAGAGGCATCTCTGAACAAGGAGACTAGCCCTCCCTGTGATATCCGTTGGCAAGCCAGGACTGACATGCAGATTTCTAGGTTTAACATCATGGATGGAAAGCTTTTTAACTACTGACTCTTACTGATGAAAACTGGGAGAATGGTCTCTGGCCCCTTTGAGGCAGGGAACGTATGAAAGCCGTGCTGAAAGTCCTAAATATACAATTAACATTGTGAAACAAAAATCTACCAGCCACAGTCCCAGGAACCTCCCCACATGCCCCAGCTCTGCTGATAAACGGGAGCCAGCCCCAGATGCTGAGGGCCGCCACCTCACCTGTTGCTCACCCCTGCACTGAGCCACAGGGTCAACTGTTTGGGTCCAATTCAATCTAGTAGGTCGGGTATGCTGCGGGTTCCATCAGCCAGGGAGTGTCGGCTCGCAGGAACTAGAAGGCGAGCCTTCTCCTCCGTAGCGCCTGCCCTCTGGAACATCCTCCCTCCAGAAATTAGGATGTCCCCGACCCTGTTGGCCTTTCGTAAGGCCCTGAAGACCTGGCTTTGTGCCTGGGCCTGGGGCCTCGAGCATGTGGATGGACCCGTCTCTTGGCTATATTAACATCCATGCATTGCTCACTTGGTAGCCATGTACATTTATTTTGTATTTATTTTGTATTTTAACTGTTTTAATTGTAATTGTTTTATTTGTTTTATGGTTTTACTGTTGTAAGCTGCCCAGAGTCACTCGCTGAGATGGGCGGCTATAGAAATCAAATAAATAAATAAATAAATTTATGCAGAGGGGGAAGAAAAGCAGAAAAGGGGCCGAAGCTGGCAAAGACGCGCTTAAGCATGTTTTCGACAAGCTCCCTCCTCTTGACATTACAGCGACACCGAGAAAGACAATCTCACATGATGCACTGAGCACAGGGAAGCCAGCCAGCGCACTATGCTTAGAATGGCTGTAACAGCTGCTTTGTACGCTCCTGAGCACCAGCCAAGAATGCGCTACTCCTGAGAATATCTGCAAATCCCACAAACACATTTATTGTTATTGTTGTTACCGTCCGTAGAGCTCCACAGCTGTCTAAATGAGGGGGGGAATTAGACTTCTTGAACTCAGACCTCAGCTGGTAGAAGCTAGCCCACTGCTCCTGAAGCACATGGGTTGGTTTTAAATCTCCCCGAATACATTGTTTGAATAGTTTTAGAATCCCCATTTCCATGGCAGCAACCAATTGTGTTTGTCCCCGTGTTATAAATACCTTCCTGACCTATCAGTGCTATTAGCAACGTGGGCCCCCCTGAAAAAGGCACATGTGGGAACAAAGAAGGGAATGTGGCATTGCTGGGCAGAAGGATGGGAACAACCAGGCTGCATGTTCCCTGTTCCAGTTGGTCTCCTGCTGCGACACAACAGGGTATTTGACACGACATGGCCCAATCAATAGTTTCATTCATTTACAGTAAATGGTGTTACCACACATACACAAAATCTTGCTGAAATCTGAAGCCATCATGCTCCTGACAAGCAATGGAGGCTAAATCCCATCTTGGAGCTGTCATGCACGTCACTGGAACTTTTTGGAAAGCCTGCCTGTCGAAACCACACAAACCACAAGGTCTGTACCTCGGTCCAAGTCCATTGCAATCTTTAACTATCTGCAAAGCTAGAATGGGAGGTGCTTGGTTTGAGCATAATGTGTTGTGTGAATCCAGTGCACAGCTGTGGTTGGTAGGCCACACCATATCATGTTGTGTGAACCCCGCCGAATGTGGTTTATTTAATCATCTAAGGTTAAGCAGACTTTGGTTCAATGGGTTGGGTGAACCCAGCTGCCAATTTATTTGGCGGGGATCGTTTATTTATTTATTTAGTTATTTAGTTATTAAAGAAAAAGCACTAATTCAAAATAGCACTAATTCAACCATCTTCTGGATCATAGCTAGTGCTATCTTAAGTGCTGAGCGACAATGTTTGGAGGCACGTGGGGTTTCCTTTTTTGTGGAAAAGCATGTTGTGTAAGCCAGCCATTATGATTTATGATTTTTAACTATGGTTTAGAACAGGGATGGGCAACCTACAATCTCCAAGTCCCCTTTTAGGGGTCTTTAGAACCCCCCCCCTTTCTCACCACAGTTGTTGAAATCTGTGTTTCCCACCCTTATGAAATGGAATATGTATGGAGACTCCGGTGTTGCAATTATAATAGGTACATCACAGTTAAAAAACCCCCGAAGACCTCCCAAATTCCACCCAAACTTTTAGCTCCACCCACATGTGTGATGCACCCCACTCATTTTGTGATCCTTCACCTCCCACGTACAACGCGTGAAGCATGGCCCTTGGCCTCTGAAAGGTTGCCTACTGCTATTGTGAATCCAGCCAAGGGTGGGTTATTCCATAAGCATAACAAAATTGTGAGTTAGTGCAGTGCATAAAGTCAGCCAGTGTCTGATAAGAATCAACATTTTGTTTTATACTATTTTTTTTATCTCCCAACATCAGAATTGGGAAATTATTATATTCTTCTAAAAGAACTCCATAGCACCAAAACACTTAATGGTTGACTTTCCCAATTCTGAAAGCACTCCAACCCCAGATTTTTTCAAATCTACTGCAGAACAAAACCTTTTCACTGCAACACAGGAAAACAAAATATGGGCATCTGGCATCGAAACGGCTTCAAGAGGCTAGATGCATCTCGGCTTTGTTCCACTACCCAAAGGAAACAGATTCTTCAAACTGTCTCATGCTGCGCAGCCACAGGCTTACTCTCTGGGATCTACCCTCTAGTAAGCATGCTTAGCTTTGCAGCCACCATTTATTGTTGGAGATGCACTCAGTTATTTTCAGAACGCAATGACTGAATTGTCTCACCAGGTTTTTATAACTGAAATTTTCAGATACTTAATTCACACTTAAGTAATCAGCAATGTCTCATTATTTTTATCCAGTAATAACAGGTTGCCAGACTGGAAGAGTAGAGTCTAACTGAAGATTTGTACAACCAAGTCAGAAAATCTTTTGCAGGTGTATGACTTTTTTCATTCATCATATTTTTTTAACCATCTATCACAATCTCAGTGACGTTCATATATAGATTTTAGTGGATATTATCTATTTTGCTGTATCTGTCAACATTACTTTTTATTTAAGCCTTTATTTGCTTCTCTGTCATTTTCTTCCAAGTATGGGCATATTTTTTGTTTCTTCTTCTACCATCCTGTTCATGGACAAGGGAGGGAAAATATGCACTGTAACATAATGTTATCACTGAAATGGCCACTAGAGGACACTCACATTTGTGTATTTGTGAGATTTAGATAGCACTACAACCTCGTGTTTATTAGATTAACTGCATCCAAGATAATAAAATGCAAGGGCCTGGCCAAGGCCAAGCTAAGTCTCTCTAATTCAGCATCCTGTTTTCCACAGCAGCCAAATAGGAAGATGGAAAACAGACATCCATAGCCAACATCCTGAGGTTCTCAAACTACAACTCCCAGAATTACCACCCAGCTCTAATCAATCCTTATTACTTTATATCCTATAAGAGCCCAGTCAAGCAGGACACATGTAAGCAGTAGCATTCTTTGCCAAGACAGGTAGTCTCCGCTTAACCATTCGTTCCGTGATGGTTCAGACTTACAACGGTGCTGGAAAAAACGACTGATGACAGGAACTCACACTTAAAACCGTCACAGCATCACCACGGTCACATGATCACGATTTGGGCGCTTGGCTACTGGTTCACATTTATGACTGTCGCCGCATCCCATGGTCATGTGATCGCCATTTGCAACCTTCCTGGCCAGCTTCTGGCAATGGGGGACCGCGTGATTTGCTTAACAACCACATGGTTCGCTCAACGACCACCGCAAAAAAGGTTGAAAAATTGGGTTGGGCTCACTTAATGACCACTTCACTTAGCAACTGAAATTCTGGTCCCAATTGTGATCATTAAGTGAGAACTACCTGTATCTTGTTTTAATCTACCCACTGAACTATGCTTTGGTCTGTTTTAAGCACCATTTGTGAAACAAATCCTCAATATCAGTTTACCCACCAGATTATGATTTAGTGGAATGTGTGAACTCGGTTCTGATCTGCCTTAACTGAGTGATTTAAAGCATCTTTATCTCTGTGGACTAACAAGGTTGATTGGATTACCTGAAAGCATAAGAATTCGCGGGAATGCATTGTTTCTCTTTGCTCTTTAAAAGAACCAACCCATCCCCTTTCATTTTTATAGAAGGTGAAAATGTCCACAAAATGTACCAATATCAAGCCACAGCCATAAATGGCAGGGGGGGATTATTCAGCTAAAATAAAGGTTAGATCTCCTTGATTCTTTCAGCCAGTGTTTCTCAACCTTGGCAAGTTTAAGATGCGTGGACTTCAGCTCCCAGAATTCCCCAGCCTTTCCTTTCTAGCTTCACAACAACCCTGCCAGGTGGGCCAGTCTGGCCCCAAAGGGTCACTGGGGGGGTCTTTGAAGCCATGCAGGGCCCTCCCACCCTCAGGCCATTTATTTATTTATTTATTTATTTATTTAGATTGATTGATTGATTGATTGATTGCTTCCATCTTCCGTGCTGCCTTCCCTCCAGGAGATCAAGGTGGTTGACACTATGTAACTTCCTTGGATACAATGTAGCCTTCCATTTCCAGCTTCACAACAACTCTGCCAGGTGGGCCAATCTGGCCCCAAAGGATCGCTGGCTGAAGCAGGGGGGGTCTTTGAGGCCATGCGGGAGCGTCCCGCCCTCAGGCCGTTTCCAGGGTCCCCCCCATGTTAATGCCCGGTTGCTAGGCAACCCGAGCTTGTTCCCCCCTCTTCCCATCCGTCTTCACACTCCGGAGCCGTTCCTCTCCCCGTTGCTAGGTCACCAAAGCCACTCCCCTTCCAGTCAGCGATTGACCCGAGCGCCCCCGCCCCCTCCTGTCAGATAGAGCAAGTTAGCACGCGCCCGAAACACGCGCAGAAACAGCCCGCTCCCGGCCACACCTCTTTGGCCTCGCAGGGCCAATCGCGACCCGCCGAAGGGCGGGGCTTTGGGGCGAGCCGTGAGTGACAGCGGCGGCCGCCCGGTGGAGTCCCGTTAGGTGGGTGGTGAGAGGGAGGCCGGAATGAAGGGGCGGGCGCCGGGGGGGAACGCCGTCCAATCGTGACGCGCCCGGGAGGGGGGCGTGGGCGGGGCGAGAAAGATCCGGCCTCCCGCTCCCCTCTGGACGGCCGGACCTCTTCACTCGCTCCGCCGGATCGGATCCCTCCGCCCGCGGAATCCCTCCCACGTATAACGGCGGCGGGGGAGAAGCACCGCCCGGCAGCGTCGCCTCCTGTCGCGGGATTATTTGTCGCGCTCCGGGCGGTCGGGCCGGGCAGCGGAGGCGAGCGAGACCGCGCGCGGCGGGGGTGGGCTGCTGCCGCCTCGCCTTCTTCCGCTCCGCCCGGCCGCGGGCAAGGGATGGAGGGAGCCGGGCCAAGGCGGCGGCGGGAAGGAGGAGCCGCCGCCGCCGCCGCCGCGGTCGCCCCCTGAGGAGGAACGCGAGCCCCCCAGGGGAAGCGGCGGAGGAGAAGCGCCGTCGGGCCTCGCGCGCCCCGCGGAGACGGGCCTAGCCGCCCCGTGCCCCTGAGGGGCTTCCGGTGGCCCCGCCCCTTCGGGCCCCCGGCCGCGCCCCCGCCCTCCCCGGGAGAGCTCGGCCGCCGCTCCTCGCCGCCGCCGCCGCCGGCCGCGGGCCCGTGCCTGCCCCCGTCCCCCGCGCTGCCCGTCGCGTTCCCCCCGGGGGCCCGGGGCCTGGCGGGGCGGCCGCGGCCGGGGGGCCGGGCCGCCGGGGGGGCGAGGGCAGCATGGTGGAGAAGCGGTGCCCGCGCCTGCAGCGGGAGAGCGTCTACCGCTGGTTCTCGGAGCTGCCCTCCCCGCAGCGGGTGGAGTTCCTTTGTGGCCTGCTGGACCTGTGCATCCCGCTCGAGCTGCGCTTCCTGGGCGCCTGCCTGGAGGACCTGGCGCGCAAGGACTACCACTCCCTGCGGGACTCGGAGATCAAGGCCAACAACCCGGCGGACCTGGGCAGCCTCACCAACCTGACGGACGAGGTGGTGCGCAGCAAGCTGCTGGTCTCGCTGGCCCTGCTGGGCTCGTCCCACCGGGAGGCGGCGGGGGTGCTCTTCCGCACCCTCACCCACATCGACTCGGTCATCCACAACTACGGGCTGCAGCTCAACGAGGGGCGCACCGGGGATGAGTTCCTGCTGCTCTTCACCATGGCCTCCGCCCACCCGGCCTTCAGTTTCCACCAGAAGCAGGTGCTGCGCCAGGAGCTCACCAAGATCCAGAACCTCCTCGCCTGCACCAGCAAGAGCCCCGTCGCGGCCGGCGCCGTCGCGGGGACGTGTCCGGGCTGCCACAAGGTGGGTGCCTCGGGCTCCGGGCAGAGTTGGCCGGCCCCGTCGGAGGCCGGCAGTTAACTCTGCCCAAAGGTCGTGGGTCCGTCCCAGCCTCTTCTCTCCTTCCCGGTGGGGCGCCCGCGACTCCCTTCTCTGCCTTTGCGCCTGTTCCTCCTCTTTCCTTTTTAGGAACGGACGTCTTTCGGTCTCGTTGCGTCTCAACTTGTTGGGAAAAGGCACAGAAATCGCTCCTCTGAGGCTATGCAGCTGCTCAGCTGTTGGGCCCAGTGGTTGTGCTATTAAGGGTGACCCAAGGAGCTGATTCTCTATTTATCCTGGGCTCTAACAGGTGGGGGAGAGGAGAGGCTTTTGTTTATTTTATAAAGAGCAACCTGGTCTTGTGAAACAGGGTTAGTAGCAAAGAATTGGGGCTGGATGCAGGTTTTGGCCACAATCAATGACAGTTGCATTTGAAGCTGTTGAACAGCTTGTGGCAACCAACTGAAAGCATGCAACGGGGATCTGCTAAAGTTAATTTCCTGTAGGTATCCTTCAATAGTGTGTGTATTTTAAATATCGTCCTAAATGTAAAACTTTCAGGAAGTCTGGTTTTTTTATTATTTATATCTGTGTTTGGCTCTCTCACTTTTGCTTTTGGTGTTTCAAAGTACCTGGGATCAGTAAGCAGAGATGAGTGGTTTTAAAACTGCTGATGCAGAGGTATAATTCAAGGAGGAAGGAACTTGTACAGTTGTTTAATTCCTCAGAAGTGGCTTGAGGCAAGCATGTTGCTCTTGTCATTGTGGTCTCCTGAAGTCAGCCTGGCAGCTCAGCATAAGCCCTGCAGATACACTCCTAAGAATGCTACAGCATTCGGACTATACAGATTTGAACCCAGTCTTCACAGTCTTGCCTCCGTACAAACGTGCTGGATTTTTCCCCCAAAGGCTATTCCAGCTGAGGATGCAGGAGTAAAGGACAATGCAGCTAGTTCCTGATTAAGATGGGGAATGCTGATCTAGTATGAGTAGGTTAATTCTGATGGTACTGTTAGTACATTTCATTTTCATGTATTTCGAGAAAGAGTCCAGTATGCCTAAACTGTGGACAATTTTGTTACAATGCTGTGTTCCAAATAATAAAACTCTGGTGCTTAGACTAAACTCTTGAAACTTAATACCAGCAGGCAATTTCTCATTTCCAAAACGCAGGATTAAATATCAATTTACATAAGCAACTGAATCAGCCAACAATACCTCAAAGGCTGTTAGATATAAAGACTTGTTTGTATACTTGTTTAATACTCTTTGTAAGCATCTGCATGCCAGCTTCATGTGTTTCTATGACAATCTACTATGGGGATTAAAACAGTAAGTCTAATTTATGCTTCAGGCTTTGCCAGATTCAAGCATTTTATGCAAGAGCTGGGACTTGCAGGAGCAGCCAGAAAATACGCCGAGATGAACCATGGGTTTTAAAGGGGAATCCCTAAGTGCTGTGCAATCCTTTTGAACAAAGAGTGCCCTGTAGGCACTCTTTGGGCACGACGAAATCTAATGTGCTCACACACCGATTAACTCATGACTGAATCAAAAACATGATTCTTCATACCATACAAATGCATACAATTGGACTTTGTACTACAAATTATTTTATGTCCGTATTCATTCCTGGTTTTAAAGATCTTTTTGAGGCTCATCTTGGATCATAACAAACTAAAAAGATAGCATTAATTTTCTGACTTGCATTAATGGGGGAGAGAGATCTCCTGCTTGTTGAGTTTGTTATAGAACAAGTTTAAACTCATTGTCAAGAGCTGAATTAAATAACAGTTTTTGAAAATATGTTTTCTGGTAACTTTGACAATTATCAATTAAAAGTTTGCAATAGTAATAAAAAGAAAAATGAAGAAAAATGCATGGTAGGACTTTAGGAAAAATAGGCTAATCCAGAGAAAAGGCTTGCATGCAGAACATGCTTGGTTAATTTGGTTACACTGTCACACTGTTAATAGGTCCTAAACTTGAAATCCTCAAAAGAAAAAAAAAAGTGAATCCAAATCACGTTTGGGATATTAGGAAAAGCGGGCTAAGTAGACGCATTTGATGAGCGTTCTTCCTCACTAATCCTCCATGAGTTTTGCCCTTTTTTCTCTAGCTTCCTTTGGGTTTGATAGAGTGTTATGTCATGGCAGGCAGATACTGGAACTGATGGATTAGTTTGTAAGGCCATTGTCCAAATCTAAGTAGGTTTTTTCATAATGTTGAAGAGAAGCATTAATGCTATACGGAATTGAAATCAAATGATTGGAGGGTGCATTATTATGAATAATATAATCCTTGATGTGATAACATTTTTGCCTGTTAACTGGTTGCGTGTAACTTGCACAACAACCTGTACCCCAAATAAGCTTGTAGCTTAAGTTACTTTTACAGCAAATCTCATACTTGCCTCCATTTATTTAACGTTAAAAACCTACAGAGTTCCTGCTATCTACCAGATTATAAATTCCAATTTCTGCAATGATTGATGGACACATAAATCATTTAGAATACAGTTTGTTTCCACTTTCAGTTAGTTAGCCATTGAAAGTACATTTTGAAGAAAGGCAAGGCTTGGATGATTAAAAAAAATCTGTTTACAGATTTTGGCCATAGAGTGAGGTACATGTTGGAAACAAACTCTTTGCCTTGGGCATTATAGTGCAGTAATGGTGAACGGCCAGATGCAGGTCTGTACGGGTGCCCCATGGCTCAGGAATGGAGTATGGGAGGAAATGATGTCCTTGATACTGTATGGAAGGCATTTGATCTTGGCCAAGAGGAGTTGGCAAGAAGGTTTAGATGTTGAACAGCAACCTGAGGCCAATTTTCAAGCATCGATTAGGTCATCTGGGGATCCCAACAATGGCTGACAGGGTCTGTTACAGAGGAAGTGAGGTGTCGAGGACCTCTTTTGCCAATAATCTGTTAAAAAAAATCTTGTAAAAGTATTTGGAGCATGTTGGGTTAAAGAAAGGCCTCAGAAATCATGACTGATGCTCTAAACAACACTTCAGTTGCATTTCCTTCTGAGGAAATACAACCACATGTTGTATCAGGGGCTGTTGACTCAGCAAAGCGAAGTTCTTAGATAGCTGTAGTCAGCCCCAAGTAGAACAACAGTCAATATCTTAAGTGCAGCACTTGGAACTACTTAATGCTTTTGGTATCTGTCTGTGTATTTCATAAGAGTCAGTCGCCATATTACTTGACTGGTGAAGTCTGTGAGACTAGGGCAAGATCCAAGTGTTTTCAAACAAAATGAAATATCGAGGAAGTGAGGTTTACCTTGGGAGCATGTTTACAATACACAGCAGATTGTTATGCTTCGGGATTATTTTTAATAGAAAGCAAATTAACTTAGGTATAAAATAAATGTGAGCATTAACGTTCCGTAATAGGATTTGGAGCCTAAGGATGCTTTCTAAAAGATAGCAAGTCGAAAATATGAATGTTTTAAAAATAACTGAACTTTAAGAATCTTTTTGAGTCAGCCAAGTTGACTGGTTTGTGTTTTGTAATTTTGCTCTTACCTAGGTCACTCCAAGATCTGAGACTCCCATAAACAACGTTGGTAACAGTTTAGAAAATGCACTACATACATCAGCACATTCCATTGAGGAGTCATTACCTAAGAGGCCTTCAGGGAAACACTCCAAAGGTACATCTCAGAGTTTTGCCAAATATTCCTATTTGTGAGAAAAACAGTCTGACGGCTTAAAAATTGCATATGAATTGATGAAGGAAAACCCTGCTTTTAATATTTAAAAATAGTTATGGGTTATTGTAGGGCTGGGGGAAAGTTCATTCTGTATCATTTATGGTAGCCTTTGAACTCGAAGGTTCTGTTGAATGGATGGGAGTAATTTACTTCATGCAAGTTTCATTCACTTCCCTTTCTGCCTTCAGGAGATACACATTATATAATTAGGTTGGCCAAGTAAGAATCTGTTTTCTGTATTACCTGCTCTAGTCATATCACACCACAAGAAAATACTTGAATTGTAACTGCTTGACTTGCCACTGTAGCTCACATGTGCAGCGCAGAGCCCTGTTGTGTTGAATTTTGGGTGCTTTCAGCAGTGGAAAGAAATGAGTATTTCTTTCCACTGCTGCAGTTCCTTGGTTATTATATGGGTTCATCTGTTTAGGATTGGTCTGTCCTATTGTGCTGAGATCTGACATTTCATTGGTGGAGGCGAAAGGTCCCCTGTGCCAACACCGAGTCATGTCTGACCCTTTGGGGGGACGCCGCTTTTGCGATGTTTTCTTGGCAGAGGCTGTAGCGCGGTGGTTTGCCGTTGCCTTCCCCAGCAAGCTGGGTGCTCATTTTACCGACCTCGGAAGGGTGGAAGGCTGAGTCGACCTGAGCTGGCTACCCGAGAGAGAATCCAGCTTCCACTGGGATCGAACCCGGGTCGCGGGAGAGTTTCGGTTGCAATGCTGCCGCCTCCCACTCTGCGCCACACGAGGCTGTCCACGTTTCATTAAACGAGCTTTATTGCTTGGATTTTAAAACGGCATTGAGAGTGTTAGAATTCAGTCTGACATGGTCATCTACAAATGCTTTGAGGCAATATTTCAGAATATTTTGGAACTTCCAGATAAGAATGTGCCATATGTACAGTCTAATTCAGATAAAGGGATTCATACATCAGATAGAGCAATCATTTGTAATAGAAAATCTCTCCTGGTTTTACTGTAGAAACAGATAATACAGTATACTGGTTTTTTCCCTGGTGAGATTCATGGATATAATGCTTCCTAAATCATATTTTGAAACAAATAATTCTGACAGTTTGTTACTGATGATCAGGAAGTTTAGCGTGTGCTGATGTTCAAGTTCTGACATTTATTTATCTGGAATATTGAGATAACGTCCAAAAATATTGAAAACTATCTAGACCTGTTGATCATGTGCAAAACACAACCAGAATCTTGCTCTGACAGTAATCTAAAGACTCTTCAGTGTTACAAGCAGCTTGCTTAGATCTTGCTCCTAAAATGATACATAAAACCTAGTCCAGCATTTGATAAACTACGGACATTTCAACTCTGATGGTTTTCAGTTTCCCTGAACACAATGACCCTAAATGCAGAGATCACAATTATTTATCCTTAGTGCTTGTACAAACAACCAGGATAGCAAGTCGTATTTCGCTCTCTGAGCAGCATGCCTCTTTAGAACTTTACCAGATGTCTTGACCACAGCATATTTTCCAAAAGCATAGTGTGGGATAAAATACATTAAACCAGATGTTGCGATGAACTCTGTACTCCATAAACCCTTACGATAGTTGAGTGAAATGGCAAATCCATATGGAAGTGTCTTATGAATATCTTATTGTGTAAAGCTCAAATGACTTTTCCAAGGAAGAGCGTGTTCTCATGGAGAGCCTCTACTGCTTCCAAAGTCACAGTGATAAAGAGACCTGAGGTTTTATTTAAGGTGGCGTACGTGGTTTTCTGTCCATTAAAATCTTTCACCGGCGTCAACATTGCATGGAGAAGAAGCCTCATGGATAAGGCTTGTGTTTTTTGATCAAAGTAATAAGCTACTTTCCTGCATTGGTTTATTACATTGTAAATAGGTGGAAGAATGTGAGCAACTGATATTTGCAGTAATTTCCAAAATAGCAGTTCTGTTGCTGGGACGCATTTACTGTGTTTGCTTATTTATACCTCTGTTTCCCCATTATGATTTATTCAGAATACTGAAAGCAAAACATCTTGGATTAAATAAATAAGAATAATATATAAGCAGTAATTACAAAACTGTACAGATTGGAACTGCTTACTTATGGAAGGAAAAGGACATTTTTTTTCCTGCTTTTTTTGCTTCCAGTAGTTTTTTGGGTGATTTGGAGATGAAAATACATGCATTTAAACTTAAAGGAGGTCAAAAATAGTTTTATTTAATGTACAGTTACAACAAAATGCCGTACAGTGTGAGAAACAACTCATTGGTTTATACATCCCAAGACTGGGTTCAGATGTCACACCAAGCTGTGGTTGATTTCATTGCAGCTCATTAAATAAGCTGTAATAATAGTCCTGCAATATTAATAAATGTTTATATAGTTGCTGCAGCTTTTCCAAAAATTAAAAACTCATTTAATTAATTACAGTAGCTACTTGTACAGTGCCAAGTTTTATTAAAATAAGTTTGGTTGAGAAGACTTTGAATTGCTCATTGACCATTACCTATAATATGCAGATTTAAAAATTCATAAGGAATCATCCAGGAAATCTGGAAATAAGTGATAAGAAAGTATGGTCAAATAAGAACCAGTGCTATGTGACTAAAGTTGGATAGTTGTAAAGGGATAAATAAATTTGTTTGGTTTTCTTTCTCTTTTCTGAGGGGCAATCATATTTCAAACATTTTCAGTGCCTTTCACCTTTATGATTCAAAATCATGCAGTTAGTACCTGTAAACAGACTTACTGGCTGCTTTTATTTTGATATCTGCCTGTGGTTAGTTGCCCATTATGCAGCTTACATATAGCAGAAGTCTGGAGTACTTCCCTTGAGATCAACTGAATTAATTTCAAGTAAAGAGATAGTAGGCTTACAATAAAATCGAATGTTAAACTTGAGCATTGGGTTACTATGACTGCACTTTTGAAATGTGAACATGGGTGTTGTTAAGTAGTTCTGTTTTTAATAAGATTGGCATTCATTATTATCCCTGTAGCTAAGTATACAGCAGGAGACACGTTACAGTGTTGACTGTTAATATCTGTTAGATTAAGGTATCAACATATTCTTGCAGCTCTTCTCCTAAGGGCAGACATTTTGGAGTGAAATTTACCACCATGTGTCATTAGATGAAGAAGGCAGTAAAATGACTTGTTTAGTTGAATTGGAATTAAGCAACAGCTGTAGCAATCTACTTCCCAACTGGAAAATATTTTTGATTTTGCAGCTACACCGTGAAACAGCATTTTGTTTTTTCTAAAAAAACAAATTAAAGACCAGTCAGAAAATACAGAGCTGTTTTTCTCTGCAACTGCTTGTGTTACACTTCTTAGGAAGGACCATTGATTTATTGCATTACCTCACTGCATTGAGCATATCCATTTCATCAGCGTATCATGCTTATGCTATTTTTAACAATAAGCTGAAGGGACAGTGCTGATGAAATTACATTATTTTGATACCCAACTGAAAGAAAGTGGTATGCTTACAAAGACTGCTTGCAAGAATCCCTCTATGGCTCTGTTGAACTATTTACAGTTATATGCAATTTCAGATTGTGATTGGATAAGGCTCCCAATTAAATACCTTCTTCTGGAAAGCCATTTATCTGGAATAGTTATATTGTATTTTGATTTGGATAGGTGAGTTCTGCAGAATAGGTATAATCTGTGGAAGGATACTCGTGAGACCAAGCTACTGGTGTGTCTTTGTTTGTTTGTTTGTTTAATTCATCCATCCATCCATCCATCCATCTTTATCACCGCCCATCTTCCCCAGACTCTGGGCAGTTTACAATAAAAACAGAATTAAAATTCAGAACAATTACAAATACAATAATACAATAAAAATAGAGGTATAATAGAATCTAAATGGCTAAGAGATTTTAATCAGTCCGTGAGTGTAATAGGCCCATCGAAAACCACTCTAGGGCGCTAGCCATCCCCAGGTGTAAGTGTTCCCCCTCCCATTCCAAGCCTGCTGGCAAAACCAGGTTTTTAGCCTTGTTCGAAAGTCCAGGAGCGAGCGGGCCTGTCTCACCTCCAGGGCGAGATTTTGCTTATGGTCCATGGTTGCTTTTTAGGATTACTGGAGGGAGGGCTGACACCAGGACAGCACAGCGTCCTTTAGGTTTCTGGAAGTAGAGAGCCACTGCTTGACGGGGGACGCGAATTGCCTTGAGACGCTGAAGCAGTAATGCTTTTAGACCGAAAGAGACGGTGGTCCGTTGTTTCAAGCCATTGCTCGCCCACAGACGGAGGTGTGGACTTCTTTGTAATTAACCTCTAAGAAATCTTTGTTGAAGTTCTTTTGAGCATAAATGTTGACCCAGTCCCCTAATGCACGTGATTGGCGGGTTTCTTGGGTTGTTGCTATGAAGACTGGAATTAACGTGCACAGTTTAGAATGGGCTAAAAAGAGAAATATTAAGGAAAACGGCGGTTTTGAACAGTAGGCTAAATAGTAACCAGAAGTGATTTAGGAGTTGAAATCCTTTAAAAAGAAAAAGCCCTGTTCACCTGAAGTGCGTGAAACCCCCGTCTTCTTTTCATGGTTTTAATTTTGTGATGCCCAAACAAATGGTTTGGGAATTTTGAAAAGATCGCCGCTTGAGGCACTGACCCTGGTCTGAAAAATCTTGTTGTACCAGGCTGTCATCCGATCTCCCGGATGTGGTATCTCCTCTAAGACTTGCCCGTCAATCTTGGTTGACGGTCACAGACCAAAGTGACAATACAGTAATGTTAAAATAAAGCGTTAGCATGCATTGCAATCATGAGCATTGTTTAAACAACAGACATTTAGTGCCTGAGTGGAATAAGAGATACTGTGACGACAGACGACAAAAGATGTTCAGTAGGCAGTTCTTGACCTACCCTAGATTCTGAGGAAGTTGCTGGTGTTACCCTGCAGGCCTTTGTTGTGAACTTGTCTGTTTTTGCAGTTATCCTTGAACTATGATCACGTAAGAGATGTGGAACATGGAATTCATCAGTCCAGATGGAAAGTTTGCGTGTGGGGCATTACATTTGCTTAGCTCCATTCACACAGCGTACCTAGAAAGAAAGCGATATAAGGGGACGTGGACCAGAGAATCCACAGCTCCACAGGATCTGTGGAGGGATCTTCCTCTGTCTGCTTTCTAGGACAGATTTGCATAATATGATCAAAACCCAGTATTGTGAAGGTTCTGCAGTATAGGAGATCACGAGTTGATCTAAGCATTTGCTTGGTGTTAAAGCATTTTCTAAACTTCCTAGTGCAATGAACGTAGAGATTCTGTTGTGCTCGTCTTGAGGTCCACATCCGAGACCCTTAAACTGAGCCCTGTTCTGGCTCATTCGTACTGTGGCTCAAGGGAGCAGCGGTTGTGGGGAGAGGCCTGCTGCAGCAGTTTAGCTACTAATTCAGGAGGATGAAATTGGAGGGCCCAAACCGTGTAAGTAGAAATGTATTTTTAGCCAGGAGCTAAAGATGATAAACCAGCCCCTTTAAACCACACATCCTGTATTGTGGAACTCCACGTTTGAGACACATTGGACCTTCTGAAACAGTTTCCTTAGAAATTTACATTTAATGGCTTCAGCAGTAGCAAAATGAATACCTGCATTTAATTGGATCCCTAGAGGAATGGAACTCGTGCCTTGGCTTCAGATAGTTTTATTGCAGCTGGGATCGATCCAGCATCTCTAGTATGGAAAAAGGATATAAAAGCAGATGAGCTCAGTGGGACATTATGAGACAAGTCAGCGATACACAGTTTGTAGCTTCTTCCAGCCTGAAAAATTAAGCATTTAAGGTATCTTATGTCCCTCAGTATTCTGGGAGGAATTATTTATTTATCTATTAAGTCATTGGTTTACAGAATTCAAGATTTTGACGTTTGCAGAGTCAGTCACTAACAAATGGCCTTTACAAAATTGCTATTGCTGTCAACACTTTTCTTAATCGGGTTGGAGTCTGCAGTAGAATCCCTGCATTATCAGCAAGCAGCAAAATTGCTATATGCTAATTTAGGGGGTGATGTTCCTCTTTGCTTCTGTAGTCGACTATAATTTATATGAACTAAATTTATGTAATTTATATAAACGAAGTAGGAGAACAGCAAGGATCTAGCCTTGCTTCATGCCCTGTGGGTTGGAATAACTTCTGATACCTGTTCTGCTAGATTGCATCTCAGTTTCACTTTATATCAACACTATGAATGAGAATGACCAGGCACTGAATTTCCCACTTAAGGCTATAGTTACTGCAAATAGTAGCAAATCTACTTGGTTGATAGCAGACATCCTTTTAGCAGACGATTGTCTAACCCAATTATCAAAATTGTCTAATTGGCTGGGGAACTCTGGGGGTTGAAGTCCACACCTCTTAAAGTTGCTGAAGTTGAGACACAGTGGTCTAAGCTTAGCGGCACAAATGTTTGGTTCAGCTTTTGCCAGTTAGGTGGCTTCTGGGCCAAAACCAAGCTTTGGCAGTGGTGTTGGCTTGTCAGTATAGGCCAAGGGTGAGGTGAGTCCTGCAGCCCCTGGCGGAGATGCCTTAGTCAGCTCAGGAGACACTCGGTTCCTTCCTGGTCCTTCCCCTGCTTCTGCTGACTGAGGAGTCGAGTTCCTTCTGAAACTGAAACAGGTGGCCCTCTGGGCAAGCTGCCCACTCCCACACTCATTTGAATGGGGTGAAAATATTCATCTCTGCAAAATTCACAAGAAGAGTTTCACAGGAGGGTCCTGGGATCCACCCTTCAGTATGGGGTGACTCAGTGTTCAGAGTTAGTGCAACTAATCTGCAGAAGGTAGCCGAGTCATTTGCTCCCGCGGCTGCTACAGTTGCGCCAAACCGTATGGAGAGTCCTCTGTCTGTCTGTCTGTCTGTTAGTGTGTGACTGTTTGTTTGTTTCTGTAATTAGACCACAGTATTTATATCATCCAGGGCCTTCCTAACGCACACGTATTCATGGTGAAACCGTGTTCAGTTTGAGCGCAGTCATGGGTTGCCTAACCCTAGTGCTTTGACACGTTCCCTAAGCATGACCTCATAGAATGGAGTTCTCATGTGCTGAAGATGCTGTAGCTAGCTCGAATGAACTTGATAAATTACGCCAAGCGGGTTGAGCAATTATTACAGAAATTCAAGTATGGCAGTGATCAGTCCACCTTTAGAACGTCATTTGATTGATTGATTGATTGATTTTTAAAAAGACAGAGAATAGTACCTATTATTGTTTGCGTGGTTCACGTGTTTCGCTTTCTGTTGACATGTACTTAGTTCTAGGCAGATGGAATAATTTTTTGTTAATAAATGTTGTTTGTGATTTTTGATGTGTCTGTTTAGTACATAGCCCCAGCAATGCTGACATACAACACTAGAGAACATGGTTAGAAATGTCGTATTTTTAACTGCTAGCACAAGAGCATAGTAAGTTGAAGTCAGCTATTTGTGCAAAAATAATGTTCATCTGAGTTTTAGTTTCCTGTCCCAGAGATTACTCATCTTTTTAAAGTAGCAGTTATATTTTTTTCTCATAATTCCCAATATACTAACAGTTTGGGGATGCTTAATGAGTTTTGTGGTTATCTTAAGATGCTGACTTCACTACCTGTCTAGTCACTGAATTCATATTTTGTTTTGATTTTAAGTTTTTTAATATTGAAAGGGAACCAACTATAATAAAAGAAGCCCAAGATCTTT
Organism: Candoia aspera; assembly: GCF_035149785.1. Taxonomy (NCBI): domain Eukaryota; kingdom Metazoa; phylum Chordata; class Lepidosauria; order Squamata; family Candoiidae; genus Candoia; species Candoia aspera. The sequence continues at coordinate 23,527,692 of NC_086163.1, read as the reverse complement.
TAATCTGGAATCTGCTTTTGGAAACACATGAAAAAGTTATTCACAGTCTGAAAATAAAAAGAATGAAGTTGCAGAATCAGACAGGAAATTAAGTATATTAGTACTATAAATTGGAACTGAATGTTCCATATGTTGTCCACGTGAGTGTGGCTTAATGGGTTTCTAATGCTCATATGCGTGTTTCATATCAGTGGTTTCATTTATAGGAAAAAGGTGGTAACTTGATAGGTTAGCAGTGCCATCCTTTTGGTGGCCTCTGGCACTTGTCTCACATGTCGCAGCTTCCTGGTCTAGGACCAGAGCGAACGAAGGAAGAAATGCAGTGAAGATTTGCCGTTGCTACAAGATTTTATTAAAAAGTTGGTCTGGTAGACCAGAGGTACACAAAATGGCCCTTGGAGCTCCATTTTACTGTGCTGCTAAATTTCTGTTTCTCACATTTTATGGTGGGAACCATACAAAAACTATAGTGTAAGCATAAAACAAGGTTAAATATTTAAAACCTTCCAAAACTCCCAACCATATTCAGAACCCAGAAAAAGGCAGGAAATCCTGGCCTTACCCAGTGTGTGACACGGCTCCATCTACATGGTCATTTTATTTATTTGTTCGTTTGTTTTCTGCCTTTATTATTTTTTATAAATAACTCAAGGCAGGGAACATACTTAATACTCCTTCCTCCTCCTTTTCCCCACAACAGCAACCCTGTGAGGTGAGTTGGGCTGAGAGAGCGCAACTGGCCCAAGGTCACCCGGCTGGCTTTCATGCCTATGGCGGGACTAGAACTCTCCTACCACGCCTGATTGGCTCTTGGGCTGAGAGAGAGGGACTGGCCCAAGGTCACCCAGCCAGCTTCTGTGCCTAAGGCGGGACTAGAACTCATGGACTCCTGGTTTCTAGCTCGTTGCCTTAACCACTAGACCATCCCAGCAATCATTAATAGCAGATTCCCCATGTCTACAATAAACCAAGATCATCTCAAACTGTTTGCATTGCAGTGGGGAAAAATTGTTGATGTTCTAAAACAAACAACACCTTTCAGAAGACATCTACTATTATGAGAACCCTAGGCAGGGAATTCTGTAGATACAGTATTTTTTGGAAAGCAGTATTTTGAACTTGCTTTCTTTTGAAAAAGAAATATCCTCGTATCACAAACTTTTCGGAATGTATTTTGACATCCCGTGCGCTGCAGATTGATTTGTTCAAGTTATTCATTTCAGCTGGATCACTGGACCATAAACACATCAATCTGGCATCGAGAGTACTATTCTATTTTCCTGTTATAATCTATCTTACGTGTCAATAGTGCAGTCTGTAAATGTTGATATACACTAGATCGCTATTTAAATGTTTCATAATCTAGTTCATGAGAAGTCTGCAAGTGCTGTCCCTTTGCCTGCTCACTAGTTTACCTTGGCAAGTAACAATTCTGAACTATCAAACACTCAAAATTGCCCCATTTTTAAGTAGCTGACTTTTTTTCTTTGCTCTTATGCCTGAGTGCATATAAAACCATGTGACTATTTCTTGGCTGGCTAGTGCAAGCTTAATAGTATGGATATAATTCTCTTTTCCCCAATTAAGCAGTTATTTTCAGGTATCAGTCAATTAAACAATTCTTCTGTGTTACTTTAAAAACCATTCCATTCTTTCCTTGGTATTAGTGTCCCTGTGATGTAGTTGTCTAAATAACAACTGATTTACAGCACTTGCTTGCTCCTGGAAGTGTTGGCCACGGTGGTATGATCAGTCTGTTTGATAAATATATGGCTAGCATGCTTAATTCCTATTAGTTCTATTTCCAATAAAGTTTGAGGTGGAAGCTACCTCCTATGAATTAAAAGATGAAAAATAACATTAAAAACATTTAATTATGACACACATGTAAGCATTACTCCAGTTGATGCTTCAACTGGATTCAGTTCACACGACTTTCTGCAGATAGATGCAATAAACAGGAACTTCAGCTTTAACATTTTAAAACTGTTAATTTACCATGTAGGGAGAAAATGTGTTTTGGGAGGAGTGGGAAAGAACATCAAGGGAATGTTCGTTAGGAAAAGTGCTTTTAAGCAATGTTAGCTTTTCCAAAATAGATTAATATTCAGTATACACACATGGCAAATCTCGATAAAATAGTTAAGAGCAGAGACATCACACTGACAACAAAGGTCCGCATAGTTAAAGCAATGGTGTTCCCCGTAGTAACCTATGGCTGCGAGAGCTGGACCATAAGGAAGGCTGAGCGAAGGAAGATCGATGCTTTTGAACTGTGGTGTTGGAGGAAAATTCTGAGAGTGCCTTGGACTGCAAGAAGATCAAACCAGTCCATCCTCCAGGAAATAAAGCCAGACTGCTCACTGGAGGGAATGATATTAAAGGCCAAACTGAAATACTTTGGCCACATAATGAGAAGACAGGACACCCTGGAGAAGATGCTGATGCTAGGGAGAGTGGAGGGCAAAAGGAAGAGGGGCTGACCAAGGGCAAGATGGATGGATGACATTCTAGAGGTGACGGACTTGTCCCTGGGGGAGCTGGGGGTGTTGACGACCGACAGGAAGCTCTGGCGTGGGCTGGTCCATGAAGTCACGAAGAGTCGGAAGCGACTAAACGAATAAACAACAACATGCACACATGGATATTTTTAAACACATTCTTTTTAGCTGCTGGTATGTTACCCGGCAGACTTTAAGAATTCTTGTTCTAGGAGACAAACAGTTAACTCTTGTTTCAAAGATGAGCATTTTATGTATGATAAAAACCTTCAAGGCACTGATTTTTGGCATGTGTGTATTGCCTGGCTAAAATATTTTTACTGTAATGATAATTTAAACTTACTTCAGTTGTTTGTAAAACAAAGGGCAAAACCATTCATGATAAAGACTGGTTATGTTAGAGCCCAAAGTTCTAAATCCTCCCATGCTTCAATTAATCGAGTCTAGTCTGAGTATAAAATCTCTCCAATAGAAGATAATATAAAATCTCCTCCAAGCTCCAAATCTTCATCTTTAGCCAGGCTTCATTATAGCACACTGTACAGGATATGAGCTCTTATAATTGCCTTGGCCTTTCTTATGCTCATAAAGTATTTAAAAATGAAAGCGTGTCCCAAGTTTGATAAGCAGCTTTTAAGATAACCTTTGGAGCAGATGGTTGGGTCTTCTTTCACAAAGCAGTAAAGGAGGGCTAGTACAATTAACAAATGCACTGTTTGATATTTTGTGTGGTGTAATGAGCCACCTTGGTTTCTGAAGGTAGGACTTGCCATTCAAAACTTGGTTTTGTATAAGAACAGAAAAGGAACTATGATTCAGGAAAGATGGGCACTAGTATTTCAAATATATGCGTACTCTGGTCTTTAAGAATCTGTGAAGGCTTTAACTGAGAGACTAAAGTAACTAGGGGATCACAAAAATGTGGCTGTTCTCTTCTCCTCCTCCTCTTCCTCATCCCAGTAAATTTCATTCCATTCAAAACAAGAGAACAGTTTCAAAAACATGATTGCAATGATGATCTTGTTGTCCCACTCAGGTAAAACAGGAGATTACTGGATTTTATGAGAGAAGTCTTCCTTTTGCAATTTAGGGATTAAAAGAGCAGTAGAAAGAAAACAGAATGGACTAGAACTTGCTTGCTGAGAGAAGGGAAAGGTTGGGAGAAATGGTGAAATAAAGACCTCAAGCGTCTGGGTGGTGGTTCAGAAAGTGTCCGCTCACTTACGATGGTCATTTGGAAGGCAGAATCAGCTGCCTTACATAGGCTAAGGTGCCCGTGAAGGGTCAGTGATCAGCAGCACTTCTGAGGCTTTCCTGAAGTCTGTGATGGGCCTGGAGAAGACACGAATGGGCAGAAAGGAGGACACAGTGTAAGCAAGAAGCTCTTATTCTGTCTCTCATGGGAGGAGACGCATCTGAAAATAGCCTGGAGTCATGTCTTCTGATTCGTGAGACTCTGGGTACGGGACTCTCTGGCTGTCTGAATGCTTCATAAAGAGTCAGCGAAAGAGGGAGGCCGAGGTGGGGAGACAGGAGTGGGTGAGTTGCCTTTGTCCATAATGAAGAATGCTAAGAACTGAAGGTGGTCTTCATGCTTTCCCACAGAATTGCTTTTCCAGTGCCTTCTTAACCCTCCTTGAAAACAGACAGGTATGCAAATACAGTAAACATGTCTAAGAATCTGGATTTGCAGTTCTTCCCTTTTTTGACAGAGAAATAGAATTGTAGCGTTTTCAGTACAGAGAGAGAGACAATGTCCAGTTTCTTCACTCCTTCACAAACGTGTGTCTTCTCCTTTTCCTCCTCCAACCTCTCTGAACAGCAACAAGCACACCGCTGCGGTTTGCCCAGAAGTAAAAATACTTGTATATTGGATAATATTCATGCTGTCAAGATAATTGGAAACCCATGGGGATTGTTTCCATCAATTTCAAAGAAAATTCATGTTATTGTTACTCTGAAATGTTGCCCATATTTAAAACTTGGTGAGCTTGGTTGCACGGCATTGGGCTGCTTGCATTCCGTTCCTGTGTGGCATCCACAAAAAGGCGTCCTGGATGGAATTTGCCACCCGGATGGGGGACATAAGTAGTAAGTGTCGATGTCTGCAGCCTTCCCCACTTCTGGAGAATATAGCATTGGGGCTCTTCGATGTGTAATGTATATATTTCTTTTTTAACAGTGAGCGTTGAAAAAGTGGAATTAAAGGGATTATCACACAAGAAGAATGACAGGATTGTGGAATATTCTTTTGAGGTGAGTTTCAAAGATTTACAAGGAAATATAAGTGACATGAAGGGAACCAGATGTGGAGCACTCAGAATGCTACTTTTAAGACCTTTGGGGGTGCTGGGTTTTTTTTTTTTATAATAGTTTGCCCCCAAAACGCAGAAAGATATGTTCAATTTTACATTACCTCTGATTCCAGAATTATATGTCTTGGGCATTTACCACTTCACGTTGTAGGAAATACTCTCCTTATATCTTTTTAACAAAAGGAGGTTATAATTATCCATTTATGTTCAAGATGCACTGAAAGAAGAACAAGCATTTTCCCATGAACGACTCTGTGTATATACAAGGGAAAAGTTAATGTGCAGCTCTTATGCACATAAGCACTGAGAAAGTAACTGTGCCCTCATATTAAATAATAGTTCATTAAGTTGTTAGGAGTATATCTCTTGGCTTGAGGTTAATCGTACAAAATACAGCAAGAGGGAAAATGAGAAGATTCTGAAGCACCGAATATCTAAAACTTACGGCAATAGTACAATATCAAAATTCAGCTCCATTCACAGGATAGGGAAAGCACTGTAATTCCTGTGGGTTTATTTTGATATATTTATACTATGAATTCTCTTCCCTGGACCTCTACCCTGAGGGCATGACACGTAACAACTAGCATCCCTAGTCCGGGAACTTAAAATAAGGAAGGTGTAGACTCTGAGCTTTAACTAAATCTGCAGAAGCAGATTTCCCCAAAAACGCTCCTGTTCTTCTTCACTTCTCCCTTTGGAGCTGGCTATAAGGAGTCATACGGCAGCCCTGCGGGAGAAAGGGTTCGACGCCTCACTTCAGCTGCCTTACTTCGGAATACCACGTAACTAGCATGAACATTATGCAAGCTAACAGCGAAAGGGGGGCCAGCAAACGTCAGCGTTTCAGGATATAACTTTAGATGTTATGCTAACCATGGAGTTCAGATCAGATTTTTGGTACTTTTTTTACATGCAAAATATATGGAAAAACAAGCAAAATGCCATGTAAACGAAACTGTGCAGTGAATACGTCCAGGAACACTGCTCTTTCCCTTATATCCTTTCTCTGTGTGTTAGAGGGCAAGGGGAAGCAAAAGAAATCCACAAAGCCCAGGGAAGAATAGAAACTGCCTGCCTGTTTCTGTTTCTTAGTTTAAGCTAAGCAAGTGCTGGAAAAAGGAAATTCCTCAATTACGTAATGTATTTTGAAACTCTTTCCTCCCACCAGTACTTTTGGCAGTATCCTCAGGGCTGGAAAAATGCATGCATTTGGTTGTTAGTAGTATCGTGTGGAAAGATCCTGCTCATCCCTGCTCATTTTTAGAAAGGGTAACAGCAGTGCTTCCCCATCTGTCCCCAAAGCATCTAGAATACGTGCAAAACACACACACCGTTAGTCTGTGTTCTGTATTGGAAGTACGTGTGAGTCAGTTAGGTTGATCACTTACCAGTCTATGGACTTTCAAGAGATGCCGTCAGATAGCTTGTTGAACTTGCAGGAAGGAAAGGATGCGGATTTGGGGGGTCTTACAAATCCATAGCTCAGGTCTCCTGATGGGAGTCTGGAATATACCAGATATCCCTGCCCAAGCATTGGAACGGGCATGCGCTGCAGGTGCGGTGTGATGATGGCAATATATTGCCCGTCTTACCAATAGGAGATCACGTGTACCTCCAGAGCACATTTTGTTTATTTAAATAAGCATTGTTTTGTAGTCCTGATCCTGGATCAGGTGTGAATGTATACAAGGTAGCAACAAAAGTACGGGATGTGCCAATGGTCTTTTCATTACAGTAGTCTGAAAATGGATTAAGTAAATAAGGATATTATAATTAGGAGCTGGCTGTAGAATACGCCCCTGTGGTTTGCTGTAGTTTCACGTGGCGTATCAGGGAAGCGTGGCCGTTGAAATGTTTTTAAAATCGACATTCCACCTTTAATGCATTTTGTACAGAAAAGATTAATAAACTAAAACCAGATTTGCTTCATGCAGTGGTGGGATAAAGCACAGTTCCAGGGTGCACTTGGGGGAAACACTGACCGGTAAGCTTTGAAAACGTAGGTAGAATTGCCCCACTGTAACAACGGCCCAGCCCCATTCATCCATTCATCCTGAGAACATTGAAAGTCCGCTCTAAAGTTGCTCAATGAAGGTAACCAGAAGGGTTCTTTGTTTCCTCAGGTCTTATGGTCTGACTCTTCAGTGACAGTGGTAACAAAGTCTTCTGCTGAAGTGACTGATTTCATTTCAAAGGTAAAATGATTTTGTACAATCGGTGTTTTTAAGATACCTTTTGAAGTAGGTATACGTTAAGTGCAAGTTAACTTGCACGGCTTTTAAAAATACTGTTTTTAATTAATTAATTAATTAATTATTAATTATTATTAATCCAAGATTATTTTTTGAGTGCTATATTTCAGTTTCATACTGAAAATTTTAGTTTAGTTTATTCAATTTAGGCGCCATCTGACTCTAAACGATTCTGGCGGCTCAGAGGGTAACAATAATAAAGTACAATGCTGCACGAATAATCAAAAACAACATTTTATTTCTTAGTTAGGTCAGTTGTGTCCAGAAGAAAATTTGGAGAAATTCATTCCTTTCCTAGCTGGTTCAGATTCATTTTACTTAGAAAGAAGCCACATGGACCTGGAATCAGACCTTAGGTATACTTTGAAATTGTTTCTGAAATTTGTCTGCATGCGGGTGTGTGATTTTATTATTTAATAATATAATAACTCTTATTCAATAATGACAGAGTTAGTTATTATTAGTTGATCGCTTGCCTTGGTTGCGTTTACTTAGTATAGTCTCTTAGCACAAATTATGAAAACTTGCTTTGGACTCTCAGATGACCCATCTGCCTTCTGGATCTTACACACTGCTTTCACTAGCAGGGCCCAGCTCTGCTACTCCATACCACAGAGTCCTCCCACAATTCTACTCAACAGGAGTTCCTGCAGTCCCTTTGGGGCTGGGGGGGTGCTCTTTTGGTTCCTGGGAACCGCAGAACATCCAGCATATATTTGAACATTTGCTTGGCAGATCCATCTTTCTAATTAGCGCTGTGCAGGGTCAGATTTAATAGGTCTTCCCTTTCAGAGGCCTGCCATTGTTTTAATTGCAGTTACTTTGGCTAAGTTACAAAAATATATGTACTCTAGGGTTATTTGAAAAGTTTCCCAGATAAAGTGAATTTTGAAGAAGAGAAGTAAGAAAAACAGCTTGTAGAGACAACTTCAGACAGGAAGAGCAAAAAGGGAGAAAAAGTGGGTTATTTCAGAAACTTTGAGATGATTGACGCTGATAAGAGGACTGATATCACTGTGGAGGGTTTTATTTATGTAATTAATCTGCTGCAACTTCTGTGTTGCTCCAGTCTAAATAGGACTCTGATTTTGTAGCTGAGAATGAGAACCTTGTACTGGATTTGGAAAGCCATTGCAAAGAACTTAAGAAGAGGTATTGGGTAGTTAGAGTAATGAGACAAGTGAGTAACTTTGGCAGATAAAGTCAATCTTAAGGGCCAGCTGCATTTGAATAACTGATAAGCCAAACCTGCTTGAAAAATAATAATAGGGGATAAGCAGAAGGCCAGAATCAAGTTGAAATTATTTAAACTATTTGGGTGATAGAAGCAATGTAATTAAATCACTTGAGTTGGTGCCATTTGCTTACAAGGAGGTCGAATGGGCAAAAAGGTTCTAGTCTTGAACAGTTAATTCTAAATAGATTGTCTTGGCAGATTTACTGTACCTCTCCCATAGGGAGGATCGTGGCTGTTTCATGAATCTGTTTCCAGATTCTTCTTTGGGAGTGAATTCATTTTAAGTTTGATAATTTGGAACTGTAATACTGGTATATTTCAATGATTTTCATGACCCCTTAATCAGTATGTAATAAAATTTCTATTATAGGACCTTTGAGATGGAAACTGTATCAGAAGCAACAATTTGGTTTATTGAGGCTTGCTTATTAAAAATACTGCCTCGCACAATTTGAGTCATGTTTCTAGCAGAGCCCCGTCTTTTTTAGTAAAAGAAGGCAAAACAAAGGCAAAGCAAGGCAAAAGAATATTTAGAATAAAAGTCGGTCTTGTTATTGCTGTTGTTTTTAAGAGCAAGAAATACTAGAAGACGTTAGACTTTCCATATTGAAATTGTAACTATTTGTAATTTTATTCTTGCTTGGATGCATCTTCAAAAGTTGGCCTTTGTGTCAGATATTTAATTTGGTATGGTGAAAACGTATATTTAAAGAATCTAATTAACAGTAAGTTTGAGAACCATCTAATTTCTAAAGAGGTTGATGTTGCTTGGCTTTCTGTGCTGTTCATTATGTGGTGATGTGACTCATTTCGTAACACAGAAATTAGTGAATATTAGGGCTAGCCATAATCTTGTTCGTTACGTGTTCCTGTTCTAGGGACTCTGGACTCCTTGTGGCAAGCATATTGTAAGGAAGACAGCTTCAGTTAATGAGTTGTGTATAGCGTAACTTCATTTTTGACAGTCTTTAATTAAAACCTGCAGCCTTAGCTCTGTGCCTAAGAGCTGTGCCTCAGTTAAGAAAATACCACATTTCACAATAATTTTGCAGGTATTTGGCATCATTACCTTCCCATGTCTGGAAAAATGACCATGTCAAGAAATTTTTCAGCACTTCATGTCACTCCCCACAGTTTCAGAGTTCAAGTGAGTTTAAAGAGCAACCGCATCCTCAACCCTCTCCCAAAATTAAAAAAAAAAAAAAAACTTAGCCAGGTAATGACTGCCTAATACGTGATGTCCTTATTTTTTAGGTTCTGGCAATTCTTCCCTTTATAAAGTGGGTACCACACTGGCTGCTTCCGGAAGGTGAGATGAATTTAGCGAGCGCGTATAACATAGAAAAACTGTGAAATGTAGTTCAAGTTCCTGTGTAATTAGGGGAACTGGCTTTGGTTATCCTTTGAGGCTGAATTCCCAGAGGGCCTTCTCATTTTCATGAATTACACATTTTGTATTCATGCGAGTTCTTCCTGTTGCTAATGTTATGTCATCCTACTATTTTGAGCAAGGCTCCCTGGCCTGCTGATGCATTCTATGGGCTGGTTCTGATCAGTACTTTCAGGGCATAGAACAGTGTTTCTCGACCGCAGCAACTTTAAGATGGGTGGACTTCAACTCCCGGAATTCCCCAGCCTGCCATGCTGGCTGAGGAATTCTGGCAGTTGGAGTCTACCCATCTTAAAGCTGCTGAGGTTGAGAAACTCTGCTATAGAGTTTTCACCTGGAAAATCTGAAATTGTACTGCAAATCCATGCTGTTCCCTTGAAGCATTTTCTACCTGTGTTGCTCCATGAGAGTAAATCCCGAAATACATGCATCGCTGTAGAAGGCGATCCATGACAAGCACCCTGAATCATGTTACTTCTACAAATAAATGTCTGCGAGAGTCTTGTCTTGAAATGAGCATGCAGGATATGGTGGGATGATCCATCTACAGTTGAGGGTAGCTCACCCAGCACTGTCAGATCAGTGGCTCCCTAACTGAAGCGGGTGGGTTGAGCCTTACCTTAAACTTAAAGCCCTTTGGCTTTTAACCTTTTAGAAATGCGCAGTTAAAGGTGTCCAAGGTCCAGCAGCCTCCTTGGAGATGTAATAGTTCTGTTACTTCTTAGTGAACGAATCATCCCTGTTTGGCTTTTCGCTCTCCCTTAACAGACCCGTCTGTGGGGTTGCCGGGGTCCAGTCTGCACAGAACAGTCTTCAGCATCACATGCCACATCCAGCTGCCACAGCAGTTGCGCTGTCACACTGCTCTCATTCAGGGGGCACCGGATCCGCATTGGCCTGCAGCCGTGCCCAGATGGAAAACTCTTCCCCTGTTTTGATGACTTCAAGTCTGCAAACCCCGCAGGCCCAGGAGCAAAATGGGATTTTAGATTGGCTACGGAAACTGCGGCTGCACAAGTACTATCCAGTTTTTAAACAGCTGACCATGGATAAGGTAAGATGCGGGGTTCCCCAGGAGGATATGGTGTGATTTCCTTTTCTACTGCTGCCTTCCTCCCATGATCTATAGAGAAAAAGCAGACATTTGAAAAGACTTAAGACCGTGATCATAACTGCTGATGCGGCTCAACTAGTTTAAATTAAACTGGTTGGGTGGTTTCTAAGTTCAGAATAATAGTAAGGATGTACTTCTTTCTAAGGAAGTCCTACTCAGAATATTGCGTGCTTTTATATAGTGGCTTTTTAGAAGCTTCCTTGCGATACCCAGCACGTACTGCCTTTCTCCTTTTTGTATAAAAACTGAGCTACCCAGACTCAGTTTCCCAGTCCACAAATTCTATCTCTAGCAGGCAGAGTCCTTTGATAATCTAGGGAAGAGCTGTGCCAACGTCGACTTTACTTAGACAAACTCTTTTAAAATGTCTTTTGTAGCAGTTCTTTCAGACATATATGTTTGTAAAGCTCCTACCACCTTACTCTGGTTTAAAAACAATGCTGGAGTGCCCTCTGGCGGAGGTTAATTATAAGTCGCTTAAACCTGGAGCTCTAATGTGCGTCTTCCAGAATGTTTTTAATCTGGGTATTTTGGCGTACCTTTAGATGGAAACGGAATATGGTACGAGGCTCAGTTTTATCATTTAATATTTTCCTCTATTTTATGGGAATACACCCCAGTTCAATATGCCTGCTTTAATATTCTCAGTTTCATCAGTGCTTTTATGTCTAAAAAATGTGCTGATTATCTACGTGCTCCTGTGGCTTTGGGCATTGGAGTCCCTGGTGATCCCTTGAATGGGCACTAACCCGCAGCGGGTGCCCTGATGACCTTCTGCGCCACTTCACTTGCATCTGTGTGTCTGGTTAAGAGAGAAACCACTCCATCGGGCCTCTCCCAAGTGGCGCTTTCCCAAACGTGCCAAACCGCAAGGCCCTCCTTCCTAAGCTGCGTGAAGTCACTCAGCAGATACCAAGATACAGCATCGACGCCACCGGGAGAGCCATGAGTTTAGAGTACAGAATGGTGACTGACGGCTCAGGCGGGGTCTCTTCTGTCCAAATGCTCTGCTACCGTCTCCCGAAGGACTAATGCCTTGGTGGAGCGTTACATTTTAAAAAGAATGTTAAGGGGACTCATAACGAAGGAAGGTTCATGTTGAATTGCACGCAGTTTTAAAGCATGCCAGGTATCGGTGCACTATAAAATTGATATTCCTTTCCGTACAAGTTCTTGAGCCTCACCGAAGAAGATCTGAACAAGTTTGAAACCCTCACCATGGGAGCGAAGAAGAAACTCAAGACCCAGCTGGAACTGGAAAAGTAGGTATCACAGCCAACTGCAGAAACATACGCTGTTTTCCTCCACAGGGTGATTTGTAACTAGTTCTAAACAAACTTGGTTTTTAACAAATAAATCCAAACCACTTAGGAATGCATTCTGTGCTCTTAAAATAGTACTGTTCTATGTTAAGCTAATATAGAACAGTGCATACTTGATTTTTTCTTTAAATGCTGGCTAGGATTTGGAGAAATCTGTCCTCCACACTGGGACAGATTTGATCCTGGTTGGGAGGGTCATTAGTTTGGTTCCAGCCCGCTCCCGTATCACGGTGGCCAGTACAGGTAGTCCTCAGCTGACAATGGCACGACTTCACACAACCACATCTCTTAGCGATGGCAATTCCGACAGTCCCAGTTGCCATCGTTAAGCAAGGACCGCACAGGTTACTAAGCAAGGACCTCATTTGATTGCGACTCCCAACTTCCTGCCGGCTTACCCATGGGCTTTGTTTCCGGGAGGCTGGCAGGGAAACACGATCACGTGACTGCAGGGTTGCATTTGTGAGCCAGATGCCGAGCGCCCAGATTGCAATCATGTGACCGCAGGGATGCTGCGATGGCCGGAACTATGAGGACGTGTTGTAAGTACCCTTTGTTCAGCACCGTTGCAACTTTGAACGGTCCCTGAACTACTGGTCGTAACCTGAGGACTACCTGGTACCTGCACTAGCTCTGAATGATCTCACATGCTCACAGAACAACCATCCGTTTATTGGTGTTGGGAAAGGGATTACGAACGGGTGTATCCGAAAACTGCAGTCTGGCTAGAAGACGTACTAGGATTATTGTACTCAACTCGATTGCCCACGTTTTTTTTACTGCAGAGAAAAGTCAGAGAAACGGACCCTGAACCCGGCACCCTCCCCATCTGTGAGCACCGGGGTGGCCAGAGTCCCTCCCACCACTCACATCGGCCCTATACAGACCATTCGCGGGAACCACGCAGCGGGTAAAGGGGGCGCGGGTTCTGGATGAGTGGGCTTCTCGCCTCATGCTGTCTTGAGCCTTTACTGACCTCATGCTTGATGGGCGAGATCTAGGACTGGGTCCTCCCAAACAGCACTCCTGTTTCCTTTTGTTCCTTCAGTCGGATTTCCGTAGGGAGGCCTGTGACTTAGAGGCTCGCGCCCTCGATGAGAAGGCGTCTCGTTCGGTCGCAGCCCTCGCCTTCCCACCCCTCACAAGGGTTTCTGCTTCTCTCCCCAAGAACTGCACGTGGATGTGGATCGGCCCGTCTCCGCAGCCCCCCGCGAAGGGAGCTCCTCGGAGTCGTCCAGCCCCTCCTCCAGCCCCTCGGGAATCCAGCCCCGGGAAGAGAGCTCGGACAGCGCCGAGGAGAACGAGCGACGTAAGGACCCTGTTCCATTGTGTGGCGGTCCCCACCCCCCCCGGCCGACGCCATCGCTGACCCCCTTTGCCTTGCAGGTGTGGAGACCCACGCGGAGCCCCCCGAGAAGGAGAAGCCGGCAATGATCCTGAACCACTTCGGCTCCGTCTCGGCCAGGCCCACCGCTCAGGTCTTACCGGTGCAGAACGAGGCGGGGTCCAGTCCGTCTGCTCACCACCCCTTGCCGGTGCAGGTGATGGCTGCCGGCGCCTCCCACGTCCCTCCGATCAGAATATTAAACTCTATGCACAAATCGGAGCGCGGGAACGCAGACACGAAGCTCCTTTCTTCGCCTATGCACTCTCTTCTGCCCCTGGAAGAGAGGACAAAGTTCTCAGCCGGGCCACCCCAAAACAGCACCAAAATGGAGAAGAGCTTTGGGAGCGCCATGGTGGACAGGGTGCCCGCGTCTCCACACCAGCCCCTGCAGGTGCTCTCCGGCGTCCCGGAAAACGGCTCCTCCACACCGTCCATCCATTTCGGCCCACGGTGCAAGCTTGTGCACGCGCCCACGCTGGACCGAGTGGCGAAAACGTCCCAGCAGCCGGGCCTCCTCGTGGAGACCAGTGCCCCTGCCGCCTCCGCATCGAGCACGGTCTTCCACGTGGCCCGCCCCCCGATCAAGCTCCTCGTCTCGTCGTCCATCCCCGCAGATTCCCCGGTCGCAGGGCAGTCGTCCTGTTCCAGCGGTATGCAATTCAGCGTGTCCCCAGCAATAATAAGTCCTCGGACTGCTCTGTACACAGCCAACACCAAAGTGGCCTCTTCTGCCATGAGCAGCATGCCCGTCGCCCCCATGCCCAGCAGCACCTTCTGCGCCAACAGCAACCCCGCCTCCTCCAGCAGCCACCTGGCCACCTCCTTTGCCAACGTGAGCAGCCTCCCCAGCTGTCCTCCTCCCAGCTCCAGCCCCACGCTGTCCTCCGCTGCGGAGAACAGCTTCTACGGCGGGGGCTCTGCAGGGAGCGTCCCTGTCCCCAGTCAGAACCACCACCACCACCACCACCACCAGCAGCAGCAGCAGCCGCCTGGCTGCATGGTATGCAGTTCCTGCGGCTGCAGCGGGAACTGCGGCTCAAGCGGCATGACTGTCAGTTATGCGAACTACTTCCAGCACCCCTTTTCAGGACCGTCGATGTTTACATTCCCCTTCCTCCCCTTCAGCCCTTTGTGCAGCAACGGCTACGTCAACACCCAGCAGTATAACAGCAGCTCGGCCTTCCCCATGGTCCACTCCCCTTACGGCGGCGGCCCCACGCCGGACTCCCTCGTGGGCGGACAGTCCGCATTCGCGGTGCCCCCGATGCAGAGCTTCATGGCCGGCGCTGCCGGGGTGTATCAAGCACAGGGGATGGTGAACAACAACAGTGGCACGGGGCACAAAAAACCCGGGAACCTTTCCTGTTACAATTGCGGAGCCAGCGGCCACAGAGCTCAAGACTGCAAGCAGCCGCCGATGGATTTCAATCGACAAGGTGAGGAGCGGTGTGGCTGGCTGAAGGCAGAGTTGGTCAGGGGCACAAAATACACGGTCCGGGACTGTGGGTTCTGGTCGCGAGGACAGAGCGCCCCGCTGAAAACGCAAGTAGAATCGTGCCCTTCTTTGCCAGGTTCGACCCTGGTCATCTAATGGTCTGGGCGGAAGCACTGATCTGATGTCGTGAAGGACTCAGACTGGGATGCGGAAGGCCTGGGTTTAAGTCCACACCCTCTGCCCGGGCTACTCTAGAAGGTTAGCATGAGGACGAGATGAGGACAGGCTCCCACGTGTACTCTCCTCAACTGTTGAGAGAAAGGCAGAATATAAAAAATATAGAAACTTTTTTTTAATGTTCTGAAGTACAGGAGGAGCTGAAGGGGTAAATGCTTATTCTGGCAAGGGGAGGCTGAGCCTGAAAACCTTGTGAGGTGAGCCTTGTGGCGTTCCTCAACCAGTAGCAGTCCTGGGAATGCCCTTGACTTCCTTGAGAAAATGCTGTCTCTAAGATTAACCCTTACTGTATTCCCAACCTGTGAATCTGAATTGGGATTCTTACAATCTGAATTGTAACCTGTGCTAATTTACGTTCCTCCTTTTTCCTTCAGGTACATTTCGGTTAAAATATGCTCCCCCGGCTGAGAGTTTAGAGTCCACAGACTGACGTTAACTTCAGATGCAATATTTTGTGATGGCAAAAGTCATGAAGTAATTAGGAAACTTCAGATTGGAACATAAGGAGTCTATCTGTTGAGCTTATTAATGTTATTTTTTTAATCCAAAGGTGCTCTACTTCAACACTAGGAAGGAACTGAAATTTTAGGGGGGACTTTCAAACCCATTTTTCCTGAATTGCCAAAATTGTTACACAGATCTTAATGTTGGATCTCCCCGATGACAGGTGAGACTGGCCAACTGTCCTTTCTGTTGTATAGAAACTGCTGCACTTTTGCTGAAGAATGTTGCCATACTTTGACCTTCCATGCTGGAAACTTAAACTCCTGGGCAGCTATGTTATAATCTGGAGTGAGAGCCGGAGGCTGATGGTGCAGTGGCCATTAGCTTGCTGGACTCTTAGACCTCTGAAGCTAGATAAACATACCTACTTTTTCTCAAAATAAATCAGGCACTCCACTCTGGGATTTTAAAGGGTTGCACTACAGAAGAATGTATAATTCTGTTCTGACTATCTGCACTTCTAGCGAAGAGATCAGTGGAAGAGAAGTTCCAGCGGTTGGAAATAGGCACCAGCAGGCTATGCGACCTTCTAATAAAGAAAACTTAACCCTCTCTTCCTTCCTGTAGAACAGAGGTGAATGCTTTGCTTCATCCTGGCAACAGTAACGCTGTGCTTGTCAGCAGTTACTCTCATGTAGAACCAAGTTACCAGCTGTGGATTAAACTTAGTTCCCAAGGGTCTAGTGCCAGAGACTCGACTCGACGGTATTTTTTTTAAAAAATTCTCTTCTACAACTTCAGAAACTGTTAACAATGCAGTGGTTTCTGCCATGGGAAATGGCATCCTGCATCTGTAATAAATTTTAAAATTCAGACTCTTCCAGGAGTTTGTTGGATTTAGAAGGCACAGCGTCCAATGCAGTAGCATGCCTTTTCGTTACTTAGAAGTTTATAGTCTGCCTCTTCCATTCGATGTACACTATAAACTGTTAGCTTCGGTAGCAGCCAGTAGCGCTTATACAGTAGGGTTGGCACCACGTGGATTTATCTGCCAAAGGGAGGCAATCCTTTTTTCCCATTAATCCTGCCTGCTGCATCGGTGGTTGTAGCTCTCTTGCTTCATTGATAGGACTGAAGTTTGGGCTGCCTCGCATCATAGTCGTGCTGTGGGCAGGCAAACAGGCTGCAGCGATCTGCCAGATGACTTCAGATGCCAGAGCTCAGCGTGGCTGGACGGGAGACGGGACTGGCCGGGTCGCCACACTGAATACGTATGAACTTGTGAAAACCTGTGTGCTGTTTTGTAGCGCAAGGGAGCTTCACTCTGAACAGGAGGAGTGGGAATATCAACGGTTTCACTCTTTCTGTGAAGCAGTGTCGAGTTCTATTTCTGTTGCCTTTGAAACTGACATTCTAGCAGGCCTGTACCTTACTGCAGTTATTTCTATGCAATGGAGCACTCGACTTCCATATCCTCCCTTTGGCTTCACCAAAACAGTGTTAGATGGGCATGAGACAGACTAAGTTAGTTGAACTTTGTTCCCCCTGAACTCTGGGGTAGTAACGTGGCTGCTGTTAAAATCAATACGTCAAGGTTGTAACGTGCAAACTTCATTTGTAATGCCCTGAATTATTGAGGCTGCTGCTGTGTACAGTTACTGTTAGGAAAATCAGAAAACTGTACCCAAAGTGGATGGGAGCTCAGAGCAATTTACTTTGCCTTAATGATCTTGCCATGAGTAGAAGCAGCCTGCCGTGGTTATTTCATCTTTCAGTTCATGTTTACTCTTAAAGTTGAGGACATGCCTAGTAGTCTGGAGTATGTGCTAAGAGCCAAATGCCCATTAAAAAAGAAAAAGAAAGAACCCAACCACCACCCAGGCTTAGCAGAATAAAACCCTTATTGGGTATCTTAACTGGGAAGCCTCTAGAAACCTGCCTCCGTTAACATCTGCACGATTAAAAGACGCGATTGTCTTCCCTCAGAAGAAACACCTTCTCAGCCGTCCCACTGTCACAGAGAACTGCTTTGTTCTAATGAAAGTTCAGAGAAAATGCAACGGAACCCCTGGGAGAAAACCTGAGCTCGCATTCTCGTTTCACCTCTGCAAGCCTCAGTTTGCCTCGTAGTTCTAACTGTATTCCTCTTCCCCACTCTTCAGATACAAAGCGGTTGGCAGCGTTTCATGCAGGAATAGATGCTCACGGCAGGCCTCACACGCAAGGGAGGTCAAATGCTTTTTAAAACATGCTAGCTGCGTGCCTCGGCTTGGTTGCAGCTTTGCACCGAAGGACTGGAAAGAATGGGTCTTTTCACGTGAAAAACGGCACACAATGTAGAACCGCCCAAAGTCCCAGCCTAGAGGGGGTGGAGCGCTTCCTTGCTAAGAATCCAACAGCGTCTGTATTGGAGGGAGACGAGTTTCATTGATTGCGCTGTAGGGTACCTGCCGGGTGTGCCGTTTAACTAACGCGAACCTAACGGAGCACTACAAAACTACAGGCTAGCGACTGATTGAGCAGCTTTCGGTTAAAAATCATGCCTTCCGTGTTACCCTGAAATAAACACTACCAGATACGATACTTCATTTCAAGGCCCAAATCATCTTAACTGACCAGATTGCTTATGCTGGCAGAGGATGTTCTTGTTGCAGACAAGTAGGCTTTTCTGCAACCCGCTTAATGGGCTATACCTGAGAGCAGAAATTAAGGATGGCAGCAATTCGGAAAGCTGCCACTATCTGCAATTTCCTCTCTCCCCCCCTTTGGAGTTATCTCTGTAAACTAAACTCTAACTTATGTAGGAAACACCTGCGTCCCAAAATCGCAGGTTAACGTGTTTTCCAGTTACAACTTCCTGTTTGGAACAAAAGGCACTCCTTTGCCCATTTCGAGCCATTTCTTTCACACCTAGTATTACAAAATGTGCATGTAACTTTATATAAATATCGAAAGTTTTGTAAATATTTAATATTTACCTAATATGATTTTGAACTGTAAATGTCAAGTATTCTGGTATTGGGATTTTTATGTTTTATTATACTTTGTTAAAGGTAAAATTGTACATTTTTAGAATGTTTTTATCTGAGTAAATTTAATGTACTGAAGAAATAAAAGACCGCAGTGTCTTTTCAGCTATCCTCAGTTGACGTTTTCTTCTCGGTTGAGGCTCGGGATGGTATGGCTTGGTGCAGGCTAACTCTTTCAACAGACCGGCTCAGAAGCGGGAGCTGCACGCAAATAGTACTAAACTGCAAAAGGCGGCAGGGCCGTGCTGCAGCCTGGCCGATAAGTAATCTACTCAGCAGGCATTTCTTTTATTACAGCCTTCACAGTCCAGTTCTCTCTCGTTGCATTAGAATTACGACTTGGAATTCCAACCCAGAGATGACCCGGAATTCCAGGAGTCGTGATTTCAGGCAACCAGGCCGACGGCAGCTGCTTTAACGTGCTACTCCTGTACCAACTTCTTGGGTGTCACTTTACATAAAATACCGGACCCCGACTTTCAGAAACCTCATAGCCATTCACTCTGCAAGAGCAATGCCATGCAAGCCAACTGCAGTGGACCGACGGGGGCCAGGTTTTGGATGGATGTCTGGAAGACAACTTTTCTGTCAGTTGGGACTGAACTACCCAGGTCAACGCTTTTCTAAAAGAAAGCAACAAGATGTGGTCTACCATGAAGACATTACATTTTTTACAATAAAATGAGATCTCACAATGACTATTTTAAAAGCAAACCCTGAATAGGTGAATTAGAGTGAGAGCCTGCAGCATGCTTAGATTTAGCGTGGTTTTTCTTCCTTGCTGGAAGTTAGATTCCTTTAACACAATCATATCTGCACATTAACATATAAGAGTAAATTTACTACATTTCTGAAGAATCAAAACAGCTATCTGAAATACTCCTTTTGCATAGGACATAACTCTGTTAACAGTAAAACGAAAATTCAGTCAACATGCAGCAGATACAAAGTTTTAGTGAGAGAATCCACACACATTCTTTGTAATTTTACATACAGCCTAGTCTTTAATAAAGAGAAATTATGTTGTGTGAAATTAAAATGGAAGGAAACCAAGGTTTTCAGTAAGGACGCAATGCAGATTCAGTCTTTGCTCCACCCTTTCCAGCTCAAGAACTTGGCAGGTAGAAAGACGAATATGCCGAGATGTGCACAAAAACACACAATTGCAATGGTTAAGAAGCTTGCCTTTGCCTGTACCTGATCCTGAAGGCTCGCATCTCTCATTTGCAAAATCCCTTCCTTCAAAACAAGTAGTCAATACCATTTGAAGGATAAAAGGAAGCCCTCTTTTTTTTTTTAGGGTGAGATGGGCGGATTTGATTAAAAAAAAATGCATGACAGAATACAAATATATTAGAGTTCTTAACTGTTAAGTACATAAGCTAGTTTTAAAATACACACTTCCTAAACTAAAGCTATGCTCGGTATATAGTTATAATTAGCAACTGGTGTTTTGTTGATACCGCGTAAAGTAGCAACTCCAGGGAATTGACCCTTCTCTCCACCACATGCACTGATTCTCCAAACACCAAGAAATTCAAAGAGTTTTACTCCTCAGTGTTCCCTTTCAGGAAAAGCAATTTTTAGGAGCTGAAATATAAATTAACAGGATATATCACACAGATGTATCTCAGGTCGCTACTTAATATTCAGCCCAGTTCCTATGATTTGAGTAACGCATACATTCTTTTTATTGTCAACTTAACATGCGTGTTATGTTGCTCAAATTCCAGAGGCTTTTAAAAAGCAAGTACACCTGTGCAAATTTATAGCAAGTCTACGAAGCTGGGCGGCTTATCCATACTGGCACTCATCTGTTAAATATTTACAAACAATGAAAGTACATTGAGAACACCCGCAAAGCACAACTACTTGAGCAGGCCGGTGACGTGACATCCCTTTCTTTTTCCTGGGGGGGTGGGGCAGGGTGTAAAAACTAGGCTAGGCTACAAGCCGACGGGCACGGCGTTTACACGGAGGATTTCATGCCAAACGTTTCCTGAGAAGCATACACCATGTATAAGAATCCGTCCTCGTCCTTTTCGCTCTCGTACACCTCCGAAATGGGCGTGGAGACGCTCACCATGCTGTGCCCGTTCACCAGCAAGAAGAAAGCTTGGTTGGAATTCAGCTGCAGCCGCCGTCTGGAAGGAAATGGGAAGCTGTCAGGAAAGACGCGCCACGAGCACCAGCATTCAGCTCAGCAGCAGTTACTGTGGGCCTAGCTGTGGGAACCCCCAATTTGGTAACAGCCTCTTCCTCCTCAACACATCCCAAAAGGATCACCCAAGGACTCGCACAGCTACGTTGATCTTCCCACGCATTCCTCAGCTGGAGGGTTGCACTCCCTTTTGAGCAGACCTCCAGGGACTGGCTTCCTGCAACTGGCGGGACCAAAGCCACGCGGGCCCACAGAGGCCACTCCCAGATTTCGAGAGGGCTGACAAAATTGAGTCCTCCTCCCCCGTATGCCCAGCTCTCATCTCTGTCTCCTCCAATGCACTGAACAGACGCCGGGCTGCTTTTCCGAGTTTCCACCTTGCTCGCCCGCTCTTGGAATACACACCCACCTTCCTCAGCACCGACCGGCACGGGGCTGTCAGAAAGCGGAGCCCGATGGCACATGCCCCCTATTCAGCTCTGCCCCTGAGTGAGTCGAGGACAGGCCACGTTTCTTAAGATCTGGTTTTTGCCCCAAGTTGGCCGAGCTGGGGTTTATTTCTATTTATTTATTTACGTATTTGATTTCTATAGCCGCCCATCTCAGCAAGTGACTCTGGACGGCTTACAACAATAAAACTATAAAACAGTTAAAACAATTACAGTTAAAACAATTAAAATATATAATAAATACAAAATAAATATACATGGCTGCCAAGTAAGCAATGTTTGGATGTTAATACAGCCAAGAGGCGGGACCATCCACATGCTCGAGGCCCCGGGCACAAAGCCAGGTCTTCACGGCCTTACGAAAGGCCAGCAGGGTCTGTCTGGGGCAGTGCAACCCCATCCAGAACCAAAGATGGTTTATTTGCTACAGCCACTTGTCTCGGCTTAGCATCCTCCAAACATTTTGGAATCACAATTCCTAAGAGTTCTTAGCCGGCGGAGTCCGCTGGGCTCAAGGCAGGGAAGCCTTTTGTTTCTTAGGTATTACAAACAATGGATCTGCATGCAAGTGATTACAGATTAGATACCTGATTATCTTGATAAGCTCGCTCATGTTGACATGATCTGGGACCAGAAACTTAGTTTTATCCAGAACAGGGAGCTGCTTCTCTCCTTTATATCGTTCAATAATTACCTAGAAAAGATGCCAAGAGTAGAGGCCAAGTTTAAATTCACATTTTATGGCTGGATTGGCACAAAATGGAACCATGTTCTTCTAATGCATGCCATTTAGCACCACTTGTACTACAGATGTGGGATTCGTACTGTCACCTCATTCCAGGTCCACAGCCCTGCAGTTCCTGCTGGCAGCTTAAAACCAATACAGTGAACAACACGAAGCCTGTATCAAAATGCACGGATCTATAGGGTTGCCTTTATTCTAATGAAAACCCCGGTGGGGTGTGTCCAGAATTACCATGATAGGTTCAGAATAAGACAAGTAAGAGACAACTGCAGGAGAAATCATGGAAGTCAGGGTAACAAAAGGGACGTCTCAAAAAGGGCTGCAAATATAACAACAAGAATCCCAACATCTGCCCAGAAGTTCTCTCTGCTTCTTGAGGTCACTGAGGAAATCACCACATGGGCCCAGAGGAAAGCTCTCCGCCCTGAAGAGTAACCGAATCTGCTTTCTAAAGAAACTGATCAACCAAACATTACATACAAGATGATCATAGTACAATTCTACACATGTCTACTCAGTATAAATTATAAATTTTAATGGAATTGGTTCCCAGACGAGGTATAGGCAGGAAGATGGGCTCAAAAGAGTCTATCATTTGAGATTTTTCACCAATTTTTACATGCTCTGAAAAATCAGTTTGAACACTATTATAGAACAACGTTTGCTAGCACCTTATAACATAACTGGGCTCTTTGTTAAGCAAAAGAGGGGCCATCTTGAAAATGGACAACCTGGGTTTGGCATTCAGAAATAGAAAAGTGCCATTGAAGGAGATTATGTAAGCCTACTTAAGCAGAATGGCTGCCATTAGTTAGAAAGGCCAGTGTCAATTTGACTAAAGAGATCATATGACAGATATAAAAATGGAACTGGATGTAACTGCTTTGCTCCATTGTTAGTTCTTTTGGGGGGGGGAAAGGGAAAAAGAAAGGACTATTTGGGCTTCAAATCTAAAAATGAATGTTCCTTAAAGTAACAGTTTCCTTTTTTTTTTTAATAGAAGGAATTGTGTGTTTAGAAAGTAAACAGAATTAGATATTTGGATATGTGATTATTTTGTGCTGGCTGATGACCGCAATATTTATTTATTTATTTATTTATTTGTGTGATTATTTTGTGCCATTTGTTTTCTGCTATATTTGGCACTGGAAAAAAAGGAAAAATGTAAATATGCTACTTGCAAAAATGTGCTGACAGGATCCCTCTGTCAGATCTGTTCCTTCAATTAAATCGTTATTACTATCATTGGAAAAGAACACTTGGGCTTTGAAAGAGCTTTGAAGTTCACAACTCTTCAAATTACAAAAAGAAGTGACCAATTAAAAGAAACTTTAACAGCACATCGTTTTCCACAGGCTATTCTTTTCCCCTTACAACCTTAATCTGACCCTAAACATTACATGTTATTGGGCAGTATGTTATACTGAAAACAATAGGTTTTTTTTAAAAGTATGCTATGCAAGACTGAAGAGAGTCATTGAGGGAAAATCTATGCACTAAAACAAAATCTATCAGCCTTTTCCAATCTTTTCCCTTAATTCCCAGCTAGCATCACCACTAACCAAGGATTATAGGAACTGTAGTCCAACGTATCTGGGCCAGAAAGACTCAAACGTAACACCATGAACATAAATCTCCAAGGCTACCCCATCTTGTACATAAAAACAATACATCCGTGTGACACCTTGCAACAAAGAACGATGGCAAGGCTGCAAATCAGAAAGTTCACTCCAGGAATCCAGTCACAGAACTCCCTTCTAGTACCGTCATTCCTAGATGGATTAGTCAAGGTTAAGGTTTAGGAGATTTTATTTCTGGCTGATGATGATACCTATCATGGCTTTTACCAGTGCTTGATTTTTGTTTTCTTATACTAATTTTCATCTAGTTATTTATTCTGTTTTACTTTTTCCTCTGTTTGATGTTGCACACTGCCCAGAGTCCCTGCAAATGGGGTGGAGTGTTCATCTATGTATTATAACATAAAGGAACAAACAAATCAATTATGTAAGTTAAGAAAGAAATTTAATAAATGCACAGTTTTTCCTTATTTTTTTACTGCCTTATTTGACAGAATTTACTTGTCCCTGCCCTCGACACTCTGGCCATCATCTCTTCAGTTAACAGGCTGTTACCAAAGACCGCAGAATGCTGCTGTGTAACCTCTAGCAAATTAAATTGTTTTTAAAAATTGCAAGGACCATCTCAGCAGCTACTTCCAATGGCCTTTCAGAAGTCTGCTCCCTGAAGTTGGCCTGATTCCCTTCCTTGAAATTGCAAACTGATCAGGGGCAGAAGACTCTCCAGGCTGTCCCTGCACGCAAGACCCCCTTAACCGGAGAAGGGGGCAGCATGCTGTGCAGACAGCCCAATCAGCCGCTGATCCGGATAATCCAGAGGGAAGGGCAGAAATGGAGTGGGGGTAAGCCCCCAGCTGGTCTGCAATGCACAATGCCTGCAAGGGGGGTTGTCCAATAACTGCACAAGCTTCATCAGGCACACAGTCACTTGGCATCCTCCCTGGGCCTGTCACTCGACCGGAAACAGGCAAGAGTCTGCCTGGCATCGCAAAAGCATCCTGCATCCACCCAGGCCTTTGGCGAGGGTGATGGAAGCCCCCTTTGTTTATTTGTTCTCATCTAGTTTTGTCATTTCTGTCGTTTTAACTTTCATTGTGGTGATGGTGGTTTCCTTGTATTTAAATGTTTTTAACGATTTGTAAAAGAACCAGTTTGGTGTGGTGGTGAAGGCAGCAGCCTAGAAACCAGAAGGCTGTGAGTTCTAGTCCCACCTTGGGCACAAAGCCAGCTGGGTGACCTTGGGCCAGTCATTCTTTCTCAGCCCCAGGAAGCAGGCAATGGCAAACCACTCCCAAAAAACCTTGCCAAGAAAACTGCAAGGACTTGTCCAGGTAGTCTCAGAGAATTGGACACGATTGAACGAATTAACAAAATTGTAAACTGTCGAGAGTTGCTGGGAATTGGATGGCATATAAATGCAATAAACCACCCTCCCTGAGCCTGTCCGATGCTCCTTAAAGCAACTGCATCTTTTCCTGGAACAGGCTCAGGAAAAGATGGGTACAAGTTCAGGAGGCCTTTGGGAGGTGGCCCACCTCCCAAAGGAGTGCCCACCCTCTATTGGCCCAGCTCTATTCTGTGTACACAGTCCTACAGCGCAGGAGGATGGGCAGGCTTAACCCAGAAAGAGGCAATCAATTCAGAGAACAGCCTTAACTCTAACCCCCACCCCACCCAAGTCCCTCTGTGAGGCTGAAGTCAACAAAAGCAGATGGGGTTCCAAGTTGACTGAGAAATCCTCAGGGACAGAATTATCCTTGGGCCTTGGATTCCCTCTGCCCTGATCTGCCCAGCTGGATCACTATTTCCTTTGTATTCTCTTTGTATCTAGCTTGAGAACTAAGGACCCGAAGAAATGCAACCACAAGCTCCCCAAAGTTTTGGATTTGGAGGCCTTTTCCTGTACTTCCTTGCCAAGAGGGAGCGGGGATGCTATTAAGTATGCTCTGAAGAGGGCTGCCTGTCATCAACAGAGGCATCACTTCTTTCCCAGACATCTCAGCATCTAATATGGCTTTATTCATTTGACTGAATTCCTATTCTTCTGTTGTAATACTATTTCTGCTGTCTTGCGATGGTTCTGTAGATGTATGCTTTCTGTCCCTTTGTGGTATGTGACCTGAGTTTTCACTCAGGGCCAACAGAAACCTTATCCAGAATGCCTTAATGAAGCAGAGAAAAGGAACTTCAAACTGTATGGAGAAAGACTGGAATTGATTATTCTCTTCCTCCAGATCTTCTTCTCTCAAAATAAACCGGAAGCTTGTGAATCCAGTTCTCCCTGTTATTTCAGTCCACTTCCTTTCTCCATTCAGTTACTTATTAAAAGAAAAGCCAGCTGCAATCAGAAACTGAGCTCTGAAGCAAAGTAAGTTGTTATCCTTCTTTAAAATAAACCATAAAGCAGGGCAAACTATCGTGACTATGTTGGCTGGAATTGTTAACCCCTTGGACCCTCCACCCTCAAATCCTGCTGATTCTGTTAATCACGTCTCACCATTAGACAGACCACGCGTACAGTTTGAAGCCAACTCACCGGTATCTTTGTTGGGTGCTGTTCTCGAATAAGCCTGACATCTTCTACCCTTTGTTCTAGAAGGGAAAAAGGTCATAACTAAGTTCTATCCCACAAAAAGAAAATAATTAAGCTTGTTTAAAGCCAGCTACCCTTTATCAAAATACAACAAGAACTTGAATCCCCCGGTGGGAAGAGATGGATGGGGACAAATTTAACAAATACAATTAAATAAATAAACAAACAAACTTCTTCAAAGAAATATCAATGTACCCGGCTGTTATCGTACTGCTAAGCCCCAGAGGTCCTATGTAAGATTTCCTCCCCACCTGACATGGGCCTATTGGATTGCTTCTGCGCACGAAGGCTTCGTAAAGGAAAACAAAGAGCAAATATGACCTTTACTTTCATTTTCAGCAGTACAAAAACAAAACAAAGTCCCAGTTTTTTCAGCCGAAGCAGGAAAACCAGTTTAGGCAGAACAAAAACAGCATCAACCACCAAAAACACACACACGCACAGTCTTCTTATATATATCTTTTGCAGGAGGAGGAGGAGGTAGAATTATTATTTTATATTTAAGCCTGGACCCCATTTAACAGCTTTGAACAGCTGAATTAATTCTCTCTCTGGCAGAAACAAAGCAATTTGTGAGCCTTGCAAGAGCAGATTCTTTTCCTCCCAACCATTAAATCCATTTTTTGCCGGGGGGGGGGGGGGGGGACGCTAAGTATTTTCTTCTGCCTCGGGTCTGTAAGGAGTCATCTGCCAATGAGTACTGCAGTCACCCATGTAATTAGTGAAATAATCACCTGTGATTCAACATTTCCACAGCGACAACAACTAACCCAGCAGTTCCTACCTCCATCCTTCCTCTCCTGAGGGGTGTTAAACGCCTCAAGAAAGGCTGCGCCCCGACATTCCTGCTTGCTGTATGAACCCTGGCAATGCCCAGGGAATGCGAAGCAGACAATCCTCTGGGAACATGCAGGGTATTCCCCCCTTGCCAAGGAAGGGCAGGCCAAATAAAGCCGCCAGCCGCCCTTCCCACACCCCCAAAAGCGCTCTGTGGCCGAGATCACACAGACTGACCGGCTCATCCTCCTAACCTTGAAACGCAATGACCGCCGGGACCCTCCCATGGGTAAGCGCCCTCCGAGGGAAGGTGTGCCAAGCGGGCATGCTGCCAGCGGGCTGACAATGCCCTGCGAGTGAGGAGGAAGCGACTGGCAGCCAGGCCTGTTTACATCTGAATTCTAAGAAACCGGTGGCGAAATAGACAGGCCCAGCACCGACATGTTCCCCAGCTTCAGCTTTTTGGGGGGTGGGAGAAAAAAGGTCCCCCCGGAGAGGCATCGTTGGGCACATGGGGGTGGGGGGAGAAAACTGGGATGGCTTTTGGCAATTTGCACCACACCAAGAGGTGGGTGGGGGTCTTCTGGGGGGTGCCGAACTCCTCTCTTGCAGCTGGGGGCGAGCGAAGGGGCACAAGAAGATGCCAGGCGCTGGGGGGCTTCCTGGGGAAAAAGGAGGGGCGTGGGGGGTCTTTTTGGATCGCCAGTCCGGGGCTCCTTCCTCCACGGAGGCCCCCGCCTTTTCCCTCCACTCTTCCCGGGAGGGGGGACAATCCGGCAGGGAGGGAGGGAGTGAGGGGAAGGCTCTCCCTCCTGCCCGGCCTACTCCGCAGGGCTGTTGTGCGGGTGGCGGCTCGATGGGCCGAAGGAAAGCCATAAATAAGCAAAAGCGATAAATAAGCCGGAAAGGAGGGGGGCCCTCCCCCAACCCTCCGCCTGCCCCCCTTCCTCAGGCGGGCGATGGGAGGATTCCAACACCCATCGCCCGCAGCCGTCCGGGCGGAGGACAGCCGTGCCCCCCCCACCGCGGGAAAGGCCTCTGCCGGCGCCGGCGCCCCGAGGACCCCCGCGCCCCGGGGCCGGGCCGCCGCGCCCCCCGCCCTGCCCACCGAAGGTGCGTCGCTGCTTGAAGCTCTTCTCCGAGGGCATCGCGGCGGCGGCGGCGGCGGCGGCGGCAGCTCCCCTCCGCGTCTCTGCGGCCTCCTCAGCGGCGCGCGGCCTCCTCCCCGGCCCCCGCCCGCCCGCGGTCAGCTGACCGGCGCCGCCCCGCCTCCCGGGCGACGTCACAGGGCGCGAGGAAGGAGGACGCGAAGGCCGGGCCGCGCGCCGGCCCGCTCGCCGCCTGCGCCTCAGCTGCGCGTGCGCGGCCGCGGGGCCCCTGGCGACGAGCGGGGAGGCCGGCGGGGAGCCGGGCGCGATCGCGCTTGCGCACGTCGGGCACAAACGCGTCCCCTCCCGGCGGCGCGGTTACCTTGGCGACTCGGAGGAGGAGGGGGAGGCCCGGCCCTGGCGTCATCCCAGGCGTTGGGGATTACAACCTCCATCATGCTGAGCCAGCCAGGCCTGCTGCCTTCCTGAAGTGCTGGGCGACGGGTCCCATCCTCCCCAGCTTCCAGGCTCCTGGTCATCCCCAGAAATGTTGGCTTACAGTTCCCAAGATCCTGGACTACAACTCCCATCGTTCTTAGTGGCATGCAGTCTTTTTCCCCCTCCCACTCCCCTTTGCTGCCTTCCAGAGGCCTGGGCCCATCCTCCTCCTCCTCCCCTCCCCCTCCTCCGGCCTGGCCTTGTGGAGATGTGCCGCAGATGCACTTGCCTGCTAAAGATTGGCCTTTCAGCTCTGTTTGGCTCATTGTCTTGTTTCTTCTTCACTTGTTTCCTTTATTTCCGGTTTTTATTTTGTGCACGGCTCGGAGCACTTCCCTTCCGGCCATCGCCAAAAGCCCGTGTCAGCATCCATCCTTCTCCCCACCAGGGAGTCATGGGGCGGTTGCCGTGCTTGGGGCCCTGCAGGAGACCGGCACTCGGGGCCAGCGGCCTCCAGTAACAGGCCCTTCGTTCCTGATGACTCAAAGCCAAGTATTTCCTGTGCTGCATAATCCTACATCCTTTGGCCTCCACGGGGTGACTTGAATTTGAGGGAGGCTTGTCATCCACTTCATCATCCCCGGGACTTGCAGATCCTGGCTAACTGCAAGGAATGGCCCAAAGAAAGCATACCAGAACAGAGGAAGACAGCCCTAAAGAGAGGCAACCCCAATCTTTAAAGCCAAGATACCTGTTTCAGAGGAACTGGCGGGCTGCGGGCCACTGAGCCTGAACCAAAGGGCAGGTTGCTGTGGGATCTGAATGTTTCTAGTCCTTCTCAGAGGAAGGAAAAGAGGGCACAACTCCCAACCAATAATGAAAGCCATAAAGCTGCTGTCGTTGGCACAGGGACGTGAAAAGCCTTCTTGTATACTTCCTTCGCATCTGAGGAATGGAAAAATAGGTGCTGAACAAAATGGATCGCTCTTTGATCTCTTTGGTGAGGCTGTTCTAAGGCCAAGTTCCCACTAAGGGCACATTCACCCTGGCAGGAGGGTCACGGGGGGGCGAGTGTGGAGAGTAAGTTGATGGACATTGACTGTAGCTCGGGCAAAAGGGGCTGAAGCACATTTTTTATTAAGCCAATCTCAATAGCAGTAGTTTTCGCCTTCTTGTGGAGTGGATTTCCTGGTCTGGTCTACCTAGTGGAGCTGACAGTAAAATAATGAATTGTGAAATCATTGTGAGTTGTTCTGGATGTCCAACAGCTGTAAAGCTTCCCTCCTCCCCACCGCTCCATCATTGACCCCTCTGTCAAATTTAGCTGCTGTTCAGCTAGGAAGTCTGGAGCACATGTTGGGCTACAGCATGAAATAGTTGCTTTGTTGGGCTTTAGCATCTTCTCTGAACCTACTGGATAACCCAAATTAATCATCATATCAAATGTGATATATAAACTCAATCCCTTTCTCCACCCTTATCACCTATTAGAGGTACAGTAAAAGGCACTTGCTGTAGATGTTTGAGACTGACTGCTTGGCGTAAATTTTAGGAGAAGGATTTGGACGAGAGCAGTGGCCACCTGCAAGGTGGAATCAGAAGAAGCTTCAATACTATTGGGAGTATTTCAAGGCTTGGTTTAAGAAGAAATAAGGTGTGACCATTGGAAAACATGTTTTTTAGGATTAGCTGTAGAAGATACAGGCCCACCTCGTTTTACTACACTTTGCAGATATTGCAGTTTTTTTACAAATTGAAGGTTTGTGCCAACCCTGTGCTGAGCAAGTCTATCGGCACCATTTTCCCAACAGATTAGCATTTTTTAGCAATAAAGCATTTTTTACTTAAGGTATGTACATTGTTTTTTTTAGACATAATGCTATTGCACACTTAATAGAGTACAGTATAGTGTAAACATTACTTTTGTATGCACTGGGAAACCAGAAAAGTTCGCATGACTCGTTTTATTGAGGTGGTCTGGAACCGAACCCGCAATATCTCCAAGGTATGCCTGTACTGAGGTTCCAGAGGGCGAGTGGAAAGCATCTGTGATGCTAGCACTAAATTCCTCCAAGTTACACTTTTGCCTTTGAGGGCTTGGAGCCCACAGGCCTCCCTGTGGGTTGCATTTCACAGAGATGGGAAGACAAGATCGCAGCACTTTCTTTTGGATCCTAAAATCACTTGCCCGGCCTGGTGTCCCTTTCAATCTAGTTGGGGGTGAGGTGGGGAGGAACCATTTGACCGTCACAATATTTTCGACCATCCCTGATGACCAAAGTGTGTGGTGGTCACAGCAAGCCAGGTTTTGATATCTCAGGTTTAACACTGGCCACCTTGGTTAAAGCTGAAACATTCAGACAGTGCCTCCGAACAGAATCCCATATTGCAGATGCTGTAAGCCAATAGTGATGGGTAAGGCTTTCTTTGTGGCAGCAGTGTGACAGGGTGTGGTGAATCTTTCATGATTATTGACTTTTTAAATGCATTGAGTCCGAGCAATGATGAGGCATTCGCTCAAGGATCCTTGGCCACCTGCCTTATCCGCTAGGTCATGAGATTCAGCCTGTCAACAAGCAGTCCCAGTTTTGTGTATGGCTCCTCAGGCATAAATCCCACCGCGTCAGTGGAATTTAATCCTGAAGTAAATGTGCCCGGGACTGCAAAATGTGGCATTTTCACAGTTGCAGTCTCCTGCACTCTTTCAGAGCAAATCAGTGTTTCGTTTTCTCAGAAGTGAACCCCGCTGAATATGGGCAGAGACAAAGGAGGTTACTGCTAATTAAACGTGCATCAGATTGTCTATGTATGCAGTGATTTTTCTGATCAGGCATTTAATTGCTATAGCTGCTCTCTCTGCTGGAAAGTTGTAGTCCGAAACTTGTTTTCCACCCTAAAAGACTGCTATTGGTACGAAATACCATAAAGTTTACAATACTTTATCTTACACCGTATTTTATGTTTTTACTATAGACCAGCGAGAGGACGTTGAGTATGTAAATAACTCGTATCAATTAGATGTACATGTCAGATTCTTTGGAACTAAGGAATTAGCTAATTGACGGACTCGTCCCTGGGGGAGCTGGGGGGGTTGGCGACCGACAGGCGGCTCTGGCGTGGGCTGGTCCACGAAGTCACGAAGAGTCGGAAGCGGCTGAACGAATCAACAACAACAAGGAATTAACTGATACCGGGACTGCCTTTAAATCAGAGTAGATACAGTCTTTGTATTTTATTTCCCATGGAGATATATTTTAAGCCTTCGCTATCCATTTTTATATACCTCCTTTCCTACCTGCTGTCGTGCATTTATTGTTAAGCCTTCCCAAATGCATGCTGATGATGTCCGTTTCCGAAGCCTTGTTAACTCTTCTTTCCGGTACACCAAGATATCTCAGCAAAGGCACGGATAAAGTATAGTGTCCTGCACACAGCAGTGATTCTCAGCCTTTTTGAATCTGCAGCACCATACCGAACCTAGCAGTGGTTCTGTGACACACCAGGACACTATTAACCCTATATTGTATTTTTAAATGTGTAAGAGGTGGTTCTGCGGGAAGTCATACAATTTTCTTAAAATACCTGCCCTGTATTGAATACCTAGAATATACAGAGCACCAAAAAATATGGGGAAAAACAGGGCAAAAATCTCGTGGCACCCCTGTGGGCCAGGGCAGGCCGGCCGGGAAGCACCGGCACAGGGCAAAGGTAGCGCAGCCGTCCCTCCGGATTTACCGGTGGAAGAAGAGCGGCTCTTCCCCGCCTTGGGTTCCAGCGTGGCTTCCCGATCGGATACAGGGCAGCCACGGGACCTGCGTCTTTCCGCGAATCGCGGAGAAAAGGCGCCGCGCGGAGCAGCGCCGGGGGGCGCCCGGAACCGTCCCGGCTCGCCCGGCCGGGAAGCGAGCGGGAAAAGGAGGCGAGGCGAGGCGAGGCGAGGCGGCGGGGCCTCAAGGGGGCTCCGGAGCGAGGCTTTCGGCAGGAGCCTCGTTGGCGCAGTAGGCAGCGCGTCAGTCTCATAATCTGAAGGTCGTGAGTTCGAGCCTCACACGGGGCAGGCCTAGCCTTTTTCCTGCCCCTCCCGCGGCGGCCGGCGGGGGCCCCTGCAAGGCCCCGGGGAGGCCCCCCGCCCGCCAGCCCCGCCCGAGCTCCCTCCTTTTGCGGGAGAAGGGCTGCACCGGGGAGGCTCCGGCTCGGGACACCGCCTTCTGCCGCGCGGAGGTTCCGCCCGCTCGCTCCCCGCGCGGGAAACGGCGCCGGACCCCGGGGGCTGCCCCCGCCGCAGCTCCGGCCCCTCCGCCGGGCGGGGTGTCCCACCGGGGCTCCCCTCCCGTGGGAGGGGCTCCCCGTAGGCGTGGCGGGCGCGCCGGGGGGCGGGGCCCTGCCGGCGGGGCGGGCAGGCTGAGGAAAGAGCCGGCTGCGATTGGCGGTGGGCCGCGGGCCGCAGGCGCGCGGGAGGCGGGGCCTCCCCGAGCGGCGGGCGCCGATTGGCCGCGCTGCCGCTTCCCGGCGGGCGCCGGGCGGGGGTCGCTGCGCCGGGGGAGCCGCGGCGGGGAGACGCGGCGGCGGCGGCCATGGCGGTCTGCGCGCGGCTGTGCGGGGTGGGCCCGGCGCGGGGCTGCCGGCGGCGGGGCTCGCAGCGCAAGGGGGCGGCCGGCGACAGCAGCGAGCCGGACACCGACCCCGAGGAGGGCGGCGGCGGCGGCGGCGGGGCGGCGGCGGGCGAGCCCGGCGAGGGGGCGGCCCGGGGCGGCCCGAGCGCCGGCCGAGCCCCGCTCTCGCTGCTCGAGCTGCCGCCGGAGCTGCTGGTGCAGATCTTCGGCTCCCTGCCCGGCACCGACCTGCCCAGCCTGGCGCTCGTCTGCGGCGCCTTCCGGCGCATCCTGCGCACCGACACCATCTGGCGCCGGCGCTGCAAGGAGGGTGAGTCCCGCGCCAGCCGCGGCCGAGACGGCGGGCGTGCTTTGCGGGCTCCGTGGCGCCTGGAAGGAGCGGAGACTCCCAGGGCCGGCGCGGAGGGCTTCTCCGGAAAAGGCCGCCCTCCCGGCGGTTCTTACCCCAGGCGCTGCAGACACCCGCGGCCAACGAAGCGGCCGGCGCGGTTTGCCTGAAGCAGGGGGGCGCCTTCGAAACGTTTACTCGTAACGGGAGAGACTTGCGGAAAGGAAGCCGGAAAGCGGCAGCAGCGGACAGGTGCGCAGCCTAGAGCAGGGTCCCTCAGCCTTGGCCGCTCTGAGCTTTGCTGGCTGGGGAATTCTGGGAGTTGAAGTCCGCACAGCTCAGAGCGGCCAAGGCTGAGGGACCCTGGCCTAAAGGCAGGGGGATGGAGTAGCTGCTTCCTTTGAGGAGCAGAAGGCAACCCCCCCGAGGGTCAGAAGCTCAAAGGTTTGCCCCGCCTGAGAGACCAGAGCCTGTTCTGGCACACCCCAGGAGAGAAGGAATCTCGCCTTTCCAGAGGGAGCTGTAAGGGGAGAATTAGCCCCCAGGAGCGACAAGGGAGGATCTGGTGGCCAGCAGTTTTGCCACCTGGACGGTGTACGGCACGCCCTCTTCGTCCTTCTCTGCTTTTGACGTTCTTCTCAGGGAACCGTACAGCTGCCTAGAAGATTCTGTTCCCGGTGAACGCTTGGTGCTCTTTGCAAAGGAGGGCGTAGGCAGCCTCCCCACCGCTCTGCCAGTCGCGCCGGAGGAGGGAGGTCCGAGCGGAGCAGAAGTGGAGCAGACAAATTGCAGGGAGAGACCTTGCATAGTTTGGGAAAATCCCTTTTGCAAAGATAGGGTTGCCTCAATTCCTGGGTTAGATTCTAGGAAGTAAACAGAGAAGTAGTTTTTCAGCCCATTGGTAATCCATACAACAAGAAATAGCTGTATGCTTAGAAGCCAGTTATGAAAAATAACCAGACCTCTGACCAACCAAGTCAAAAATAACTCAATAGTTATTCGTAGCAGCTGGTTCACACAGTACCTTTAACCTAGTTACGGATTTAACCCATTTTCTGGGTTCACATAGTTGAATCAGAAATATGGATGGCTTCTCGCGATGCACTAAGCCCACCCAAAAAAGGGGCTAAAACTATTCATGTGAGGCCTACCTGGTTAACTGTTGCGTGAATTCAGCCTGTTATTTTTTTAATCAGGGTACCTCTTATCACCATGCCTCATTTTGGTAACCCCGCTTAGCCAAATCTGAAGATCAGTTGAGTCTTTGAAGGGCTGTAGTTGTGTAAATCTGTAATGAAGCGTACATATGTTAAACAGTTCTTCCGAGCAGTTTGTCTGCTATGCTATGGTTATCCCCCGCGAAAGTAGTAGTTCTGCTTAGATTTAGCATGAGGTGTGAAAGGTAACTGAATATTGGCCGTGTGTGATTCGTCCACTCTTTCCTAGTGCTGCCAAAGCATGAATCCCAAGCCACATCTGGAGGGAAGCCCGTTCCTCTTGCGGTCCATGTTCCGTTGATCATTTCCCAGCAAGATCGTGTCCTATTCTGCCCATTTCCATCCTCTTCAGCACTGCAGTTGGACCGTTGCCCTTTGGCCCCTGAATGCAGGCCCATCCCTCCTCTGTCTCTCGCAGTAGCTGCATCTGCTGCCTGCAATGAAGTCATGCATTTTGAACTTGCCAGAGAGAATGTTCGGAGCAGACATCTCAGCGCAGCCGTGTCTGCCCAAGGCACAGCCTTGCGATGCACGAAGGAAGCCTGCCCTGGCCAGGGCTCCCTCCTCACTGGTGGGAGAGCTCTGTTGGAGGATGCTGCATTTGACAACACTGACTCATCCTTGTAGATTGCAGGAGGACCAGAATTCTCTTTAAAGGGACTTCACATCATCGTGCTTCAAGCTGCTTTAACCTTTCCTGCCTGGGATGATTTAGGGCGAGTGGCATTTTAGTCCATAATGGTTATCATGAGGAA
Source organism: Candoia aspera (assembly GCF_035149785.1). Classification (NCBI taxonomy): domain Eukaryota; kingdom Metazoa; phylum Chordata; class Lepidosauria; order Squamata; family Candoiidae; genus Candoia; species Candoia aspera. Next base: position 23,492,282 of record NC_086163.1, on the reverse strand, counting down.
AACAAGACAGGGTGTATAGTCTTGGTCTACTCAAGGCTACAGCAGACCTCTTTGGCGCTCTGTGTTCCTAAATCCTTTTCTACAGCTAGATCTAAGTGTCTGGTTGTTTCATTCTTGGACATACAGCTAAAGCATTATTATGAGATACATCTTCTTGAATGGCCAGGAATTTGATTGTCTGGTCCCTCTTGGCAGCTTGTTGTCTGAAGACCTGGTGGGTCAGTTTTTCCTCTTTCTCTTTCTCTCTCTCTCTATGTAAAATCTAAACTTTAACATTATAATGTCTACTTGTAAGATCAGGAACAACTTGCTCTGATCTGCACTGTTCACTGTTTTTCCATTTCTTGCTAAAACTGTATTTATCTTTCCACCAGAGTACAAAGAGGAGAATAGGATTCTTCTCTCCCCCCACTTATCCTCAGAACAATTCTGTAATTTCCCCACTTTAAATAAAGTGAGAAATAGCCATTGGCCAAAAGCCATGCCGTGAAAGTTAGGGTTGAATGGGGATTTAAACTTCTGACAGCCCTGTTCTAATCCAACATTCTAACTATTTAACTGCACTGGCTCTTTTTAAAGCGCACCTCTTTTAAATAGTGTCTTCTTAAAACAAAGCACCTTTTTTGCCTGTAATACATCCCTTTGGGAACCCAGTCCCTTTCATTATGGGGACTGGAAATGGTACCTGATTCTCTAAAACAGAGATCGGTGTGTCTGCTGGAGAAAGTAGCAGGCAAAATGTTGTAAGAGGCCAAATGGTTGTGTGATTTCCTTTCTGAATTTCTGGTTTGGGTGGGATGGCAGGGTTCAGCTTCGTGGCTTGCAAGGTGCTACAGCTATATACGGTAGCCTGCCCTATCCTGAGACAGATGGATGCTCCTCTCCCCTCCCCCCCTTTTTTATTTTCCCATTTAAGGAGGACCTCGGGTATGAGATGGCAGACTTGCTAGAGCCGACACAAACATCAAAAGCTCTGGTAGCACTTTCCTGACTAACACATTTCATTAAAAGGCCAAGGCTTTCGTCAGCCGCAGCTCTCTTCATCAGATCCGTGGAATAACTAGGCTGATGGAGGGGTGAAATGGGGGCGAAGTGTGGGGAAGAGGAGGGAAGATAGCTGGATTATGCAGAAGTCGGGGACACCTGAGGCAGATGACAAGTCCCTTATCAATCAACAGTTGCAGTGCTTCAAATGTGCATCCGATGAAGCGAGCCACAGCTCCGAAAAACCAAAAAATTGCCTTTGAATAACGTTTGTTAGTTGGAAAAGGCGCTATCGGATCCCTCCTGATTTTTTTGTCGTCATAGACACTCTCCTCCTACAATGTCTAGAGTAGCCAGCAAGATGGTAGCTAGAAAAGGTTCTTCCCTTTGCACTCTTGTGCACTAATGGTGCAGACACAAACGTTGGGAAGGAAGATCCCAGTCGTCTTGGTCATTCACAGCCCTGTCACCGTAAGCTGGCCGTTGCAGCTGTTGGCTCAGAAGAATTTCTTCCTGAACACACAAGCTCTTCCCTGTGCTGAGAATAGTGGTGGGCATCTCCTGCCTCTCCATCAGTAAGTTCACGTCCCAGCCTGTTTTCTTCCCTTGGTCATACAAGATAGCAACCTGACTTCAGGAATGAGCTTTTGAGTATTTATAAATTGGTGTCTGTCTATCTGTATATACAAAATCATGTATTTTTATTATTAGCCCAGATCAATCTAGTGCAGGATGAAGGCCTCCTCATTAGAGGCTGTGGATTGTAATCTTCCATACTGGTTCGGTATGGACTGGTGGATATATGTTTTTTTGATTTCCTAGTCTAGGGCTCAGAGAGAGTGACTGGTTGAAAGTCACCCAGCCGGCTTCTGTGCTTAAGGGAGGACTTGAATCTGGGCCCCGCTGCTTCTAGTCCAGCACCTTAACCACTGGATCTCCAGTTGGGCGTGTGGGTGTTATTTAACGTCAGCAGCACTTCTCGGATGTCTAAATGATCCTGAGCATATTTAACTCTGTGGAAACATTGCAAGAGAGCAGTTAGGAAATGGTGGGTGGAGACTGAGAGAGGAAGACTTATCAAAGAGCTTTCTGCTCCAGCATGGTGAAATTCATCAAATGTGTGTTACTGCTAGTCATGGTGGCTCCATCATTTTGGCATCTGGACTGACAGCTCCAGGTCTGTTTGTTTGTTTATTTGCTATGTTCCCTGCACAGCAGTCACCCCAAATAGTTTTGCCTTTAGTCTTATGAAGCTCTGAAATAAATAGCTTCTCTCTCTCTCTCTCTCTCTCTCATATGACTTTGCAGACACAGAGGTTGAAATTCAGTTTTGTATGAGGCTATAAATAGATGCCCATGACTGTTCCATGGGCTTCAGACAGAATTAGCAAATTACCCTCCTGTTTTTTGGTTGATTAACCCTGTTATAAACCCTTAGCTCTTGTCTGTTTGCTTTTTTAAACGTTAGCCAGCCTGATCTTTGTCTTTAGTAACTGGTGTGAAGTGATCCAATTTCCTACCAATCTGAATATTGGCTTAAGATCACCAGGGGGAACCAACAACAGACAAAAGAACTGATCTTGCAGAATCATGTACCTTTAGAAAGTTTGGGGGGAGGGCACGCGGGGGGGGGGGGACAACAGGTATAGTGTTCAGCTGCAACTCAACAATATGTTTTCTCCTTTGTGCAAGGACATTGCCACAGGCCTAAATGTAAACACTGCCTTGGAAAGATTATGGGGACATGATCTCAGACCATGCACAGAGTACTGGGTCAGGATTTGGCAAGCGTACCCTTGCTTTATTTACACCAAGCTCAAGGCTCATTGAGGCTGTCGGGAAGGAGTTTCCTTTAGGCCAGAGTGCCCTTGACCCCAGGGTTGCTCTGGCTATCCCCATTGGGTCTGTCTGGAGTTAAATGCTGAGCGAGCAAGTTTCTTTTGGTGGGATGTCCATTTACAGCTGGTGCGGGCTGTCCTCCTTCCCAGCAGGATGGGCGTTTCATTTCTTCCCGTTGTCCAAAGCCTGAGCACTGACCGTCAGATGTGTGGGCACTTAGACTCTGTTGTCAAGTTGCACAGGAGGGCTACGTAGTCATGGCTCCCCCACCCAGGGTTTTCTGCCTGGAGATTTTGGTCTCTGGGTGAAGGTCTTCAGTCTTAATTGCCGTACCACGCTGCTGCTTCTCCTTTGCCTCCAAGCACACAGCGTTCTGGCTCTGGGTTGCATTGTTCCCTACTGATTCCACTTCCTGCAAAAGTGGCAGCAAGATAAGCCGCTCTAGGTGATGCTAGCAAAGATTAGGTGACAAGAGAATCTATAATCAGTAACTGCTTGGAGAGCTTTCCTTACGAATATTCGTCTTCTGTTGCTGGATAGGGATTCTGGGACCTGAAATTCAGCATGTCTAGATTGAGGAATGTGAGGAAAAGGCCCAAAGTTACACGTCCCCATCTGCATTCACTTTTTGGAACACCTTAAATAATTAATTCCTCTGGTGATTTGCCGCTGAGAAGGATTTTTAGTGCTGCTGCTCCTCGCAAAGTCCCTTCTTTGCGTTGTATCAGATGTGCCAGATTCTTCTAACACCCAGGACCACAACAGCTTTTCAAGTATTAAGAGTGTTTCCTGTTTGTTACCTTGAATTCTTAGGACAAGCTTTTGAAACAGGCAAGCAGACTGATGCTGACATGGTAGCTGTTACAGGAGGTTTTCTTCACTGCCAGGTGCTCCCCAAGGGACGTGCCCTTCCCTCTTGGTTTCTAGCAACTTTTGCCTGTGCAAATACATAGATGCGACGTTGGCTTACAGGTGTGGAAGCGGACAGTAACTTGAAGAGTAAATTAGGGTATAGAACGGCAAGCAGGAGTTACAGCTATTGAAGTGGGACATCTGGGAACAGCAAGTTTTGTTGTGTTGGAGGCTGTGAGTGGTCAGTCCAAGGTTTAAACTTGTGTGCTTTAAGTGGAGATCGCAAAGCTCCCCTGGAATGAGGCAGATCACGGGCTGGCTCTGCACAGCAGGTGGCATTGCGTTAGGACACGTCCTAATCCTTTGTGACACATCTCCCTCCGTTTAATTTCAGAATACGGCGTCTGTGAGAACCTGCGGAAGCTGGAAATCACTGGGGTGTCCTGTCGAGATGTATACGCCAAGCGTAAGTCATGAGCTTTTGTTTTGCCTCCGGAAATAAATTTGCACTGCGTCTTAAATGAATGATTGGCAAGGGTGTGTCCATAGCCACCATTTGGCTTATCAGGGAAGAATGATGACCATGCCTTGGGGTGCTCTTCCCAGAGAGGTCAAGATCTGAAATAGCTCTGAGTCACCTCCTCCTCCTCCTCTGAACCGACAGCAATCAGCACTTGGCCCTGCTCTTTCCTCCGTGAAGAGGGCTTACACTGAACAGGCCTAGTGGCTGGTGGCTGTTCTTCAACCAATACTTTCCCATCATCATGGTTTGGCTTTTTGAACAAGCCATGGTGGCCTGACTCACCCATAAAGCTGCGCCATAACTCGCCACAATGTGCCAAGATCAAACCAAACAAACCACAGTACAGCTTAGCATTTTGTGCTGATCGTGGTAGATGTAAGCACTTTGCAGATTGCCATTTATGTAGCTAAACTCACCCGAAGGAGGCAGGGGGTTTTAAATGTTGTAGTCCACGTTGGTTCAGAGGATTGAACAATTCCCCAGCTTCTCCAGCAGGATCCTAACTTTGAAATAACCAGTGTGATAGTTGGCAGAAAGAGGGTGAGCTGCATTTTCACAGTCCCCCTGCTGTATCTGCTCAGGTATAAACCCACGAGTGAAGTCGGGGCGTTTTATGAAAATTCTTCCTGACTACGAGCACATGGAATACAGGGATGTTTACACCTGCCGTATGTACCTTCCACTGACAAACGGTTTCTGAGCTATGTACGCGTGGAGTGTGCTTGCCTAACCATTTAATTAGCAAAAAAAAAAAAACCCTGGGCTATTCAGGGATGGAGAACACCAGATGCCCTGCTGTGGGATCCACTGTGGTGGAGACATGATTCTAAGACCATCGCTCTAGAACAGGGTTTCTCAACCTTAGCAACTTTAAGATGTGTGGACTTCAACTCCCAGAACTCCCCAGCCAGCAACATTGAGAAATACTGCTCTGGAAGTATGCATTGCTGCAGAATATGCTATCTTTTATCCTCCGGAGTAGAGAGTTGTAAACAAAGTACCTTTAGAATTTCCTGGAACGATCATTCCTGGCTGAGCTGGTCTCCCAGCAGATGTCAAGAGAATAAATAACAGCTCCTCAGCATTAGTCCTTGATGCCTGTTTGCAAGATCAGCAGTTGGTTTCTGAAAAAATTATCTCCCATATCTTCTCCTTGGTTGGGTGGTTGATGGTGGACCGCAACAGAGGTGGTGGTTTCATTCTTTCTTCTACTTATGTTAGCCGAGGTGTTCTCGGTGGTGCCACCAAATTCATTTCACTGGATTCCTTTGCTGGGCTACTGAAAGGGCAGTTCCCCCCTTTCCGTTGCTTCTGTTCCAGTTGAACAAGTCCTGGGTGGCGGAAAACAAGTGCCTATTTATGACTGTTTCTTCTCTCTCTCTGGTAATAAAAGATTTGGAGGTGGTGGGAAGGCTTAGTCAGAGGAAAAGGCTTGAGGCAAAGGCTCAGAGGTGTGAGAGCTCCTGCAATCAGGGGCAAGCAACACAATAGCCAGTTGGACCATGACAGATACAAAGGGCGGATGGAGCCGAGCCAGCCTGCCCCAAAGAGGGGACCGAGAAGGGTGGGAAGGAAAGCGAAACGCAAGAGAGCTTGAATGTTGCTTCTGTATCTAGGGCTTGTTATCAAATCACTGAGGTGGTTGCGGGACTTTAGTTACAACTTTTCTTGAATTCATTTTGCTCATCTGTGGTTTTTGGATTTCTTGTGAGCATGCCTGAGTGGTCCGTTCCTGCCTGCTGTTGAAGTCTGATAAACTTGGATCCCCAGCACTGCTATTCTTACCCACCCTAATGCCCACTTCTTAAATTTAAGGAAGAGGAGAGATCGGTCTACTTTGGCCTTCAATCCTGATGGCCCTTCAGTCCTTATTCCTCCCCACGATTAGCAGAAGGGAAACAAATTGTGTAGACTATGCAACTATTTCATTTGTACAACCTCAGCAAGAGAGGGAATGCTAGTTGTTATGGGCAAAGTAAGGAAAACGCTATATTACTGTCCCTCCCATGCTTTGTGCTTGGTTCTGCTACTAAGAGATTCCTTTCCTTCACATCTTATATCTTGTTCTCTGTTTTCCTAGTGCTTCACCGGTACCGGCATATCTTGGGGCTCTGGCAACCAGACATTGGACCATATGGGGGTCTCCTAAATGTGGTGGTAAGTCCAGAAGCCTTATGGACAGGGAGCCACTGGGCTGTATGGAATGTGCTTTTCTGCTTTGCCTTTCTCTGGGTATAAGATTATCTTCCTCTTTCTTGTCCTGGAAGGACTTTATGGTTTGGTCAAGGCCTAAGCATAATGTTTCTGAAGCAGGACATCCTACTTATCCTACTTCAGACACATTATGTGAAGACTCTGGAGAAGGCCGTAACGCTGGGAAGGGTAGAAGGAAAGAGAAGAAGAAGACGAGGTTGACAGGCTCAGTTCCACTGGTCATGGGGGCGCTGCTGGAAAAGCTGAAGAACCAGGTTAGGGACAGACCATCATGGAGAAAATCTATCTACGGGGTCGCTAAGAGTCAACAAAGACTTGATGACAGTCAGTCAGTCAAGGCCTAAGCGCTCCGCTATGTTGCCACAGATGATCTTGGCTGATCTTGAAAAGCTAAGCTGGGCCAGATCTTTCTAGTCTTTGGAGGTGAGGCCACCAGAAATCCCAGGGCTATAAGCTAGATTAGGAAATCAGAGAGACTTCCTCGGAGAAGTCAATGGCAAACTTCTTGGATTTTGTTGCCAAGAGAACTTAGCCTCAGCTTGAAGGAGATTTTGAGATGAGTTTGAAGGAAGAGGAAGGACGCAGACGTACCACGAAGGATGCAAACATACCGTGAAGGGAAGGGACGAGAGTGCCTCCCTCGGAACGGTTGGCTCGTCTCTCCCCTGAAGCGATGAGAGACGTTTTTCCTGCATGGCCCTCTCAGAATGGTTCTCCTCTTCTCCCTTCTTTATTTCTGCTGGGAGGAGAGCGGCCAGCTTCAGGAGCATTCCGCTTCATTGGCTTGAGCCTCCCGGGAGGTGTTTTCTTGGCAGCAGAGATGGTCTCCGGAGCTTCAAAAGTGGGGCGGGGAGGAGAGTCACTTTGCAGGAAGAACTGAGAATACAGAAGCCCTTAAAAAGCGGGAGAGGGCTGGGAGGACGCACTGAAAGTTGCTGAGCAGGGATCCAGCTTAAGCGGTAGTTAGCCCTGGACACAGGCCTTGGGGCAGAGCTACCATCCCGATGGGGGAGCGAGGGGGATGAAAGACGAGCGAGGGCAGACTCTCCCCTGTTTCGCCCTTGGCAGGTGGATGGCTTGTTCATCATTGGATGGATGTACTTGACCCCCCACGACCCCCATGTGGATGGCCCCATGCGATTCAAGCCCCTCTTTAGGGTCCACCTAATGGAGAGGCGGAGTGCCACGGTCGAGTGTATGTACGGGCACAAGGGACCCCACAGCGGGCATATCCAGGTGAGCCTCCCATTCCCCCTCTCCCAGGCCACCGACGGAAGGAACGCCCCCATGACCTCGGTTTCAAGGGCTTCAGAGCCCTGGATGCCGAATCCAGGCAGGGGCTCCACCTCCAGACCGGGCTTGTGACTTCCAGTCTGGCTTTTCCAACACTGACAGATCGTGAAGAAGGATGAGTTTTCGACCAAGTGCAACCAGACAGATCACCACCGTATGTCAGGAGGGAGGCAAGAGGTAAGCCGTGCCTTGGCACCCCCTGACGCCAAGCTGCGTCACTCGGCATCCTCCAGAAAGCTGCGGTAGCTTATTCCCCCCAACGGCTGGCTGGTCTCATGAACCCCGCCGTGTGCCGTGGGCCTGGTGGGAGGTGCGAACAGGGTCACAGCGGGTCACTCAACCTCTGGCGCCCCCCCCCCAACAACGCTTTTGCAGGAGTTCCGGACATGGCTTCGAGAAGAATGGGGCCGGACGCTGGAAGACATCTTCCATGAACACATGCAGGAGCTCATCTTGATGAAGTTCATCTACACAAGTCAATACGAGTGTGTACTGAAGTAACCTACTGCATTAGAACTGGGGGGGTGGAGTAGTGGGTGGTCTACATGGCTGGATTTAATAATACGCCAAAGGATTGAGCTAGTTTTGTATCAATACTTTACGGGTATGTGGAAGGGAGGCAGTCTGGTTTCTTCCCTCGGGCTGCAGCCAGCAGACAGACTCAGGATGCTGACTTAAGAAAAAATTTACGTTTACCGCTTTCGGTCTACCAGGGACTCTACCAGGCCTGGCTGTTGTTTGCATCCCTCTCTGAGTAACGGGCTAGAAACTTTAATTTGGGGCATCTTTGCTTTAAATGATGAAAACTGACTTCCCACCGCACTGTCTGATTTATAAGAGAACGTGAATTGTTCTGACCGGTCCTCCCGTGGTTGGTCAACCTGCATCGCTTCTTCTGTTTCAGCAACTGCTTGACATACCGACGCATTTACCTCCCTCCGCGCAGTCCAGAGTATCTCATCCAGCCTGGCCTTTTCAAAGGGACGTACGGGAGCCACGGCCTTGAAATCGTCATGCTCAGCTTCCATGGGAAAAAGGCCAAGGGCACTAAAATCACGGTGAGCCTTGAGGGTCCTGCCTTTGGAGTCAGAGATCTACCGTTGCTTGCTCCGTGTGTTGTTCATTATTTCTAGTTAGGCGTCAGTCCTGCTTCTCACAAACATCGCCAAGACTCTATACCTTGCACCAGATAAAGCAATACCAACCCAAAACACAAAAATCAACCGTTAGCCTCAGATTACAACTATGAAATCCCATCTGCTGCCTGGAGCTGGTGAAGTGGGGTCAAGAAGAGAGGCAGCTTCTCATAGTTCTCTCTCCCATCTTCTGACCAGAGGGCCCCTCGTCCAGATCTGTTCGCTTGCCTCTACAACCACCTTTCTTTCCAATTTGTGTTCTTAAGCTGAAAGCCGGCATGTGCAAAGAGACGGGCGCTGGGAAAACGATGCCAGTGCTGTTGGCAGGGCAGAAGGAAGGGAGTCTGTGACAAGGAGGGCGGGGAGAACCTGCCTAATGTCGGCAAGCCTCTAGTGTCAGCCCTTCGAGGTAGACCAGACTAAGAAACCAAAATCATGTAGGCTAATACTACTTTTCTTATCAGGTTATAGTAACAGTCTTGCAAGTCTGAAAGCATTTCCCTCCTCTCTCCCTTTTATCTTGGTGAGAACTAGGGAGGGTCTTGCCTGAGAGGCTTTCTCAGGTTACAGTTCTGGCCCAGACTCAGATTTCTTTTATCTAACTGTTGTCTTGGTTGCGGCTCTTCCTCCTGTTCCTCCAGGTTATTAAGGTGGTTCCTTCTGCCTGTTACATCTAGCAGCTCAAGAGAAGGGGGATGGGGGAAGTAGAAGGTGGCCTGGAGGAACCTGCCTGGCGGGGAACAGGAGAACTGTAAGGACGGGGGGCGGGGGGGGACCAAGTCCTGGCTGACCCCTGCTGTGAACACAAAGCTCCAATTCACTCCTGTTCCCTCTCCACTCCAGGGCGACCCCAACATCCCAGCCGGCCAGCAGACCGTTGAGATTGACTTGGCCCACCCCATCCAGCTGCCCGACATCGAAAACCTGAGCAACTTCAGCGAGCTCTCCCGGATCGTCCTGGAGGTGCGCGAACAGGTGCGGCGGGAGCAGCGGCAGCAGGAAGAAGGCTCGCAAGAGGAGACGGTGCCGGGCGCCGAGGGCCAGCAGCAGGACGGGGCTGGGTCAGAGGCCCCTGGAGCGGCGGAAGAAGCAGCGGCCTCTGGCTCCCCACCCTCCCCCTGTCCCTTTGTCCTGCCGGGCGGGATTGCGTCCCGAAACGAGGATTATCCCCGCACCTGCCGAGCATGGTAATATGAAGGGTTGCGTTTGAGGGGGTTTCTGTGGATCGTGCTGGTCAGGATGTTCAGTGAGAGTCCATCAGACTCCTCTCCTGCCCTCTCCCGCCCCTGCCGAGACCCCCCGATCGGGAGGCTGTTCTGTTCCTGGGAGTTGGTCAGGTTGACCGTTCTCTTTGTCCCTCCCTGGGGCAGACTTTTTTATTAGTCCAGTCCTACCATGGATATTTTGGTTTTAATTCTGTGTGTCGAAACAGGGAGGGAGGCCCTTAAAATTCCGCTTTGGAGAACTGATCAGGGACTGCATCGTTATTTTGATTTAGTGGCGCATGTCGCAACCAGGAAGAACGCTCTCAACGACTTTTAAAACGGCGGGCCCAAAAGTAAAACGATTGCCCGTCTCTGCAAAAGGCTGCAGTGGCTGGGGAGACTGTGCACCATGGTCAGCGTGGGCCTTGGGACTAAGCAATTACTGCTGATGCTCCGGAAGGCAAATCTGCTGCCTGCTTTAATGGGAATGTCTCTGTTCCTGTATACCTGACCTGAACATGGGAACTGAACAGCTGTTCTTGGGAAATTTTGGGGAAGCGCTCACAGCACCCTTTTCCTTCTTCTGCTGGCAGCTTCTATGGGACCGGCCTCATCGCAGGCCACGGCTTCACCAGCCCCGAGCGGACGCCTGGCGTCTTCATCTTGTTTGACGACGACCGTTTTGGCTTCATCTGGCTGGAGCTGCAGTCTTTCAGCCTCTACAGTCGGATCAAGGTCTCCTTCCAGAACGCCGAGGCGCCGTCGCAGGAGGCTTTTGACGAGATGCTGAAGAACATTCAGTTGCTGACGTCATGATGGTGGCCACCCAGAAACCCGAGGAAGGAAGGCTCCCCTTCTCCCTTCGCTGGGGACTGGGCGCCCGACCTCAGCGTGAGGGACCGCGTGTCCTTTTCCATCAGGCCTTTTTATCAAATGATACTCACTTTCTCCTTAGTGCGCTAACGCCCCTTGCCCAATATGTGATGTATAGTTTGTAATATAGCTTTATATATTGGGAGGGCAGCTTGCATGCTTGTGCTTTCATTCCCCACCCACCCACCCACCGGAAGTTTGGGGCCTGAGTTGGTGCAAACACGTCCAGCCTCTTGCAGACCGTGTAAACAGTCTCACAGCAGTTGTAAGGCTTGTGAGAATACCAGCCGCAACCGCTTGACCGTTCCCCCTGGGTGAGCAAGATGACTCCGTGGCTTCGGGTTTCTTTTCGGAATGTGCTCTTCTCACCTCAAAACCCTGTTTGGCCTGGACTTTTTGTTAAATAGGATTGGGCTGCTAACAATCTTGAGATTCAGAAGTTGTTCAACCCGGCTGCCCCAGAAAGCTTTTCTTAAAAGGTGACCATAAACAGAGTTGTGTGTGCTTGGCATTTTTACACGGTGTTGTTATTAAGCATTCATAATAATATTGAGGTCTGTTAGACAACACAAGGGATGAAATCTCACCCTCTTCCAAAACTAACCAGCCCCGTGGGCCTCTGTGGGAGCAGAGTGCCCCAATCACCTTTTCCTTGTCACCCCCCAAGTTTTTCCCTAAAAAAGAGGTTCTTCCTAAAGCTTGTTTGTGATGTTTGTACCTTGGAAGAAAAGGGAGGCCTTTGTTAAGTCATTCTTGGGGGTGATGGCGGAGTCGAAAAGGGCAGCCGGCTTTGGGTTCTGATCTTACGTATTCCTGAAACCCGCTCTTTACCTTGTGTACAAGCATAGGTAGAGGCCACAGTGATGTCACACACAGTTCCCGTCATCTGTGCTGTGCTGTTGCAATGTATACGATGGCCCTTGCTTCCCATCTCCTTGGCAGACCTCCATGTGTGCCAGATCCATGCAACGAAATGCGGTGGATACCTGGTGCTCTTGTCTCAGTTTGCACCCTCTGGAGGTAAACTTCCCTAGGAGCCCACTTGACCCTTGCTAGGCCTGGGCCAGGATTCCCCTAATGTTAGTCTAGTTCACTGTTTCTGAACCTCAGCAACTTCCCAGAATTCTGGGAGCTGAAGTCCACACACCTTAAAGTTGCTGAGGTTCAGAAACAGTGAACTAGACTCTATTTTATTTATTTTTATTTATTTATCATATTTTTATCACCGCCCATCTCCCCCACACAGGGGACCCTGGGCGGTTCACAATGAAACGTTTTAAAATTCAATAAAACATAAATAATATCAGTAATAAATACAGATATAAAATATAATAAAATCCAAGTGATGGCAGATTTAACATCAGCAGTTCAGATCTTCCTGTTCACTGTGTGGCTTTTTTTTTCCTCCCTGGCTGCTAAGGCGGAGAAAACCGCCCTCTGCTCGACTGTAGAGGTTGCTCTGCCGAAGGATTGCATTCATTTCTGGTGGCAGCCAGAGTTGCTCGGCAGATTTTCCGTTGGCCCAGGAGAGAGAATCTCCTGCCAGCAAGAGTAAGCCCCTTTTCCTAAGCAGAATAGAACTACTCTGGTCCCCCCAAATTCAGTCCAGTAACAAGCAGAGGGAGGCGGGGGACGATCAGGGAGGCCAGAAGTCCTTGGAAAAGGCCCAGACTTGGGGTTGCAGCCTAGACGAACAGGAAAGGAGGCTGAAATTTGAGGACGGGGGGAGGTCTTGTGGCTTTACCCGAATTCAGAAGAGTCCGGCAGCTGGTCTCTGACCTAGCTGGTCCCGGAGGAGCCATGAAGGCCCTTTCAGGGAGGGGGATCTTCAGTCAACTCCCAGAAGTGCAACTGTAGGGGCCTCGTTGTCAAGGATGCTGGGGCCCAAAGTCCAAATCATTTGGAGGGCCACAGGTTTCCTGCCCTAGAAGCCACTGGGCTTCTAGCTCAGCTGGAAGAGGGTCTCAGTTGCCGGGTCTTCGCTGATGCAGTCAGTCGCAGCCCCCACTGGGGAAGCCAGATGACGGGTGGGAGGGACCCAGGTGGTGCTTGGTTCTTTCTGGTAAGAGTGGGCATGTTTGCGGGGGGGTGGGGGTGGGCAGGGGGGAGCCAGTTCCTGCAGCTCTCTGGGGCAAGAACCGGGACTTCACTTTTCTCATGGGGTGGCTTTCTGTTTCTTTCCGTGCAACTGTCCACAGACCAGTCAGGCAGGAAGCGTGGCGCAGACCTCAGGAGCGCACATTAATGGCGAGGAAAAATGGCACTTGGTGATTCTTTTGTTTCGTAAGCGGATCTGGCAGAAGCAGCAAAATCCACGCTAGGGGGTTCGAAGGGGTTCTCCCCTCTGTCGACGTAGGACGGCTTTGAGCCTCTGCCCCCTTGCAGTTTCCCAGACTGCTCCTTTGCACTGGGGACCTCCCGCAGGGCCATTGTGTGGGGCTTGCCAGTGTGCCAGGAGTCCCTGGAGCGTTGCGACTGATGCCCGGCCAGGGATACGATCATTCTGGCTTGTGGCCAGGGGTGGTAATTCAAGCCGCCCTTGTGCTGAATGGAATCATCATTGGCCCAGGGAATCCAGGGCTGTGGGTCGTGGGCAGAAGGGGGTTTCTTTCCCAACCCTGTTTCCTGAGGCCTCTGTAACTAGAGAACCTGGGCATGCAAAGTCAGCGCTTGGCCTCAAAGCCACGGCCAGCCTTATTTATTCTTACGGATTTAGAGTTAACTCATAAAGCACCAACTGGAAAAATTGCTGGGATGCGCCAGGAATGCTTCTCTGCTGGAAGCACGTGCATAGAGGCGCAGTGTGTAGACGCATGGATAAAAGCAGCCCCGCACTTTGTTTTTCTCCAGACTGTTCTCTCCTTCCTCCAAAAGCAGTGTTTCTATCTTTCTTCATTGGGGTGGGGACTGTGCCTTCCCTCCCCCGCTGCCCAACTCTGCAAAAAACCCCTTTGCCCTGGAGAACAAAGGCTGTTCCTGCCTTCACAGGCCCGGCTTGAGTTGCATTTCTTGATTCGTTTATGTATGAAATAAAAAGATAAGCTCTGTCTTTTTTCCCTTTCAGGGATGGGGTATTAAACACAAATAAGGGGGAGAGGGTAAGAGGAGAGGCTCCATGGAAAAGTGGCCGCTTATCTTTAGGCTGCGTTTTAGCTGTGGGGGCACTTTCATTCTCGACGGGTCACTTTCCTGCGTGGCCATCCTTCAAGCACGCATGAATGGTGGTTTTCTCTCCGCTGGGCGTGCCAAAGCGGCTTTCACATTGGCAAGCATTCCTCTGCCGGCGGTGACTTTTCTGCCACCGCAACCATTTGTCATGAACACTGGTGGGGGCGTTCCTTCCCCTGGGTCTTGCACGTCAGGATTCCCCAGATTGGGGTGTCCTAGAATTTTTCAGGGGGCATCTGTTGCCCACCCTGTGTGACGCAGCTTTACCTGTAAAGGGTGCTGATGTGAAACGGAATTGCCTGCCCTCCTTGCAAAAGGTAAACAGGAATGCGATAGCCTTCCCTTCCCGCCATACACACTTCTGAAACGGTGTGCCTGACGACCCATGTTTTGTGGGGGCATCCCGGTGGATTTCTTCTCTGTGTCTGTCCCAGCTGCTTCCCTGGAGGAGAGAGCTCCGCTTTTACATCTCTCTCTCCCACCAGCTTTCCAGTTTCAGATAATGATCACCACCACCACAATAATAAAAGATTTCGTGAATTTGCAACTTGTATTCTTTGACTTTAACTTCTGAGGCTGCCACCCTCCGTCTAATGCAGTGTTTCTCAACCTTGGCAACTTGAAGAGGGGTGGACTTCAACTCCCAGAATTCCCCAGCCACCCCTCCTCAAGTTGCCAAGGTTGAGAAACACTGCATTAGATGGAGGGTGGCAGCACTAATTCCACCAACATTCACGCTTCTAGTGCAATGCGCCTGCCTTTTAAGGACACTCGGGTGACCTGGATGTGTGTAATGATTTACTAGGCATCCAAATCTTTCTGCATGCATTTGCTAGCTAAGACTGTATTTTGCTACTATCCATGCCACTAAAAAAAATGGTTAAAAATCAGAAACTGAAGTTCTGCTCGCTTTGGCAATACGGCTCTTGGCCCACCTGAGGTGCCCACTCAGCTTGTGGGAAATTCTGCAGCCCCAATTTAAATGAAGCCTAAAAAAATTACAATCTTGCAACGAAAATGTAAGGCGTTGCTACTTTAAGGTGGTCATTACCGACAATATCTGGCTTTAAAAAAAAAGTGTCCTTGCATTGACCGCCTGCCACGGGGAGGCTTTGGTATGGTCCTTGAGTCCAGATGTCCACCTAATCTGAAGCTGCTGCTTAGCTGGTGCCAGATCTAAAGGTAAAAGATACAGCACAAAAGACTCAGCAGGGTCTTTTGCATTATTTCATTCCTTTTTTTTTTCAATTTTTATTAGAGAAGTTTTTTACAAAGTAAAAATACAAATTTAAAGGACAATAAAAGTAAAATGCTAAGTAAATAGAGAACAAGGAAGAGAAAAAAGACAAGGAAATAAGATAGATATAAAGAAGTGGTTTCCATTCTTTTTAGCAGTTATAAACACATTTTTTATCCTCTCTAAGGTTACATCATGGCTCCCTTCTTTCCTTATTCTATCCTGTTCATCAAACCCATAAATCACAAATTCATTTTTTTCCGTTTTCAGCAAACAGTCCATAAGGGGTTTCCAATCACTGACAAATGTAGTTGTCTTTTCTCAGCTCAAGCAAGTCAATTTTGCCATCTGCAGATTCTGTCGTCTTCACCAACCGTTCCTCCATTGTGGATATTTCAGTGTGTTTCCACCTTTGTGCATGTAATAGTCTCCCTGCAGTTACCATGTGCAAAAACAGTCGTCTGTAGGTCTTTTCTAATTGTCCATTAATCCCAAAAGAAAAGTCTCTGGTTTCAGTTGTACTGTAATCTTTAACATCTTCTGAAATAATGTATGACTTCGCATCCCAAAAAAAAAATGTTTTTGGCTTGTTTACAAGTCCACCAGCCAGATCAAATGACCATGTTTTCCACTTTTCCAAGGTAGATTTGAAGTACCTTTATACATCCTAGATACTTTTTCTGGAGTCATAAATGCGAAAATTCTCTTTGAAGTTCTAACCAAATGTAAATGCCAGTCCCTTCAGCCACATTGTTTCCCATCGTTCCCTCGGTAGATTGTCTCCAAAGTGCTCCGCTTTGGAAGGGCATCTCCAGGGGAGGCGCACGCGGGCAGCGGCAGCCGCGTTCCCACGACCAGCGCGGGAGCGGACCCACAGCTCACCCTGGCCAGGGCTCCCCGCGGTCTTTCCTCGTGCCCGGCGGGGGCGGCGTCCCCGCCAGCCGGGCTCCCCGCGCGGAGGGGCGGCCGCGGGGCGTGCCAGATGTTGGGGCCGCAGCTGCGCGGCGGGGCTCGCCCGGGCTTCCCCGGCCCCTCCTCCGGCCGCCCCACGTGGCCGCTGCGGAGCTTCCTCCCGGCCGCGGCCCCGCCTCTGCGCCCTCTTGGCTCCGCTGGCAGCCGCTGGAGGAGGCGGCCGAGGTAGGGGCGGCGTGGCCGGAGCCGGAGCGCCCTCGCCCTTCCCCGGCGCGGCCGGCGGGCAGCGCGGCGCCCCTGGGCACGTGCAGAGCGCCCTGCCCGGGAGCGGAGCGGGGCGGGGGGCCGGGCCTGCCCCGGCCCCAGAGGGAGCGGGTCCCGCTGGCCCCGGCTTCCCGGCTCCGCTGCTGGGCAGAGGGGCTTCTGGGCACGGCCGGAGCGCGCAGGGCGGCTTAGAGCTGCTCCCGGCCCGCCCGGCCGCGGGAGGCTGGAGGCCAGCCGGGCAAGCCCCGGGCAGGCGCTGCCCCGCGGCTGCGCCGGAAGGCGGGCGTGCCCTGCCTGGGCTGGAGCGACGCTCGTGTGCACGCGGCCCTCCCGGGCAAGCGAGCCTCCGTGCCCAGGCGCCTCGGAAAGACCGCCCGCGGCCCCCGCTGCTGCCGCCTCCCCCCCTTCCGGTCCGTCTGAACGAGGGCGAGTTGCCCTCGATCCTGGCGAGCGCCTGCGTCTGCCGGGCTGCTCGGCTTGGCTGGCGGGCGGTCAGGGAGCGGGCGGGGCGAGGAGAGGGGACCCTGGAAGTGGCAGCGCGCCCGCTGGGGTTTCCCTCTCCCCGCTTTCGGGCATTTCTTTAACGCTGCGACAGTTGGCCTGGATCGGGCGGTGGCATGATGGGCTTCCCTCTTTTTTTTTTGGTTGAAGACGCCCTCAAACCTGCCAGGTGATCTGGGGCAGTTCCTGCCAAGGCAGAGGAAAAGTTGGCGGTCCAGAAGCTGCTTTGCAACAGCCCATGGTTTGGAGGCTTTGACTGGGCAAGAATGCTGCAGGTGAGATGGAGTTCTGCATTTCCTGGGGGTGTGGACTTCCTTTGACAACTTGTGAAAAGCAGGGAGAATGGCGTTTCCTGCACTGTACCTTGATTCAGAGTTCGTGTCTGCATGACTTGCATCCCGGTGGTTGGGTCAATTTTCTCAAGCCCCTTCATGATATTCTAGTGCGCCGTCTGGATTCATGCAAAACAGTGGGAAAACGTCGTCTAATTTCTGGTTAGGGGTGTCAGGTGAATGCAGATTGTATGAAGGTTTTTAAATAGGCTCATTGTTATGGGAGGCCTAGCTAGGTGGCAGCACTGGGCTTGGCTGCTCTTGAGAAGCTCAGCAGCCTCAGGGTTAGGACTTGGAGGGGGGACCACCAGGAAATTTACTAGACAAGAGGAAAGTTGACACATGCAAGCTTTTAAGCTTGGGAGGACTTTCTGCGGGCAAGACCACCTAGTTGACCTGGGCCCTGCCTGCCAAGGAAGGGATCTGTGGATCCCTTAACAGCTGGAAGTTCCTGTTCTAAAACTGGGAGGCCGACAAGCAGCTGCTTGGGATTTCCTTCTGGCCAGCCTTGGAAATGGCCCTTACTGCAACTAGTCCTACTCTGCAGGGCCCCTTGGCACATCTGGAGACATTCCACCAAGCTGTTCTTTTCTTTCCCTCTCTCGACCTGCTTTTAACATCTGGGATAGATCTTTGATACATTACTCAGATATGCCTTTTTGGGCAAGATCTTTCCCTTAGCAGTGAATCTCGCTTCCAATCCCAGCTTTGTTTCATTTTCAGCTGCGAAGGTCAGGTCAAAAAATACATGTTTAAGCGGAAGAAGACAGAACCCATTTCTTTCTGTTTTGTGGAATCTGACATCTAACTGGGGGTCTTTAACTTGGAAAGACCTTCACAAAAGCATGCAGCTGTGAGTTTCACAGGTTATTCAGATCACATCAGTGCTAAATCTGCAGCCAATGAGCACTTGAGCCTGTGGTTGAGCTCTTGTAAAGTTGAGAGATCACAGCGGTCTTAATAAAGGCAATATTCCTATTTGATAGCTGTTTTAGGGCAAAACTTTTTGCCTTTTTAAATCATTAAGTGGGGGCCAGTTTCACTGAGAGAAAATGAGGCGATTGCCTGTCTTCTGGGTTCGTTTCAACAGGAGAATGACTTTTGAATAACCTCCTCCTATTTGTAGAGCAGCGGAGAGAGAGGGAGGTTGTAAAATACACAACACAGCCTTTTAATAAGCTAAGCAAACAAGCTTAGTCTTGGTTTACTCTCTGCGTCCGGAAGATGAAAGGAATGCACGCTGAAGGAGTGCAGTTTGGCCCCATTGATGAATAGGCTGGCCTTGGTGTGTTGGGTTGTGTCAAATCTGCAGGTTAAGCACAGCTGAGAAATAAAAGGCAAACAAAAAAGTGTGATTTTCCTAGGATGTGCGTTGCTGAGGAATGTGCGTTGAAGCATTAAGCAATCTGTAGTCCCTGCAGTTCCCCATTAAGCAAATGCTCACACCAGTGTTTCTCAACCTCAACAACTTTAAGATGGGTGGACTTCAACTCCCAGAATTCCTGGCTGGGGGATTCTGGGAGTTGAAGTCCACCCATCTTAAAGTTGCTGAGGTTGAGAAACACTGGCGTATATTGTCAAACAGCTTCACATCTTCCCAAAATGAAACCACATCCAAGTGACCTCAGGGGGGACAGGGCCACCATCCCGGCTTGTGGCTGCACTCGCCCTCAACACATTTTCACACAAGCAGGTTAGTGGTAAAGACCCGTGTCAGCAGGGTCCTCTCCCAGGGTTGGAGATTTGGAGTTCCTGTATGTGGTGTCGTTTGCTTTAGTTCAGCAGTCAGTGGCATCAGCTGCACATCTCGTCCTGAATGTTGGTCCTAGTTTGAGCAACTTTCCCGCTAGCGGTGGGAAAGAGCATACTGCAATTGGGGTGCCTCCTTTTCAACAAGTGGTGTTGATAATCCAGTTGCAAGGCTGTTGCTTGAGGGCCATCCCCCCAAATAATTTCATTAGAGGTGCTTGTTTCATTTCGTATTTGTATAAAGATGTGCCATTCATCTTGGCCCGAAGCCGCCACCAAAATACTGCTCCGGTTACCGGTGTCAGCAAAGGATCTACCAGGACTTTATAGAGAAACCAATTTATTATGGCTGACTTTTTTGTGAATTGCAGTCTACTCCCCTGCAGCATGGAGGAGCTGCAGTGCTTGGTTTAGAAGTAATCTGATATGAACTGATTTTTCATTTAGAGAAGAGAAGAGCCAGGCTAAAACTATAAATGCAGCTGTATACATCAAATTTATAAAAAACAACCATAATAATAAATCAAGCTTACTCCTTGAAACATTGGTGAACTACAACTGTCTAGAAATTTTCTTGAAACTAGGAGAGAGGAAGCTTTATAGACCTTTGGGAGGGGGAATAATTTGTATTGTATTTATTGTATTTATTTATTTATCAATCATTTCTACCAGGTCTTTTGTTGTTATTGTTTTGATTATTTTCTGTATTTTTCGGTGTGTTTTTAACTCTGTAAGCTGCCCAGAGTCACATCTGTGAGACGGGCAGCCAAATAAATCAAACAACTAAATCAAACAAACTCATCCCACTTATTCTCACACATTAGGTGATTTTCCCATACATAATTCCCATGCACAATATTCCCATGCGTAATTAGGTGATTTTTCAGGACTGGAAGGGATGGGGAAGAATTGCAGTTTATCTGAGTTGGCCTGCACCTCCGATGATTAAATGCATGCCACAGACATGTGTGAGGATGGTCGAATATATTTTAGAGCAAAATGGGGCTGTCTTTTTTAACGCGCGATGCCATGAAGACGGCAAGATAACATCTTTGATTTCAGAACGTACTCCAATCAGCAAGATGCAAAGAGCAGGAAAGCATGTCATGGATTAGCAAGGCGCGATGTAAGCCTGGAGGCCTTAGACAGCCCAGAGCATGTGGCTGCTATGTATGTGACTAAAAGCAAGGTTGGGCTATTTTGAAAATCAGTCACACAGTTCTCAGATTTCTTGGCTGGCTTGAATTTGCCTTGCTGAATCTCAGAAAACTGAGCAATCGGAAATAAAAAAGCATTCGTAACGCGGACGTCCTTGAGCTGGCTGGCAACACAGCATCTGCGTCATCCTCAAGAAGGGACCACGGGCGATGTCAGCCGCGCTTCTTAATTAAAGCAGCCGGATCTTTAATTTCACAAACGATGCTGCGGACGGAAGGGCTTGTGCGTCTGGCTTGTCTCAGCCTTTCCCAGGGACGCGCTTTGCTGCAAAAGAGGGACTTTTAAAACAAACCAAGACAGCATCTGGAGAAACGCACCGGCCACACTGTGGCATTAAGAAGTTGGATGCTGCTGCTGCTGCTTCTCAAAACCAGCGCTTTCTGCATCCCCTTGTCCAGGATCAGTTTAAACTGTGCTCCAAGGGCGTCCAGCTTCATTTCAGACTGGATGGGGTCAGTTATGTCCTGTCGCAGAAAGATTGGGGAATTGTGGAGAAGTCTGAGCTAACGGAATAATTTTCCTTCCTTCAGATATTCAGGGACTTTAATGACAAGCAAACTGCAGTCTAGCATTCTTTGTCGCCAACAAGAAGGGTGTTATAAAATAATACAGAATAAAGACTTACATTGCAGCCTCTAGAGCAGGGTTTCTCAACCTCGGCAACTTGAAGATGAGTGGACTTCAGCTCCCAGGATTCCCCAGCCAGCCTGGCTCTTCTCTTCTCTAAATGAAAAATCAGTTCATATCAGATTCCCCATGCTGGCTGGGGAATTCTGGGAGCTGAAGTCCACTCATCTTCAAGTTGCTGAGGTTGAGAAACCCTGCTCTAGATGGACTGGAAATGGCCAATAGGAGAGAAGCTGCTCCAAGACACAGAAATCTCTGCGGGGGTGTGGGGGGGAGCCATTTTTCTATAAACGGACAGAAAGGCTTCTTTCGAAGAGAGCAGAGATGTGAAAACCACACAATAGAAACCGGGAGCTTGTCCTGCTGGGTCGAGGGCTGCGGCTTGTTCCGCCTGTTAACTCTGCCCACGGGCGCCCTGCGCGCTGCCCCCGTTTCCTCCGCGCCTGCGCCGTGCGCTGTGGGCTCTTCCCCAGCAAAGAAGCAGTGGCAGGCTGCAAACGTGTGTTGCGTGACCATTGGGTAATTCAGTTACCAGGCCAACATTTCAACCGGTGGCAGGGATGCTGTTCTGGCACCGACAGCTTCTTTGAACCATCTTGCTAAAACAGCAGGATCGTTTAAACCTCCCGGCCTTCGGTTTTCATGGGGCAGAGGTAGAGGAAAAGCTCTTTAAAGCATTTTCCTCCGTTGCAGCGATACAGAATCAAGCTTTGGGGAAGCGGCGGTCAGCTGCATCCTCATGGGGAGAAAGAGAGGGAAAGGGCTGCCATAAATTGGAAGGGCAGTGAAGTCCAGCTGCCACCGCTGCTGCCTTGCCAATTGCAAAGGTGTGCTAGCAAGCTAAACCAGACCAGGATGTTCATGGCCCAGCCCTGAGCACTTTGGGGCATCAGGGTATCCCCTCCAAACCTCTTTGAACGTTAGAGACCTTTTGCGCAGACCCACGGAAAGGCCCATGTAGCAGAGTCATTTCTCCCCACACTGAGGCCCAGAATGCTATTCTGATAATGCTTTGGTTGTTTTCCTGCCTGTCCTGAAACTTAACTCTCCCCTCAAATTTCATCTCTGGCCCTGGGAACAAGACTAGGCTCAGTCTTCTCTCATGATGCACAAGACCTGTTTTGCAGCTTCACCCGCATTTCCAGTTTTGTCCATCTGTGCTGGAATCGGCCTTTCTCTCTAGGCTCCCTTTTCTTCCCCATGCTCAGGACATGTGGCAGAATCGTCTCTGCCAAGCAGAGGATTTGAAAAAAAAATAACAATTCAAAGCATTTTTAAGTCACTAAACTTTGAGCAGGGTTTCTGGCACCTTCCTTGTCCATCCAAGCCTTGACAAAGTAAGAGTTCATTTGTGGTGTTTGAGGAGGGCGCATATGCTCAAAGGACCGAAGCAATGCTGTGGCTATGCCACAAGAGACTTGGCGTTGCAGTCCGGTGGGATTCTGGCTGTGGACTGATGGCACTTCGATGAATTCCGTTGTTGCTAAAGAGAAAAACGGTGATCTGCCCCAGAGACCATTCAGTGCCTAGTGGAATGGATCTTCTCTAATGCATCTATCTCTGCATCTTCTGTGCAATCTCTCTTTAAACATTTCTTTACTCTTTATCTGTTTTTTTTTAATCTTTAATCTTTTTCTTGTTTCCTGAAAGAAAAGTTGAGTATCTGAAAAAGTGAAAACGTTAGCCTGGGACATTATTAATAGAATTCAACGCGCCTGCTGAGCCATATTGATATAACCTCAGTGCATTAGCTAATGCAAATTCATTGGTGGTTTTGCAAAACTTTCATCATTTCCTACCTTTTGAACTACACTGTAACATAGCAGTGTTTAGTTAAGCTGAGCATTTTTTTTATGAAAAGGAGTCATTTGAAGCATTTCAACTACTTTGATTTGCAGATACGAGTCTGCGTTATGTCCTGGGTATGACCTCCATGCATGAAGAACTAACAACTAGGAAGCATAATAATAGAGGGAAAAAAATACATTTTTTCAGAATCAATCTGAGATCGGCTCCCAATGCTTGGATAGTGAGGGAGATACCTTGTTCATATAAACCTCTCTGAATCTATAGATACTACTAAAACGCTTGTGTCTGTTTGAAAATTTGTAACCTTTAACTGGGCAAAACAGTGCATTGTAGGGCAACAATTTTTGAACCAAGGTACCTCAGATGGGCTACCTTACAGAATGCATCCAAAATCCGGGACCCATGACTCCTTTGGAATAGAAATTTGGCAAATTTAATGAAATATTTTATGACATAGATTATCATAAAACATTTTATGTCATAATACAAAATGTGGTCAGCTCCTGGTGTTTGATGGGCTATATAGTTCAGGATGGGCTATTTTCAAAGCAGATACATCTCTCCCTGAATTTTTAAGAACTTTTCCAGAGAAGGCAGCACATTAGAAGCTCTGCCATTATTGAAGGCACTGGGGAATCTGGTAAACAAATCTCTCTGAAATGATGACCCAGTGGATCATGGGTTATCTAGTATGTAATAATAAGGGGTTTACCCTGGTAATGATGATGACAATACCCATCCCTTTGTGACCACTTTTAAAAAGAAATAAACCTTAATGCTCAAGCACTGTTAAATATGCACATTGCATCCCCTTTCCAAAAATAATTAGCTCTCATTTTTGCTGGGAACTAGGCAAAACTTTTCTGGCTTGGGTGGGGTTTTTTCATTTTATGCATTGCTTGCTTTCCATCATCCAGACTTTATTTTCTGAGGCCGTAAAGTCACTTGTGTGGTTGTGCATTATAATCTCATTTTAATTAAATCATTGTTGGGAAATACGGAAGCCACTGTGTGGGTTTGGTTCACAGGCAGCACCTCCACTGTTTGAATCCCAATCATTTGCGTTATATTATCCATCTCTCCTAATAGCACGTGAAAGGTCCTGGCCTGATTGATTTTGTCATGTCCATTGTGGCTGATTGAACGGTTAACGGGTTGGTCTTCTTGACAGTGAAACTCAAACTGAGGACCTTCTAAATACCCAACCTTTCTGCTTTCCACCGTTCTGATTCTAGTATAAACTTTCCCTGAAACTGATCTAGGCTGTTTTGGTTGATTTATTTCTGACTTTTCTTCCATATCTTTCTTCAAACTCAGTTTGTGATACAGGTGAAACTGACCAGAATTGATTGTCTGTAGACCAGCTGGAGACAGTTCTTGTCTCCTTTTGAGCTAGCTAGAGAGAGAGAGAGAGAGAGAGACTCTTTTGTCTTCCAGCTGCTTCTTTTTCACAGCAAATTTACAGGGAGCATAAAGTAGCCATGTTCAGTGAAAGGGAAGCCCTCATCCACACAACCAGGGACCTGTCGCAGCGTTGCGCAGTTGCAAGTCAGGTCACGAGGGAGCTCATCTCTTGCCCAAACCAGCGCTGGCATCTTTCCTCAAAGAAGTAGCCTTGGTTCTTCCCCACAGTTCCTGTGCGCACGTTTATGGGTGGCAGTCAAGCTGCCTGCACGTGACTTTCGTTGTGGCATGAATGGGACCAAGATGGCATCTAGCTTTTGGAAGCAGGGCCAAAGCTCAGGTCAGGTCAGTTCAGCGAAAACGCTTTGATCTGATCTAGTTCCTCATCCAAGCAAATGCAAAGAGAGAACTGTTGTATAGTCAGTTTTTCATATTGTGACATGGTCATGCCTAAATTGAGGTTGCAAAAGTCTCTGGTGAGCTGGCTGTAAAATATTTAACGCTTGACAGCCTATCCTCGTGTGTGAAGGAAGTCGAGCCTTGCCTTTCCTGAGAAACCACCTGCTTTTGGGTTAACACCTGCCCAACAAGCTCACGTACCACAGGAATGCAAGACAGTCTTGTGACAAGTGTCCAAAGAGATCCTGCTAAAGAGGAGCCTTGATGGACAGGCAGATCATCTTGACGTTCAGAGGCAGGCACGCTGTTCGTTTCGGCCAAACGCCGCATCATCTGCTAATAAAAAGCTAATCTTTAAGGTGCCAGAAGAAAGAGAACCTTAAATAGTTACCAACCTGCAGAACGGCAATAGTGTGTTGTAGTAATAAAATGCTGGGCTTGCCCCAGCCATTTTTCTGGCACTTGTATTCCACTGCTAAGCTTGGGAAGTATTTTTCTAACGTTCCAGTAAAAGCTGTTCTCTTCTGTCAGTCACCTTTTCCCAAAGCTAAACATAGTTCCTTCCTTCAGTCTCTCTTTGCAGGCCTTGATTTCTAATTCCCTCTTCAGATCACCTTTGTTGCTATTCTCCGCGCTTGTTCCCATTTCTCTGCATTGCGTAAAGTGCAGAGCTGGAAGTTCATGAACAGCAATTGCCAGGAACCTCGGCTTAGATGGCCATGGCCATGCATGTTGGGACTTGTCATTCAGTGACTTCTGGAGAACCCATGCTTCTCCGTAGCTTAGACCTGCCTGACGTTGAACGGAAGACTTCCTGCAAGCCAAGGACCAGCTTGGCATCTCCTGGAACACATCCGACAAAGAAGAGCCCACCAGCTCTTCGGCTGTTTGGTTCCACTAGCAAATCTATTTTTGTCTCTGAATCTTTGGCCAGAGTCTGCCTTCCTACATCATTCTAGGTCCTACACTCTGGAACAGGGTTTCTCCACCGTGTCCACTTTAAGGTGTGTGGACATCAACTCCCAGAATTCCCCAGCCAGATTTGCTGGCTGGGGAATTCTGGGAGTTGTCGTCCACACACCTTAAGATGGACAAGGTGGAGAAACCCTGCTCTGGAAGAAGGGAGAACATGTCCCAAGCTAGAAGCAACTCAAAATTCAGGTCTGTCCGAGACCGGGTGGATGAGAGCTGGATTGTTTTGCATCAGCTCAGGCTGAAATGAAGCTAGAGACTAACTGGTTGGCTGTTCATTTCCTGCCTTGTTGCAACTCATTATCTTTACTGGCTTATAAAGCTGGTGGAGCAATAGAAATAGGGAATGGTGGTCTTTTTGGCTTTCTTCCTCCTGTGACTGCTGTTCAGTTGATTTCCCAGAGGAGGCCCAAAAGGGATAAATGCGAAGAACTGACAGCAAAACATCACCGCACATGATACAGATGTGATCAAAGTAGATTTGTCCCTTTCTTGGAGGATGCTGGGAGTAAGCAGTGGGGAAAGTCTTACTCCGAGGATATTTGCCAGCTTCCAAACGATCCCAAATTGCTAGGCGTTGCTGTCAAACATCTAGGGGTCAGAAAAGAAGAGGGGAATATTAAAAGTGTCTCCCCAACAGAGGTTACAGAGCTACTGTATGCAATGTTTAGGCAGCGCTATAGGCCTGCATTTATTAGGAATGTGTGTCTTCTCGATTAAGAATCAAAATCGGAAGGAGAAAAATATAAAGCTTGCAGTCACTTTAACTGCAGCTACCAAAATGCGCAACAGAACTGAAAACATCTTGTCGGTTCAAAGAATATGCTTGGGTTAAGGGTCTGACAGACTCCCCCATGCTGGAGGGTTCTTGCACCGTGAAACGGAGGCAGCCTTTTGCGCGACAGCCTCCTGCGGGGGTGGCTGTTTCAAGCTGTGCTGGAGATCGCAAGTTGCCCGTCCGCCTGGCTCTGCTTGCACCACGCAAGGAAGGGAGCGTTGCTCATTTTCACATGCTAAAGTTGAACCAAGGGGGCTGTGTCTTTGCGACTTTGCCTCAGTTGGATCTGCCAGTCCTGCCTAAGGCGAAACAGACTGCAAAGGGCTGCCAGCTGCACCGGCGTGTGTGTGTCCCCTGTGTGTGTTTTAAAGTGTGTCTTTCTGTGACCATCTCTGTATGTGACCGAGAGGCAAGCATTACGTGCAAAGGCAAAGGTGCTTTGATGAATGCGCTTGGGGTGCGGGGCAGGGCATATTTCGGCTCTGTTGGGAACGAGGTGTGCAAAGAGCGTCCAGACTTCTGCCAGATCTCAGAAGGGTTCAAACTCCCCTTTGTGCTTTATAGCTGCTGAGTAGGCCTGCCCAGCGCTTCAGATTTTATTGGGAAGAGGGGGGTTGCGATCTTTGGAAGTGCGAACTCTTCCCCCGCCTGCGATGCAGAGGTATCTGCTTCCAGGACTGCAGCCAGCCAGGATAGGCACTCATCCGACATGTTGCACAGCCTTTTCCAGCGGAATCTGGAGCGCTGCACAGCCTTGACTCAGAGACCTGCTTTGCATGTGCCGGGAGCAACTTCCGGGCTTACGGTTTGAGGCTTGAGGTATAAACCCTTCTGTCTGGGGATAGTTCATGTTGCAACAGAGGTGGTCCTTGACTTACAACCACAGTTGGGACTGGAATTTCCACTGTAAGTCGTTGGGATCGTAAGTTGAGTCACCATATGACTGGACTCAATTTTACTACCATTTTTACGGTGGCTGTTAAGGGAGTTGCTGCGGTCGTTAAGCAAATCCAGCTTCCCCAATGGGTGTTTTTGGCCAGAAAACGGCGAAAAGTCGCAAAACACAATCACGTGACTGTGGGACGCTGCAGCCGGTCATAAATGCAAGCAGTTGCCAAGTGTCCAGAATGCAATCATGTGATGGAGGGTGCGACGTTTTGCAACACTCAGAAGTGCTTTGCAGGCTGTAAAGCACCCATTCCAAGGCCGTTGTAACTTCAGACCATCGTTAAACGAGCGGTCGTAATTTGAGGACTACCTGTAGGTATTCCCTCTGAGGTCCATCCGAGGCCAGCCATTGAGATGTAGGTTGTGGATTGCCTTCAACTTAATATGTTCTTTCAAAGGGCTTCCCAACTGCTCTTTGCTTTCTGCCTTGTTAAGGTAGGGAAGGACGTGTGTCAGAGGTCATTCTGGGAGCCGGGCAGCTTCAGAGGAAACCACATTTGGCATTTCACACGGAAGAAGGAACCACTCTGCTAAATCCTGATAAGATCCTCCTCTGCCTCGGCTTTGTCTCTCTCTCTCTCTCTCTCAAATGTCACTGAGCGTGAGTCACCGAGATATTTCCCCCCCCCTCCCCTTCTCTGACGTGGCTTCAGCAGGTTAACTGGAGAAGAGCGTTGTGTTTTCTTTTGGACCATCTGCACTGGGCTTCTCTGGCGCGAAGAGGAGCCCTGGGAGAATTCTTCCTCCAGCCGTGCTGCTTTCCTGCCGGCTTTCTATCCAGAGGGGCCCGAGCTGGCTGGCTGGCTCAGGATCTCCCCATGGTGGCTTGTGGGTAAGTCCGGCTCCTGCAGCCTCATGTTGAGGTCCGCCACCTTCTCAGGACCCAGCAGGGTGGAGGCTGGAGCAGCTGACCATGCCTGGGTCCCAGGTAGAGGGGTCTGCCTCCTAACCAGCTGGGGAGAGCCCCTCCGGAGCCCCAGCGCGTCGCAGGATTGCGGTGCCTACTTTGTGGCCGACAAGTCCCTAAGGGCCTCCTTGTGACCACGTTCCCAGGTCCTGAGTTCCCTCATTGAGTGAGCTGACCTGGTCTTCAGGGTTGCCCTCACCGATCTCAGGAGTTCCCCTTGCCTTGCTGGCTCTCGGTTGTCCCTAGGGGAGGGGGGTGGCTTGGGGCAGCGGTTCTGTGCCTTCCTGGCTCTCCGTGGGAATGAGCCATGGGAGGCTGGCGATGCCCACCACGCTCCAGCAGCAGATGGAAACGGCGGCTGAACTGCTCAGCGGGTGGCGCAGAAGTCCTCCCCCCATCCCACCCCCAGTTCTCTGGGGGGCAGGCTTTCTGCTCGTGCCTCTCCAGTTCGTCTTGGCTGAAGGCAAGCCATCCAAGCAGGTAATTTGGTCTCCCTTGACCTTGTCCGACAGCCTCGGAGGAGAGAGGGAAAACGGGGTTACATCGCTAGGATGTACAGATGCTGAGGGTGTGTGATTCGCCATGCCTAATTTGCGCTGCCTTGTAGCTGGAGTGGGTTTCTCCGCACCTTTCCTCCGTGCCAGCGATCTACGGGCCGTCTTGGTGGGTTTCTCTTATTATGGAAAACGGGCTAAACAAACAGGCATAACTTTTCTTTATCGTTCTTGCCATCGCTTGTCTGTCTGTCGGATTCTTTACTGCTTTGACCCAAACTGAGGAAATAAAACAGGAGCGCTTTGTGCATTTCTTGTAGACGGGATGGGGTCTCAAGAGATGTCCAGGTGAGCATGCCTTCAGGAAGATACAGAGTTTTTGTAAGCTCTTGACCCAAGGCACATCTGATTGTTTGTTTTTAATTTTAGCCTTCCTTCCTTCTTCCCTCCCTCCCTCCCCCCTCTCCTCTTATTATCCTTAATTTCTTGCAAACGCTTGTTCCATTTCATCCCGGAGGGCATTTTTGCCGTGTTTAATGGGGAGGGAAAGGTTGGCTGGCTTCTGCTGCGTTTGGTCTGTCTCCTAATTCCCCACTTTTTGGGGACTTAAATTCCAGAATTGCTGGATCGATCCCCCGTCTAAACCGAGTGCCGTTTCCGCCCTTCCCACCCCTCAGGGCATGGAAGGTGGGGGGAACGCACGGTTGGCACAGATGACTTCTTGGGGAGATGATATGGAAGGCGGCAGTCGTGAGACACTCAGGTTCTTGCACGTGCCGAAGCAGCTAAATACATCTGTGCAGCTTTGCAGGCTGAAGGGGGTCTGGGACAGCTCCTCCTGTCAGGAGCAAATAGCAGGTCGCTTCAGCACAAGCAGCTGGGCCTGCATCATCCCTCTGTGGCTTGAAAGGGGATAATTATTTATGACAAGGGCCTGGTGCAGAGAAGGAGGAGACGAGGGGCTGCTCAGCCAGGGAATGGGCAGAGTCCAGCTGGGAAAATAATACATGCTTTCAGCTTGAGAAGTGAGCCCTTTCAGCTTCCCAAAGCTGCCAGCGGAGCTGGGGGCTTTACGTGGGTGCCGGTGCCAGCGAGAGCGGGGGAGCATCGGCAGCAAAACCAGGAGCGATCTGCAGAAATGGAACCCACTTCCAAAGAAGGAGGGGATGGGAATGGTGTCTTTTGAGGGCCTTTGCCTGACCCACTCAATTCCGATAACGTGAAATCCAAAAATTTTTGAGGCTGTGGGAAAATGGCGTCCTGGTCCGTTCCAGCTGTTCTGCATTGTGCTCTGTGGATGGGTTCACGTAACATGCGAGACAAGGCTAAAATGGGTCTGGGAAGTTGGTGAGTCAGTGTGTCGTGGGAATCCAGCCACCATATTAAGCGGTCAAGGATTTTACTCACTTAAGCGCATGGTGCTAAGGTAAATACAGCTGTTCACCCAACTTGAGTGCCGAGCCTGTTGGGCGAATTCCACCCGTGAGTCAGCCTACCCTCCGCCCTTGCGTCCTACCTTAGCTGGCCAGTCTCTGGTGCTGAGTTCAGCTACACCCTGAGAACTGCCAGATGTGGCCCCTGAACCCCCCCACAACTTAAGAGACCTAAAATTGTTACCAAATTACAGTTTTTAATGTGGCAGACAGGCACAATTTAATTACAGGACCAGAATGTAATAGTATTACTTATACTGCATTCCAGTCTTTCTCCACTTGGAGATGTGTGGTCTTCAACTCCCAGAATTCCCCAGCCAGCCATGGGAATTGAAGTCCACACATCTTCAAGTCACCAAGGTTGAGAAACACTGCTGTATTCATTTAGGCCCCTTGTTTGTCCTTGTCCGCAACTGAGGATGCTCATAAAAAGCAGTCGGAGCTTCGATGGTACCACTGCAGCCACCATCTTGACTTTTTTGACACACCCCTGGATCTCTTGGAAAGCCTTTCCTTATTGACATCGGCCTGTCAAGTCTCAGCCAGCTGGCTGTGGGCAAAGTTGCCTTTCTATTTGTGTGTGCCAATTGGTTGGCACTGCCTTAATTGCGTGATGCTCTGTTCCTCTCCATTGCGTGGAGGGCACAGATGTGCCTGCAGGTTTTAACACCATAATCAGGCAAATTGCACCCCTTGCTGAAGCGTGATAACGGCCTAGATGGCCTGTTTTTGAAAGTGCCATTGTGAGAAAGGAGGTGGGGCCAAGAGCCTTTTAAATACAGGTTGTGGAACAGCTTAAATTGCAGCTCTTGGCCGCTGCTTCTCTGCGCTCTGTCTCCTGGTAGGTTCCTAGCTTGGCTTCTTTTGCCCACGGTTTCGAAGTAGCAGCAAAGCCTGCTGTTTGCAGGAGCAAGAATGCAGGGCAGAAGGTGGCTGAGGAAGAAATGCAAACGAGCAATGAAAGATCAGTTCACCCTCGGCCGAATGGAGTGGTGTTTCCACAAGATCAGCCAAAGGGCTAGGGAGAAGGTGGAGACGTTCCTTCCATTCCGGGTTTTAAATCTCGTGTAATAGAACTTCCCATTGGAACAAACCCTGCTTTTAATTCTGGTCCCTGCACACTGCAAAGTTCTTCATCTTCCATTGGGTTCCAGATGTTCAGAATATTAGTCCGCCATCCTGTTCGCACCTTCGGCTGGGCTTCTGTCCCTACCCGGGAGAGCTGGTGATCGGCATCCGAGGGCGATGTCATTCCCGCCTCCTGGATGACCAGCCTTTTCCAGGCCAGCCTCTGCCCTCTGAATGGCAAAGGGATGTTAACAGGATCACTAAATGTAGTTCATAGGACTATTCCCAGTGTTTTTCACTAGACTATGTTAACACAAGTAATGCAGCTGCAGAATTTAGTATTCTGAGCTGGGGGGGTGTTAAAGCATAAAATAGAAGCGACCTTGTTTTTTTTTTTAAAAACTTACCTGATTCATTTACTTTCTCTGGCATTCTTCCTAATGCTGGCGTTTGCTACCTTGCCTCCATCTTAATACTGGACCTCATTCTCCCGGAACTGGTTCCAGCTAATTTACAGATCCTTATCCATTAATCCAACCCTGGACATCCTTATGAGGTTTTTCATCTGGTGCTCTATCTAGGAAGTCTAGCATGGATGGCATTTATTTTTGTTCTTTTTCCTTTCCAATCATTGGTTGGTTGTACTTTGCAGTCTCCCCTGGCCTGGGGCTCTCTCAATGGGCTGTATCCCAGCCCCCATCATCCCCACCCATCATGGTTAGAGATGCAGAATCTGGTTTCTCCTCCTAAGTTTCAGGGCCCATTTGTCTTGTGGGTTGGGGTCCCCAAGGGCAGAGACCAATCTTTTCATGCAGGCGTAGCTCAGCCTGCAAAAGGTGGAAGAGGACTTTGCTTTAGGAGAAATGTTGGACTACAACTCCCATCACCTCTGACTATGTAAGCAATGTTGGAAATAGTTTGGTGTGTTTTGAGTCTCTCCAATCACTGGAGGTTTTTGGACCAGTGTGTTGGCCTGGGGATCCCACTCCAGAAGGTATGTAATGGTTGCCCTCTTCTGACATCAACAATGGCCTTTCCATGGCAACTTTTGAAGAGGCTCTGGGGTGCACCCAAGCTTTGGGAGAGGAGGGAGGCACATAGGCAGTGATGTGGCCTCAGAGTGTGCACTTTCTAACTAAAGCAAAAAGTTGGCCAACCCAAATATCTTTGGGGTTGATAACAGTTTATGCCTGTCCTGGGAAAGCTTAGTTTCTTTTCCACCCCTTGATGCTTACGGGTCCCAACAGGCTTTCATAAGCTTGAGCAAAGGCTGCCAAGAAGTCTATGGGAGCTGTCCAGGGTTGTGTTTCTACTTATTTCACGCTCCATATAACCGTATCCCTCCTGCTGCGGCTGTTCAAACCGCACGCATGGCAAAACTCGGGAGGAATCCGTTTATCCCTTGCAGTGACCCTTTGAAGTCAGCTCTGGAGGAAGATAGAGAAGGCAGTTCAGGATCCGAGCCCTCCGGAGGGAAAGGCAACTGATCCCTTGGATTCAGATTTTGTCTCCTCAGAGGAATAGTTTTGGAAGCAACTTCTGTCCCGGCAGCCATTTCCTTCTCTGCTCCCCTCCTCTGCCTCCCCGAAGGAGAGTCCAGGTGAGGCTGGGCAATTCCCCCCTTCTTCTGACTCAGAGCCTTGCAGCAAATCTTCCGTCTAAGACAGTGGAAACGTTGCCCAGGAATTTTCCATCCCAGTCCTCTCCACCCACTCTCACCTGAATAGCAGCTTGTCAGATATACCAAGAGGATGGAGGTGATTTGCTGGGCCTCCTTGGAACTGCTGGATGGACTTTTATGCAAAAAGATCTTCACTTTGATTCTCAGGAAGTTCCACCCTTGATGTACTTGACATAAGGAAGCCTTCACTTCTGAATCTTCATAGGTTCTGTAAGGTTGGAATGTCCCTAGAGTTTGGGAACCGCTCAAAAATGGGTTGCAAGTTAGATGGATGGATAAGAACCCTTTTAGAAAGCCCAACCAGGGGCTTGTATGAGGAAATGCTGATTCACCAAATTGCAACCATGAAATTCCTTTTCCTTTTGAGTTCTAAATGTAATTGCTTTTACCTTTTCCAAAAAACGAAAATGATTTGTGGCACGTTGGTTCCTGATCAAGAGAGAGAGTGTCTTAGAAGAACTTGCATCTAATTACCCTATAAACATCCTCTCCATTTAGACTTAATTGCATTAAATACATAGTTTTGCAATCCTCAGAGAGACGGTGCTTCAGTCCCTGTGAAACACCAAGCGACTGAACACTTTCCTTGTATTTCTTGGGGTGGGGGAGGGGACATCTTAACTGGAATAAAAATATCTATCCCAGGCCAGATTCCCTATAATTTCGGACAGCACAAGTGACAGTAACCGCTTAGCTCAAAGCGATAGTTAAAAAAAACTAAATGCAATATTTAGAATTCTGGGGCATCATTGGCATTTGGTATCATGAAAAACCAGATTGTTCGGATTATATGAAGGAGGGAAAGGTGCCTGTCCTTGGCTTGATTCCATCTGAATGTAGTGGCTACGCCTGAGGCAAAATCTTCTGGCTGAATTCTCAGATGGCCGTATTATACAGCCGGCTTCCAGTTGCACCGGAAACTTTTTGCACCAATAACAAGCAAAGCAAGACCTTCAAAGCTTAAAATTGCTTGCTGGTTTTATCGAGGGGTCTTTGCTTCCTTTTAAAGTAAGAAACCTGTAAAGCGGTGGTCAGCCTCATCAGCTGAGCCATGCTCTGAAATTGCTGTTTTTTTCTGCCTCCTCTGGAGTCTGCATAGACCCAGGCAGGGAGGGGAGATTGCTCTCGAAATGTCTGGAGCCCTTCTGGAAGTTGCCGAGCGTGAACTGGAAAGGAAGCTGTTAAAACAGGCGGCGCTTCTGATTGCCAGCAACACTGAATGCTGGGCCGGGCACCAAATTCTGCCTCGCACTTAAGAACCTTACGAATATCTGTATGGCATAAACCAGAGTTCCTCAACCTTGGCAACTCGAAGCTGTGCGAACTTCAACTCCCAGAATACCCAACCCAGCAAAGCTGGCTGGGGAATTCTGGGAGTTGAAGTCCGCACAGCTTCGAGTTGCCAAGGTTGAAGAACCCTGGCATAAACAATGAACAATAATTAATTGTGTTTTGGTTTTTTCAGATGCCTTCAAGCACGTTGGGCAGAAGAGGACTCTGTGCGTAGAACTGGGCCAGTCCCACATGGCTTCTTCCTGGTGGCCTCCAGCTGTCCCTGAGAGGGGAATTTGAGGCCTTCGCCATCTTGACCCGGGGACTTCAGCCTATGCCTTTCCATGAGCCATGGAGGTGGTTGATGTCCCCGTGGGAAACCTCATTGACTTTGACTCCGAACCGTCTACCACTGACACCTCCGAATCGGTCCCCACCGCCCCCTCAAATGCCAATGGCCATGGCTTACTGGGTCCCCATGATGCGGGCTCCGCTGCCGAGGAGAGCGATGCCACGGAGTCCGCCGACAGCGAGAACGACACAACAGACTCGCCCACCCATCACAGCTGGAACAACCTTCGCCGCTCTTCCTCGGAGTCCTACTCGTCCGGCCAGAGCACCGAGTCAGCTCGGGGTGAAGCCACAGCCAAACACCGGGAGTTCATGAGTCAATACGTGGAGAAGATCTTCACCGGCGGGTGAGTGTTGGAGCACCTGCGGGGTCACAGAAGGGGTGGTGGGTTGATGGCAGTCTTGACCATGCACCTCCTCTCTGCAGATTCTTATACAGGCAGTCCTCAACTTACGAACATTTGTTTAGCAACCGTTCAAAATTACTGCAGTGATGAAAAAAGTGACTTGTGACTGGTCCTCACACTTACGACCGTCACAGCGTTCCCCACGGTCACGTGATCAAAATTTGGGCGCTTGGCAACCGGCATGTATTTACGACAGTTGCGGTGTCCCAGAGTCACGTGATCACCATTTGCGACCTTCCCAGCCAGCTTCCAACCAGCAAAGTCTGTGGAGGAAGCCGGATTCGCTTAATGACCACGTGACTTGCTTAACGACTGCAGCAGAAGAGGTCATAAAATCAGGCATGGCTCAGCGACAGAAATTCCAGTCCCAATTGTGGTTGTAAGTCGAGGACTACCTGTAGCTGCTGCTCCATGCAAAAATGGCACCCACATCTGATATCCTAGCTCAGGGCGGTTGGCTCCATTGTCAAATAGCTACTCTTGCCAGGGGCCCTTCCAAGCTGAAATCATAGGCTCAGGTTCTCCCTTTGCCTCCAGCCATCTTGATTTTCCTCCTCCGCTCTCATTCCAATTTCTCCGACTGCAGAGTTCAGGATCCATGCCCCTTTGTCTGCGCTCAGCAACCCCTTTCCTTTCCTCCTATGGGTGGGCGTTCCCCCAGGCCCAGATGGCCCTGACCCCTCTGTAGGGCATTAAACATTTGGCTTTTCCCCCAGACATTAAACCAGGATGTCAAGCGAGCCCCTGGAGGTTGTGGATGTTGGTGCGCACGCTGAGCCAGGTGCCTCGGATTTGGAGGTTTTTGGGCCGATGTTCTGATGGCTGATTTTAGTTCGTTGCTTCCAGAGTCGTAAGTCTAGGGGCCAGCCATATAAACTGAATCAAACAGATCATTTTGAGCCTCACCGTTCAGCCGTCTTCCCCTTTAGGCAGAAAAATCGGACGTGAATGACTATCGGCGGCTCATTCCACGTGAAAGAATCGAACCCCTTGCCTCTGTTTTCAGCCGTGTTTCTGCAGCTCCGGCCCTGTTTTCAAACAGCACGTTCCTTGTTCCTGTGCTGCCTCTCCCGATTGCTGCCAGCAGTAAAAGGAGCTTATTTTACATTCCATTGAGCTGGTTCGGGTTGGGGAAACAGGGCCGTGCAGCGTAACACCAGAAGACCCCCCCGAGGGCATCTTTGGTACCTAGGCTGCTATGGCTCTGGCATTCCCAACCCCCAGGCAATTTTCTCCTGCTGGCTTGAGCACGATGGAGGTGCATGTGGTGCCCACCACATGTCGCCACCGCGTGACCCCAGCAGCCAGACCTGTGTTGTGATCCCAGTTGTGCTTCTGCGCGGGCAGGAGACTTGATGGAGCCTGACAAGCGAAGCGAGAGGGGAACATTTCTGTGATTGGCTCAGGAAATTCTAGCAACGGAGGTAGGACCTCCTTGCTGGAGGAGGAGGAGGAGAATTAAACCTGTTTTTAAAAAGGATGCAGAGAAAAAGTTGCATAACCCAGAGGCCTCGGGGATGTTCCAGGCAGCAGGCAAATGACTCTCAGCAGGACGCAGAGGGGCTCGTCCTCTGCCGGATCCACCTTCCACCCCAGAAAAAAAAACGCCACTCTTTTCTCTTCCTCCTTGGATATTGCAGTATCCCAGGCTGGGTCCCACTTGTCTGAACTGAACGCTTAACAGTTCCTGCCTGAAGATTGGGAGCTGGATGGAGGGCAGATTCCACAGCTCCTGCAAGCCCCCGAGGTCGGCTCAGATACAAAAAATTCCGCTGAGTTTCAGCACTCTGAGTCACCATGGCCCGAATTAATGTGATTTAATCTGAGCCATGACGAAAGAAGACCTGGCCTCGCTTCCTTTCTTGCTCTGAGCCCGATTGGGTTCCGGAGCGGCAGAGAATATGCCCAGTGCCGCTTGCAAATGGATGCCACATCAAAGGGGGTTTTTGTGTCCTCTGCCAAAGGGGGAAAGAGGCCATGCTTTGGAGCAAACCTTTTAATGTTCCTTGTTAAAGAACTGATGGGGTAGCAGAGCTACAGTAGCCCAAGGCCCTATTTCTCCACTTTGTGCTTTAAAATCCTGCCTCCATGGATAAGTCACTTAATTCCTCAATTTATTTCAAGCTGCTGAAGAGCTGGATCTGCAGTTTTAACCAATTAATTTGGAAGCCAAATATTTTCTGCAAGCTCATCTATGCCTGGACAGCAAAGATGTCTGCTTATATATTTTGATCCTTCTAAAGGACAATAGAAACAGACAAGGATTTTCTGTACACTTTATTTGGATATGAATTCACTCCTCTTCCTCTTTTCCACATGGACAGTCCTAGACTTGGCAGATCCCAAGGCCCAGAGACTTCTGCTGGAGAGGAACAGCCTCAGAGTAGATTCTGCATAGCCACTGCACACATTATTATTAACTGTGGCCTGGAAATGCCACTGTTACGGCAAGTTCAGGAGCCCGGGTCAGGCTGTAGCTCAGAGGATGAACCACCCAGTCTGCATTCAGACAACCCAGATTCTACCCTCTTTTGGAGTCTTCGACAACCCCATAAAGTAGGTCTTGGGGACGCCATCTCCCACTGGGTGGCCTTTGAAGACCACCTGAAAACTGCAGCGGATGCAGACAGCAGGATCCCATGGATTGTCCATTATCTGTTGCTGGAAGCGCAAAACACATGTGCTGCAGGCCCTGATTGGTGCCCCATAGATTCCCGGGTGCAATTCAAAGTGCTGGTTTTAACCAAAAGTCCTGTATGGTTTGGCAGCTAGGATCCCACAGGACCTTGTTCTCCAGCCAACATCAAGCCGTCTGATATATCAGGAGAAACGGTGGTGGTTCTCCACTTTTGTGAGACGTTGGGGAAGGGAGAAGGTGAAGCCCCGGCTGATATTTATTTATTTATTTATTTATTTATTTATCTATCTATCAAATTTGTCACCGCCCATCTCCTCCCACCGGAGGGACTCTGGGCGGTTTATAACAAAATACTCAGTAAAACAATAAATATATAAAATACATTATAAAATTACATATTATTAATAATATAAATAAAAATAAAGTCCAGATGGCTGTATCTCATTCAGTCTTCACGTGGAAGGGCACTTCAAGGCACTAGCCAACCCCAGGCATGACTCCTCTCCTCCCCGCCCCAGGCCAGCTGGCAGAGCCAGGTCTTCAACTTCCTCCGGAAGGCCAGGAGGGAAGGGGCCAGCCTCACCTCCGGGGGCAGGATGTGCCAAAGGGCGGGTGCTACTGCTGAGAAGGCCCGCCTCCTGGACCCCGCCAGATGGAATTCTCTCACCAACGGGGTCCTCAGCAGGCCCTCTCTGCAAGATTGGGTGGGGCGGGTCGATGTAACAGGGAAGAGGCGGTCCCTCAGGTAGCCTGGCCCCGTGCCATGTAGGGCTTTAAAGGTGATGACCAACACCTTGAATTGGACCCGGAAGCAGACTGGCACCCAGTGCAGCTCGTGTAGCAAAGGTGTTATATGCGCCCTTCTAGGGGCACCACAAATAGCCCGCACGGCTGCATTTTGGACCAGCTGAAGCTTCCAGATATCTTCAAGGGTAGCCCCATGTAAAGCGCATTGCAGTAGTCAATATGGGAGATAACAAGGGCACAAGTGACCATTCGAAGGGCTTCCCGGTCCAGGAAGGGGCGTAACTGGTGCACAATACAAAGCTGCACAAAGGCCCTCCTGGCCACGGCTGCCACCTGCCATTTTTCTGTGGTAATGGCACCCATCCTATGGAACAGCCTCCAGTAGAACAGTGTTTCTCAACCTTGGCAACTTCAAGATGGGTGGACTTCAACTCCCAGAATTCCCCAGCCTATGATGCATGCTTACTGTTGTTTGCTCCATTTTAATTGAGTTGACTTATTTTTATATGTTACCTTAATATGACTATGGATGTTTTAATTTTCTGGATTTATTGCATGCCACTGCAAACTGCAGGGAGTCCTTAGAATTACGTCAGCATATAAATATAATAAAACAAATTCACCGGCCAGGATCTCTTTTAGTGCACCTGGGTTTTTAAGCTCTTGGAATTCACACTGATGATAAATAACGATAGCCAACTTAGAACCTGTTTTGGTGGCCGTTGAGAAGATATTTATTTACGCTGGCAGAGAATACTGCATGAGGGTACTGCTGATGCCAGCACGTCTTCTTGGCCGTTTCAGTATATATTTATCTTTGAGGGCTTGCAAGATGTGATTGTGTGTGTGTGTGTGTGTGATTCCAGGGAGGAGTTTGACCAAGAGGAAAAAGCCAAATTTGGGGAGCTGTGCTGTGGCGAGAACACAAAAGGCAGAGAGTGGTTCGCCAGATACGTCAACGCCCAGGTAAGGAAGCATTTAGGATAAAAGTTCTTTTGTTGTCTGGAGTCCTGTAAATCTTGGGGAACATACCTGACAGAATGTTGCTTTGTCAGTGGCAGACCTCACGCAATTCCACCATGCTTCAAAAAGTCTTTTAGAGTCCCTGTGAACCTCCATGGAAAACTATAGTCTACCATCTTGATATGCCTGGATAAAAACTGCTTGGAGAAAACCAGTTTTCCCAATTCAGACAGGAGGGCGATCTGCACTGTTGCATCCCTGGCTGGCCTGTTCTGAGTTACAGAGGGCCCCCTGCCCACTTCTTAAATTGCACCGCGTAGAGCTTTGACCCTTGAAGGTCAGTGCGCGGTGCTGATCTCAGTTCAACAGTCCCCTTTTGGGAGCAGCTGCGAACTGAGTACGTGGGATAGGAAGGTATAAGAATAAATACAAGTAACAGCTGTAGAAATGCCTGTGGTTCCGCGGAGTGCAAGAAGGACAGCGTATTTCCTAGCAAAAGCGATACAGGCGGGCTCTTCCCGGGTGCAGAAAGAGCAACCTGACTCTCTCTGCTGTCTGTCCCTTCACAGCGCTGCAATTCCAAGTGTGTCTCGGAGCAGACCTTCTATCGCCTGGTGCAGTCCTTTGCTGTTGTTCTCTTTGAGTGAGTACTGCCAGGCATCTCAGTGGGGGGTTTCGAGGCTCAGACCAGTCTGGCCATGTGGTTCCGCTCACCTGAGTTTAAGCCCAGCCGGATCTGCCCAAGACTCTGGACCAGAATTCCTCAAATCCCTGATCTTCTGAGCCTCCTCTCCCTCTTTCTTCGATGGTTCTGTTTTGGCTCTGGAATCCATCGGCTTGTTTGAATTACACTGCAGCTTTCTGCTGTACAAAGCACAGGATTATCGGGTTGGAAGATCAAGGATCCTCTAGTCCAGTACTTCTCAAGCTCGGCAACTTTAAGATGTGTGGGCTTGAACTCCCGAATTCCCCAGCCAGCATGGTTCCCCAACAGCAGGTCCTCAGGTCCTAGCAAGGCAGATCAAATTGAGGGACTTCCCACCTGTCTTCACCACTGAAGGAGTGATGCGTTGTGGGTACCGGAGGGTAAAATTCTGGATTTCGACTGGGAAGACTTCAGATGCCCTTCGTAGCGAAGCTGCCCTTGGAATCCAACCCCCCTCTGGGGGAAGTCGCTACCCCATTCTAGCCACACTCCCTGGAAACCCTAATGAGAAGAAGTGGCATGACGTTTGGAATAAATAGGAAATACCAAGGATTCCAGCAGCTTCCAGGTGAAACCAGACAGGTTCAAAAATGGGAAACTGATGATAGGCTTTGCAGGAAGAGAATCGTCGCTCATCTAGGGTGGCCAAAGATCCGAAGGTGTCGAGGAGCATCTTTTTCGACTAACACGTTTGACTCAAAGGCTGAGCGTTTGAAGACGGATGCCTTTGAATCGAATTTGCCAGCTGGAAAAGGTGCTCCCCGGCTCCTTGGGATGATGAAATGCTCTTGGCTCCAAACTCCAGTTGTCTCTTTGCTGGATGATTGCCAATTGTCAAAAAGCAATGCCTGGGCCACGCGGCCCGGTAGGGTTCCCCTGCTGCTCCTCCTCCTCAGCCCGTGGGGTGAGCGAGGCCATAGGAGCAGAGAAGGGGCTCGCGTTGAGTCTGCTTCCTCTCCGGCCCCCAGCCTCACGCAGACCCTCCGTGTTTAGCAGTGCCGAGGGGGGCTTCTTTGTGACTTTTCACTTTGCCTTTTTAGATGCTACCAGATGGATGACTTCGGTCCTGCTAAAAACCTGATGACAATGTGCTTTACGTATTACTACATCGGTAGGTGCGGCAAGAGCCGAATCCAGGGCACATTTTTATAAGAACAGGGAATCTTTTCTGCGTTTTCTGCAGAGATCCGTGTAGCCCCCGCCCCGTCGCCATTCCAGAAGTCTGTAAAACCGTGGCTGGGCTCCCAGGTCTTGGGGTAGGGGGTTGGGGGAGGCCTGGCGCTTTTCTTTTCTGCAGGAAGGAGGACTGTATTTCTTTTTAACAGAAGCTGCCTGGAGTCCCTTTGGAGACGGGCAGCCAGTAAATATTGTAAATACATAAGTAGATAAATTTTCCTGGCTTGCCAGCAGCAAATGATGCCAAGAGGGGTGAGTACTAAAGGCAACAATTTGCTGCACTTTGATGTTCAGGTGGTTCCGCCCATCCAGTGTCCCCCAGATGTCCTGGGGGCACCCAGTCCCACATTTCCAACCACTGAACCCTCACATTCCAGGGAACAGGTTTACCAGGACCAAGCATAACATCACAGAAAGACGAGCAGTGTTGTGTTCTTACAGTATTTCACTGGGCTGTTATTTTCCAAATGTGCAAAAAAAAGAAAAGAAAACAATTTTTTAAAAAACTGGGATAAAAAAAGAAGAGGCAAAATAAAAAATAACATATGGTCTCAGAAACACAGGAGACTGAACAAAAGGATGTCATGTAGGGTTTTGTTAGTTGCTTTTGGGTTTCCTGCCACTGCCCTTGTGGACTAGTAACTTGGTTTCTGTTTTAAAAAGAGAAGAAGCGGGGATCCTTAGGGGATTGGAGATGGGTTCACAGTTCTTTAAGTTGCCAAGTGTGGAAAACACAGGGTTAAACTGCTTGTTTCTTGTCTTTGGGTAGGCAAGCCGCAAACACTCCCCCCCGAGTCCAAGGAGAAGGCCACGGGCAGCATCGATTCCTACCTGAAGTCTGCCAACAGCTGGCTGGCCGAGAAGAAAGACATTGCGGAAAGGCTCCTGAAAAACACGTCTGCCAAGACGGAGAACGTGAAAGGGTTTTTTGGGAGCTTTGAAAGCAAGCTGAGGGGGCCCAGCGGGGCCAAAAAGAACGAGTGAGTCCAAATTGACCGATCGCCTAGCAGCTCGTAAGCTGTTCCTAGGGAAGAGAAGGGTTAGGGGAGACCCAAAAGGAGGTATCTGGTTTGCAAAAGGGGGCTTTCCGGAAGAACAGGGGTGTCCTCTGTGATTCCAAATGGCAGGAATAAAATTGGGGTGGGGGGAACAGGCAGGAAAACAGATTTTGGCTGAGTGTTAGGAGAAACTTCATAACCTGGATGCTGTTTGGCAGTGGAACCGACTACGGGTAGTCTTCACTTAATGACCACAATTGGGACCAGAAATTTGGTCACTAAGTGATATGGTCTTTAAGCAAATCCGGACCTGATTTTATGACCTTTTCTGCGATGGTCATTAAGCGAACCATGTAGTTGTTAAGTGAATCACACTGTTCCCCATTGATTTTGCTTGCCGGAAACTAGCTGGGAAGGTTGAAAATGGTGAATGCATGACTGCGGGGACGCTGTGACAGTCATAGATGCGAACTGGTTGCCAAGCACCCGAGTCACTATCACGTGACCGTGGGGGTGCTGCAACAGTCATAAGTGCCAAGGTCTGGCTGCAAGTCAGTTTTTTCAGTGCCATCGTAAGTCTGAACATTGCTAAATGAATGGTCGTTAAGTGAGGACTGCCTGTACGTAGAATTGGTAGACCGTCCTTGGAAGGATTTAAGCAAAAGACGGGCTGCCCTTGATCGGGGCGCCCCGGTTGAGCCTTCCATGGCAGGGGGGGGTGCCGCCTCTGCGGGACTGAATCCCACCTGTGTCTCGCTTCCAGGGATGGCGAAGAAAAGCCGAGGGAGAGAATGCAGAAGTCAGGTGAGCAGCCCACCACCGTGGTGGGCATTCAGTCTTCGTCTGGGCGGAAGCTCCGGATCGCTCGAGCCGGGGCGGTGGATGTGGGGCGGGTCTGCCCGCAGCAGGGTTCCCCTGCCTGAATGCCCCTTTCCACGCAGTTTCCCTGTACAGCCCGGAGGAGGAGGAGGAGGACAAAAACGGGGAGAAGATTTACCTGTACATGCACCTCAAGCAGCAGCCCATCTGGTAAGCCTTCCCCGTCAGGGCGCTCCCGAACCTGGACGGTGGCGGGATGGCGGAGGCCCCTGGGCAGCCCGCCTCTCCCCCACAGCCTCTCAGCGGGGTGCGCTTCCAGCTGTTCCAGTTGGCACCGGCCCCCACCCTCCAGCGTCTTCGTCCTGGTTTTGCAGGCACACCCTGAGGTTCTGGAATGCGGCCTTCTTCGACGCCGTCCACTGCGAGAGGCGCAAACGGTCTCCCACCACCAGGTAGGGGGGTTTCGGGTCTGTCTCTCGGCTCTGGAGGGGGCCAGGGGAGGAAGCGTTTGGTTGAGGGAAGGACCCCTGTTTCTTCGGCACTTTTTGCCCCCTCATCAAGGTGGCCCGGTCGTGTCAAGTCGCACTCCTTCCGTCCGTTTGAGGGCGAGCCGGTTTCGGATGCCCCTCTTCGGCTTAGGAATTGCTAGGAGCAAGCTCCCATCTTTGCAGACACCCCAGAGAAGGGGGAGATTGGCGGGAAGGACCCTCACTCTCGTACTGTCTTGTGGGAGGGTTGAAAAAAACTAATTCTCTCTCTCTCTCTCTCCCTCTTTCTCTCTCTCAACGTCTGTAATCTTGTTTTTTTCTTCGTTCGTTTTTTCCACCCCTTCCTTCTTTTCTTCCATCCATCCTTCTTGCATGATCTTGCCATGTGACTTCTGTTGGCCCTTCCTGCTGCCACTCCAGAGGGAATACTGGGGAGGAAGAGGAGATGAGGTGTGTCTGTCCACCTTTACTTTCTTCCCTTTTTTTTTTCCTGAATGGTGACGCCAATCCAAAAACTTGCCTCCTGCCAGTGGGGAGGAGAAACCCCCCGTTGCCTGCCACAGCCAAACAACAGGGCTTGTCTGAATGATTTTCCTTGGCCTGGTGGGGCTGCCTGTTTTATTCCTGCGGGCAGCCTTCTCTCTAGGACTGTGTTTTTCAACCCTGGCAACTTTAAGACATGTGGACTTCAACTCCCAGAATTCCCCAGCCAGCTAAAGTTGCCAAGGTTGAGAAACACTGATCTAGGAGCCAGCTCAGAGAAGACCAGTGCTTCTCAAAGGGACATCTTTTAGCAAGCCAAAGCAGCAGGTAGCATTCATTGCATTGTGACCAAATTTTGCCTCTTTGCATTGCTTCGGAAGCCTGCAAAAGAAACTGGATTAAAGAAAAGAAATTTGCACGCTAAACCAATAGGCAGGACAGCCTTCCTTTAACTACGTTTGGATTCTCTTTAAAAACAGTAACCCATGTTTCGTTTCCTTGCCAGAGAGGGTGGGCCACACTTCATTTAAAAAAAAAAAAAAGTGGATTGAATGGTGTTCATATTCGGTTGAATTTGCACTGACATTTCCATCCCCACAAGACGTCGCAGCGCAGAATTTACGTTAATTCGGTTTTGCCATTTTTGCGTTTCGGCAACAGGGGTAAGTTTTTGGAAAGTGGCAGCTTTGCGTCTGTAAGAAATTCTAACGTACAAGTGTTTTGTTTCAACTTCCCCTTCTCTTTCTTTCCTTTTGCTTTTGAGCACATTTGGTGAATGCCGTCTCGCTGGCATATTCTGTCTCTCCCTCCCTTTCCATTCCTCTGTAACTGTCTGCACTTTAAAGATCTCCTCTTTTTAGCCAGTTCTCTCTCCCCCCGATGACAACAGTGTGTGTCCCCCCCACCTTACTGGTGTTTTGTC
The DNA here is from genome assembly GCF_035149785.1 of Candoia aspera. NCBI lineage: Eukaryota > Metazoa > Chordata > Lepidosauria > Squamata > Candoiidae > Candoia > Candoia aspera. Next base: position 23,447,492 of record NC_086163.1, on the reverse strand, counting down.
CTGACTGCACCCGAGGCCGGCTTCCTGTTGCTCCTAGAGATTTGCACACCCAGCCTCTGGTGCACGTCCTCTTGTGGTACAGAACGGGGCCAGGAGGCTGTTCCAAGATGCAGAGCCTTGAAATGCAGGAGATCCAGCTGTGGCTCTCTCTGCTCTGGTCCCCTTCTGGCCAAAGCCGGAGAAATTGCAAACAGCATCTGTCTCTAGGGAAGCTCTTCTTCTCTGTAAGACCAGCGTAGGTTGGCTCAGCTCCCAGGAAGGGGTGTACAAAACGTCTTTGACTGCAAACCATTCCAAGCTTGAAAATAGGTTGCATATGAAGTCGAAGCAAGGCGTCATGGGGAGCTTCAAACACTTCCCAGATGATCAGAACAGCCCGTTTTAAACTTGGAACCGCTGTTTCATAGCCCAAATGGGGCATTGTGGACTTGAAATGTTTTGCACACAGCTAAGAAGGTAGAGGTAACAATTCCCTCAAGTTGTGCGTGAGGATTGGAAATGACTAGTCAACCCAAGACCCATTGGGTCATCGTTTCAGAGATATTTCCTTACCAGGCTCCTCGATGCCTTCAGGAACGGCAGAGCTTCTAATGTGCTCCCTTCGCTGGAAAAGTTCTTAAAAATTCAGGGAGATCTTCAGAGATGCATCCGCCTTGAAAATAGCCCGTGTCGTCCCTACTGAACTGTATAGCACAGTCAGACCTCAGGAGGTGACCGCAGGAAATGTTTTATTACAATTTTTATGTCATAAAATGTTCTATAAAATTTGCCAAATTTCAATTCCACGGGAGCCATAGGTCCTGGATTTTGGATGCATTCTGTAAATCAGCCCATCTGAGGTACCCTGGTCCAAAAATTGTTATCCTACAATGCACCCTTTCGCCCAGTTGAAGGTTACAAAGTATCAAACAGATACAAGAGTTTTAACAGTATATATTGTAGATTATCCAAGACAAAAGACGGCTTCCTTTGTCCTGGTTCCTTTATTGGTCAAGGACCATAAAACGCAATGAAATGTCCTGTGTCCTACAGGGAATAATCGAGAACTACATCCATGAAACTCCTGCTATGAAATCCTTATGCCAACATTTTTTTTCACGCAATGCCATTCTGTTTTCAGTGCAGAAGAACAAATTTTGCAATTCATTTTGCACCCCCTTTATTTCTTTCAGCAGCTTTCCTTCCACTACCACCTTCCTATAGATTGCCCTTTTTAAAATGTTCCTACCTCTTGACTTTGTTAGAAGTAAGCAGAAAATGCAATATGGCATGTTCCAAACGCATCCTAGATTCGTTCTTTCTGGGCCTCAGTTGTACCTTTGGAATTCAGGGCTGTTAGAAATTCTACCTGCAGATGACGCAACGTGGGAGCTAAAGAGCTAGGTAAATTTATGTACTGCAGTGTTTCCCAACCTCGGCAGCTTGAAGACCCGTGGATTTCAACTCCCAGAATTCCCCAGCCAGCCATGCTGGCTGGGGAATTCTGGGAGTTGAAGTCCACGGGTCTTCAAGTTGCCAAGGTTGGGAAACACTGATGTATTGCATGAGGGTAAATATACTGCTAGGGGTGTCAACGTAACATATAGCGGTGTCTAGTATGCTGGAGGATATAGACAGGGTAACGGCGAATTATTTATTTATTTGTTTCTTTTATAAATTTATTCACCGCCCATCTCTCCCCAACGGGGGGACTCTGGGCGGCTTACAATAAAACAAGATTAAAATATATAACCGTTACAATTACAAAATACAATAAAAATATAAATATAATAAAATCTACATGGCGAAGAGATCTTAATCAGACCTTCAGTGTGGCAGGTCCCTCCGGATCACTTCATGGCGCTAGCCATCCCCAGGTGTAATTGTTTGCCCTCCCGTTCCAAGCCTGCCTACAAAACCAGGCCTTTAATCTTTTGCGGAAGTCCCGGAGCGAGGGGGAGAATTAAGTGACCTTCTGTTAGGAACTTAAAAGTCTGAATCAGAAGGATGTTGGACCAGAAGTTGCGTTAGTCTGAAATGCATTTACCTTCAGTGGCATTTGAAGGAACCTGATGCACCTGGAATGGCAAGGATTTGGCGTGGGGACTGAAATTCCCAGAATTCCAACCAGCACTGGCCATGGAATTCTGGGAGTTGCTATCCCAGGCTGCCTGGAGTGGATGAGGATGGAGACGGTAGTAGAAGCCAACCAGAAGCTCACCTGTGTTAGCAAATTCATGTGCCCTCCCTGTCTTCACACCAGCCTAGAGCCCCTCAGCTCTGCGTTATTTTCATTTCTCTCTTTGGAAAGCTTTTTACTCCTTTCCAAGAGCCACGCACTGGATTTTTAGGATGTGGCATATCTCTTTCCATCCGGTTTCTGCCGAGGGCTTCTCCTGTCTCCTTTGGCTGCTGGGGGAACCTGGGTTCTCCCTTCTGAGAAATGGTGACCTTGGCTAACCTACTTTTTTCAGGGTTGGTATATAGGTAGTCCTCACTTAACAACCACAATTGGGACTGGAATATCGGTTGCTAAGCAAAGTGGTCATTAAGCTAATCCAACCCAATTTTACAACCTTTTTTGCGGCGGTTGTTAAGCAAATCACTGTGGCTGTTAAGTGAACCACATGGTTGTTAAGCGAATCACGTGGTTCCCCATTGATTTTGCTTGCTGGAAGCCAACCTGGAAGGTGAAAAACGGTGATCATGTGACCACGGGACACTGCGGTGGTCATAAATGCAGGCCGGTTGCCAAGCACCCAAATCATAATCACGTGAGCATGGGGACACGGGGACACTGCGATGGTCATAAGTGTGAGGACTGGTTGTAAGTCTGGATCACCACTAAATGAACAGTTGTTAAGCAAGGACTACCTGTAAAGATAAACATCAAGAACTTGGCAAATTGCAAAATGTTTAACTCTGGATGCTTGTAGCTCAGAGTTACAACTAATATTTTGATCAGGTCATTAGACCAAAGGTAGAGCTTAGTAAAGCTTAGATTTTAGGTTTGGGGTTGGCTTTCAAAACGTTCTCCTTCCCACCCCATTCCTCACCCCTTGCTGTGTGTTTGGCTTTCTCCTGTCCTGCAGACCACAACACAGATGACTTGTAAGGACTGGATGTGCCAGAGTAATAACGATTCTGGTGGTGACCGCTAACCCCCTTAAGAAACATATCCATTTGTGATTTTTAGCTTTCTTTGAAAGAGGAACCTACCCAGCTAAATAAGCACAGATGCAGTCCGTAAATGAAAGGGAAGCTTATTTAAAATTCGTCTTTGGGCTTCCCGCAGGGACACAAGCTCTGATATAGAATCTGGAATTGGCAACAGGCAACCCACCCAGCAAAGCTGGCTTAGAGGCATCTGCCAGGTGGCTCCCACAGCTGATAGCTAATACGGGGAAACGGGCTACTGTTCCGCCCTTCTGCCTTGTCCCCATCAATCCCTGCTGTTCCGGACCGATGTTGTGCCTGCTGATTGCACAGTGATCCCCGGCTACATGATCCCCCACCTGTGTTTGCAGGGAGAAGTGGTGCCACATGACTCAAGAAGAGCGGAAGGACAGTCTCCGCTTTAATGAGAATATCACCTTCGGACAGTTGGGGTAAGTACAAAACCCAGCAGTATTACAAAACGAGTAAAAAAAGAAAGTGGACTTTCGCAGCCTCAAAGATTACTTTCCTCTTCCTCTTCAAGAAGGTAATTATCCTTCAGATGCCTGCCATAAATCATACTGGAAATCCTAGGCATTCCTAACGCGTTCTCATACTCAGTCTACCAAATGCCATGTGTCATTTGCACTGCCATTCTTGGATGGCCTGTGTTGGCCTTCCACTGTTTTGGACTTCTGGATGCCTGGACTTGGATTCTGAGAATCCCAGTAATGGGAAGTGCACGTACCTGGAAGGCATCCGGAGTGGAAAAGCTTGGTCTGGATCACCAGCACGAATACCAGATGGCTCGAGTCACCTGCTCTAATAAAAGTCAAATCAGTAGTGTTTTAAAATAAATACACAAGATGTGTGAATGTGAGGTGTGGGCTTGCTTTCAGCTCAGGGCTGAGTATGGCTCAAAGCCGCAAACCAAGAGTGAACTAGGAGGATTTCCTTGAAGTCTCACCACTGCCTACTTTATGGATTTATTTTGAGGACTAGTGACAACATAAACCCCACGGCGCAGGGATGGTCAGTGTCTTGACTCCCTGGCTCTAATGGTATGTGGGAGAGACCTTGGGAGATGGGGGGAAGAGATGCTGCCTAGGGAATGGTCAGATAAGAGAGGGCAGAGCCCGCAGCTGCATAATGGGGGGAGAAAGAGGCTCAGAAGGGACCCTCCCTAGTTTCTCAGGTTGTAAAGGAGACGGCGGGAGATCTGTACTTTCAGACTTGCAAGATTCTGTTAATGGAGCCTTAGAATTAGCTCATCTGGTTGTGTTTCCTGTCTGGTCAACCTGGGAAGGCTGACACTGGCTGACTTAGTGTTCTTTTTTTTTAAAATCAACCTCCAGGGGCTGCTGGTAGTGGCATGGCTGGTGATGGACTGAGGTCACTGGGGAGGCAGAGCCTAAACTGATGTCCTGTTTTGCCTGGGGAGAATTGAAGGGATGAAATCAGCGGGGGCTTGAAGGACAGCAGAAATATAGCTGGAGGGCATCGCTGATCCTTGACTTAAGCCAGAGAAAGGGGCTTGGCAGCCCCACCGTGGCTGGGAACGCATGGCTTCCTCTTGACTTCCACAACGTCAACGTGGAATCTAAGAGGGAAAAAGCCGCATGCGCCGTCTTCAGCAAATGAGGGCTTTCCAAGTGTGCCGAAATGCCAGGCGCACTGTGCGAAAAAGCCAATCGCTCTGTCCCTTTCTCTGTGGGAGCATTACAGCTATACAGGTGAGGGCTCCACTCTTGGTCCGATTCTCCATCACGCCAGCCCCATGTTGCTTCTTCGGGGTCTCACGCAAAGCTGGATCTGGCCCTGGTCCCCTGAGTCCCCTGCAGCTGGATTGGACCAGCCTGAACCCCACAGCCCTGTTCTGACTTCTGACTCTTTGCTCTCCTTGATGCAGGACTTTCACTCATAACATGCTGGCGTTTGGGCTGAACAAGAAACTTTGCAATGACTTCTTGAAGAAGCAGGCCGTGATTGGCAACCTGGACGGAGGTAGGGGCGGGCATGGGAGGGTCTGGGGGTCTTTGGTGAAGCAAGGGACTTCTTGGGGCAAAGGAAGCGGGGTAAGAAGAAGAGGGCCTTCCCTTCGGGGATTTAAATGCTCCCATTTTAGACCTTTGCTTTGGCTTAGACCAGCCTTCCCGCCTGCTGCCCCCCAGATGTCTACCTCCCATCCTTCACGCAACTGAAGCCTGTAAAAGTTGGAGTCCCAGACATCTGGAGGACACCAGTTCAGGAAGAAGGGCTCTGACCCAAGGAATGTGCAGAAACGGCCCAGAATATTTTGGCAGGAATTGGAAAATTCACTGACAATAGAACATTGGACCATTTGCTGCTTGTGCAATGCTGGCAATAGATGTTGTGGGACCATGTTGTCCCTTCTCCAAGAAGGCTTAAGATGGTGGGAGTCAAAAGTCTAGCATGCTGGGGGGGTTTTGGTTGAGGGAGATTAATGCCTATGGGTTCCCTTGCTTTGGGGTGGAGCAGTCCCTGCGGATCTGGAGCGCAAAGCATTCTTCGCCACCACCACTGCTGACTTGGCCTCTCTCTGAAGAATGCTCAGCTGGTCCTCCTTTGCTTCTCTTTTCAGAGCAATACAAGCTCCTTAGTGACCACATTGAACAAATGGCTGCTGAATAGCCCCACAACCTGCTTGGCTGTGACCAGGATCGAGAGGGGAGGCGAAAGGCTGCGAAAGGCCCCTCCGGGACTGTCCGAGACTTCGGATGGGCTTTTAAACGAACAGACACCCCACAGACTCTGCGATAATCCTGCATGATTGCTATTAAACTGTGTAGTGCTGTGCCGGGCGGCCTGTAGATGTAGAACTCCTCAATCAAAAGACACCCAACCTCTTCTGCAGCCTCAAGGACACCCAGCCTCTTCCGCAAACTCCTTACCTGAGGCCTTTTTGCAGGAAAGCCCCGGCTTTGGAGCGTTCTGGGGAGATTACTCCATGCAAGGCAGGGAGAGTAATCGGGGAGGGGAGGGGACACAGCTGAGCCTTTTAAGGAGGGCTGAAAAACACCTCCATGCGTTACTGCAGAATATTTTTAGCAGCCCACAGCCGTGAAATGTAAAATAAGATGTGAGCATGAGTTGCGGTGGAATGGAGAGGCAGATAGGATCTTTTAATTTTTCTACAAAGCTGGTAACCCTAGAGAAAGGCAAGGCATTTGTAGACCCAGGAGCCTTGGTACAAATTATCCTGTTGTGGGGAGAAAAATATTTAGAAGGTAGGCAGGGAAAGAGGAGCAGCTGAGCGTTGTAGGCTGGGATCCTGGGGTGTTGTGCGAGCCAACCAGGCCCAGATTCTTGCTTCCCTGGAGCGATTCTGGTCCTCCTGTATGGCTTCCATGCAACATGTTCTGATAAACCCAGAAATATTTTGGAGATCTCTGGAGGAGTGGCAGCTTTTTCTCGGAGTGTACAAGAACAGATCCAACAGCTTGTACATCCCGACTGTGGTTCGTCAACTTTGTGGAGCCTTTGCCTGGTTGGCCCATGTGAAGCTGGTGGGGATTTTCTGTGGGGCGCTGCCATGTTTCCACCATTCATGAACTTGAAGGCTTGCATGGCAGCAACAAGCCGTCTTGGGGGTAACCAAAATGTTCTTCTGCATCCCACTTGGAGAAGTTTCCTCCATGCTGTCCCTTGCACCTCTGATGGTCATCCAACTGCTGATCTAGTGGCTGGGGAGGGGGTGTGTTTTTAAAGACAGGTTGATGTTGGTGGGGGGATTGTCTCTTGGCAGGCAGCACCTGGCTCCAACACTGCCTGGCCCAAGTTGCTGTGCCACAGGGTTCCAGAAGCTGCACCGTGGATGTTTTTCTCCATTTGCCTTGTGTGGCTGGATGGATCCTGGTTTCTCATTCTCTGGGGAAAGACCCAGCTGCTAGTGAGCTGTTGGTTGATTAACAGAGGCTATAGGAAAATTCAGGGCTTGCTCTCTCTCTCAATCTGTGCTATTCAGGAATAACAGCAAGCCTTGCATCTTAAATTTTGCAGGCCCTGCATATTTTGAGCCCCTGCAGTTCCCTTTGTCGCCAGGAGAGGGGGCCAAGAGAATAGTTTTTGGCAAGCTGCTTCTGATTTTCAGGGAAGAATTCTTGGTTAGAAGTTGGTTGCCCAACTGAACCTGTCCAAGAGCTGAAGTTGGAAGTGATTGTGACTTTTATTGGTAGAGTTTTTGGACACGCCACTTGTGAAATCCTCTTACATTTCCACTTGTTAACCAGATCCTTTTCTGGTGGTTTCCAAAGCAAGCAGCTTGCTGTGTTTAGCAGCACTTTCTCTGCCAGTAGCAGCTTCTGTTTCAAGTTTTGCTTCGTCCCAGTTGAAAATCGAGCATTTTGACGCGACCGACCTGTAGGCATCTGGAGGAGGCTCAGCCTGGAAGCTTTCTGCAGCATTGGCTTTGGCTGTTCTTAATCCAGTGGAGGAGGCCCAAACCACCACATCTGGAGAGGCCTCTGCTGATGCTTGTAGTTCTGCTTTTCTTCCACTTTGCTCGCAGCGAAGATGTAAAGCTCTCCCTGCAGGCTTGCATCAGCTTCACCCAGTGCAAAAAAAGCACCAGGGGATGGACCAACATCTGGGGATTGGCAAAGGTGTTGCACAGTGGGCAGAGTGTCACCAAACTCCAATTCCTGCTTGCAGACAGTTGAAAACAAGGGGTAGGATTTAAAGATGGCTTTGCATGGATTTCTCCCGGGTTCCTGCAGGCCACAGCAATACAGCATGTGGAATCCATTCCATGAAGGCTGCAGGGGTTACGTCCCTTTTATGCATATCGTCCGGTCTCCTTTTGTACCTTAATCTTTCCAGGACTCTTGTAAATTGTGCTCATGTGATTTTTTTCTTCTCTGCTCCACTGTTAAATCTTGAAGATATTTTTTGTAGGGGGGGGCGGGCTGGAGAGCAGCATTGAGCTAAACGTGAACGAGGAGGCTAGTCTGTGTTTCATGGAATGCAAAGACTTGAATCCAGATGTTTTCTTGCATTTCTGAGGCTTGCTGCAAGGGGCAAGGAGGTTATTGCAATGAAAAGATTAAAGTAACTTTCCTTCTTGGAATGGAACGATAGATATGTCTGCAACCAAACCTTTTTTGGGGGGGGGAGTTGCTAAATATGTAATTTCAGGACCTTCCTTCTCGTCTCCCCTTTTAAAATGTGAAAGCCCAGAATTGCATATCGTATGGTTGTAAATCTGAAGTGTTCCAGCGAGCCGTTTCCTTCTTGTGAATTTCACTGGAGTTTTAAAAATGCTGTATTTTGTTGTTTAATATATATCTCTATCTCTATCTCGAGGGAGAGATTCATCCATGTTTCGTTCTGAATATTTCATGCCACCATGTTCTGATGTATTGGGCGCAGCTGTGCGCGCCCTGTGGCAAGAGTGCGACTTCATGTCCTTTGTGGAATATTGTTGTTTTTAACTTATGTACTGAAAACATTTCAAGTCCTGGTTATGACAGGATCGGGGAAAATAAAATAAAGCTTAAATAAATGGAACCACACCCTCCCTCTGTTTCCTACCCAGCTCATATTGATTCCAGATCCCATTTTTTGTGCTATTCTCTCCTTTCTTTTATAGATGAAATCCATTTTGAACATTGTGGATTGGACCATTGTGGTCCAATCCACCACAGCAGTAGCATCTTTCAGACCCCTTTGCAAAGAGAATCCCAGCCAGTAGGGAAAGAGGAATCCTGGACCGGCCTGTGCCTCTTTTACTGAAGTCCTGTGATTTCCAAGCAAAGCTAAGCAGGAGGCTGTAAAATGCTTTTCCTGCAGAGGCTTGCCTCGTGCTCCTCTTGATGTATTTTCAACACCAGGGTGACAGATTCACCTCTCTGGCATCTTCATCCTTTTCATCCAAAACGTCTTTGCCCCAGGATAGTCATTGTTATATGTTTTTATCTTCCTTCTGCTGTTTATTAATGCATTTTTGGGAGAGTTTTTTCTTCTTTTCCAGTTATATTGGGTGGATTAGAAACTGAATAAATACGCACAATCAGTTGCCTTTCTGTTATACACATAGCTCATAAGCGATTTCTCGGGTAGACTTCTCCATGCTATTTGTGGGTATCTGAAAACTTTTTTTTTTCCCCCTTGCGAAGTGGGGGAGTCTATTCTCTCCTAGCATCCTTTGCAGGCAAGCCTCAGGCAGAAGGCTGGGGCTGCATGGAATTGTATGGCGGTGTCTACAATGCCACCCGGAAATGCAAAAGAGAAATCAGCTAAAGCTAAACTCGCAACCTTTCTCCATCCTATTCTGCAGGATCTTATTCTGCAAAGCTTGTTCAAGTTCTCCTTTGCGTTCTTTTTTTTTTTTAATGAATTTTTATTAAAGAGATTTTTAAGGAATAAAAACATTTGAAGGAAGGAAAGTAAAAGTAAAGTGAGAAAAGACTAAAGAAATGAAAGAAAGCAGAGAAAAAGAAAAAAGACAACATGTAAAGAAATGACTTCCGATCTTCTTTACAGGAAAATAAAGAATAAATGCATTTGAGTTTTATTCCCTCTCTCTGAGATTAGTTTATTACTGGTTAGCCATTAAGCCATATCCAAGTCCCCCTCTCTACGGTACATCATACCTCCCTCCTTTCCATAATCTCCCCTTTCTCATCGTCAAACCCATGAATCACATTACTCCTTTGCATTCTCCATGCGGCCTTGGCACCAGGGTTGAACGAGAGGTAGTGCGCATACCTTTACGACTGTCCTAAGCCAAGGCATCCTTGTGCATTGTCTCCACAATTGCGTGCCCATCAGTTAGAGCTGCAGGTGAGACGCTGCAGACCTCTCCGGCCGCACCTGTGTTTGGTTACCATGGATACACCTGGGTCTACACACACGCTGATTCTCTGCCTCGTACAGGCTGCCCTGATCTCCCTGCCCCACAAAGGATAAATCTGTGGGGTGTGCTAATACCCACTGTGCAAGCTCCCTCCAAAATGCCAATTCTGAAAACCCAGCTCCTCCTTTTCCTCCTGTTTCTTAATCCCCTGCAGCGCTCCATGCCAAGTCTGGGGAACGGGCCTGCCTCCGCCGTCCTCCCTGACAAATGTGGAGCCAACAAATCCTTCGATCTTGAGACCGGCCAGTGCAGCCCCTGTGCCCCGAAGCTGATCAAGAGTCCTGACGGTGAGTGGCGAACAGCCAGGCGGAGGGCCGGGGACAGGGAAGGGGAGAATTCGGCCGGAAGCAAGGTTGTGATTTAGGAGCTACGCGGCGGAAAGAGTTTGCCCTTTGAAAAATTTCATCGGCTTCCCTTTTGCGAAGAAGCTGCGGAAACATGGAGGCGTAATGAGTTATTAACAGTTGCGTTTATAGCTAGCAAAATGCAAGGCTGGCGGGAAGGAGCGCATTGGTGCATCCAAAGGGCGCCCTGGGGCAGCGCGGTGAGCGTGAAATTATGTGCCAGGGCTAATTGCAGACTTGCAGGGGAAGCCTTTTGATTTGTGGCAGGATCCTGCTGCAGTCTAATTCTTGCTTGCCTTCCCTTTCCTGCTACTTCGCCCATGTGAAAACATTCACCCAGTAATAAGGGATGCGTTTAGCTGTTCATGTAGCTTAAGCCAAAGCAGCTTGTCTATGTATTCCATACAAGTAGTCCTCATTTAGCGACTACAAATGGGACCGACAGCTACATCGGTAAGTGAAGCAGTCATTAAGTGGGAAGTCACATGACCCTGACTGCTTGTGTTGTCTCCACCCCCCCCCCCCGCTGTTTGGAACGCTCACCCCAGCACTGGGATAATTTGCAAGAAGGGAATTCACTTTTGTATTTACATTCATTGGAGAGGAAGGGATTACAAGACAGTCCCAGAAGTCCATCTTCAAGTTGCTGAGCTGGCTGGGGAATTCTGGGAGTTGAAGTCCACCCATCTTCAAGTTGCCAAGGTTGAAAAACACTGCTCTACGGAGTGCCAGTGTGGGTCCTCCTGGCTGAAATCCCATATATTTTGCTTCCTGGTTTCTTTACTCTAAAATACTAATGCTCACCTACTCACTGAAGAGTTGGCTACTAAATCCTTGTTGCCGGTCCATGTTTTGAGTGAACTCTTGAGGCTCGTACGGCAGGCCAGCAGCTCATAAAAGCCCTGTCTTGACTCAGTTTTTCCTTCTAATAGGTTTGAGGTGTGTCTGCAGACCTGGGCTGAATGAGTCCAGCGGAGAACGCCCCCTTCTTCCTTGCCCCAGCTGCGTAAGAGCACACCTCTTCGGGTTTTTTCTTGGGGACACAGGCAGAAGCGTTGAACATTAATGTGATCTTTCTCTCCCCTTATCCACAGAGCAATGTGCCACCAGGCACCCTCTGGGAATCGGAGTTTCTTGATGAGAGCTTCCTAGCATGTCAGGTGGGTGGATCTCTGCTGCATCTCCTTGCTATGCCAAGTAGGGCATTTGGTGACTGTGATTTGATTTGATGTCTTGATTTATGTTTATTAAGAATTTTTCCATGGGAAGGAAGGAAGGAAGGAAGGAAGGAAGGAAGGAAGGAAGGAAGGAAGGAAGGAAGGAAGGAAGGAAGGAAGGAAGGAAGGAAGGAAGGAAGGAAGGAAGGAAGGAAGGAAGGAAGGAAGGAAGGAAGGAAGGAAGGAAGGAAGGAAGGAAGGAAGGAAGGAAGGAAGGAAGGAGCCATGTGTGGCTGGGGAATTCTGGGAACTGAAGTTCACACAGCTTAAAGTTGACAAGGTTGAGAAACGCTGGCTTAGCATGATGATGTGCAAGCCCCTTCCTTACAGGTAGTTTTTAAAAAACTGGTTACAACCTTGACTTGGGGTCCAGCAACTAGTGACTTGTGAAAGGGCTCAGTTTTACAAAGACACGTGCACCAAAATGGTCTGAAGTGCCACCCTTCGTAGATGCTCATAATCTGCGTCCGGCTTCATTGTTTTCTTTCTCTTCAGAACACCTGCAACGCCACGGCTTGTCAAATGCTCACCAACATGGTCATCCTCAGAGCCTTCTCTTTACGCACCAGGGCTTACGATCTTTACGCCAAGGCCAAGTAAGTATCTTCCGGCTCCAGCAGAGGCATCTCAAGGAGCAGCTGGTGTCCTGTGCATCCTGCGGATGACACCATTGGTACGATTTGCATCTGCAGTGCAGTGACTTTGTGACCTCGCCCTGGCTTGTAGCTGACGCCTGTGAGCCCTTTGTCTTTTCAGAGGGCCCCTGGGTTACGTGGGGCCCTTGTGTCCTGCAGAAGCATCTGCCATTTTCTGCAAAGCGTGAATGGATTTTCTTTTCAGGAGCCAAGACCTCCGAAAGCTTTGGTACGGTCGCACCACCAGACCTTTTCCTACTGTGGCTTTTGGGAAGCATTCTAAGGCAAGTTGAAGCAGATCCAGAAAAACTGCGTGTGTCCCCCCATGTGTGGGTCAGAGAGCGAGGAAGGTCTGTGCCCAGAACGCTCTTCTTTTTTCTGATCCAGAGGCAGCAAAACTCAGTTAAAATATACTTCCTTTGCTTAGATGTCACGGAGGTCAGTTGAATTTCAGGGCTTACAGTGGAGTAGAGAAGAGGAAGGAGTCCATCCAGGCAATTCCTCCCTTCAAAAAATTCCTGCTCCACCAAGAGGGCGTCTCATCTGGGGAGAACCCCTCCTAAGCACTGAGATAACGACTAAGTCCACCCATCATCATAAACCACTGTTTGCCTAATCATGGCTTTTGACGAAGCCGCAGTTGGCTAGATTCACGCAAAGCACAAAACCGGACCAATGTTATGGCTTAGCAAGATTGGGAGCCTGGCCAGTTTAGCAAGCTGGGTTTTGCATCCAAATGCTGCAAAACGGCGCATGGGCTGCAGCTGCAGCGTGATGCCATTTCTCAGTGGAGAAGGCGTTTCAGAGGAAGCCATGCGTCATGAAGTTCTTGGGGTGGGGACAGGGTCTGCTTGGTATCTTCACACCTGAGGGGTATGGTTCCCAGGTTTTTAATGAAATCTTTGCCTGAGATGGTGGGAATCTCAGCTGAAGACCATTTTTTAGATTTAATTTGCAGAAAGGCTGTTAATGTGAAAGCTGAGCTATGGAAACCCCAGACCTCACAATGGGGTATCTCTAAGTATCTGCAGAGGCCTTTCTGAACAGCCCTTGCCTGTTTCCATACACCTGGGGTTATGAAGAAGTTATGCCAGGGTGGCATATAAGACTTGGAGCAGGCCTGGCCCATTCCTTGTTATTAGCTATGGGTGTTTCAACTGAACAGACATGTTAATTGAGCTGAATAGACTTTTGGACTACAGGTAGTCCTCGACTTACGACCACAATTGGGATCGGAATGATACATTGCAGTTGTAAATTGAGTCACCAGGTGACTGGACCTGATTTTACAACCATTTTTTATGGCAGTTGTTAAGCGAATCATGGGTTGTTAAGCAAATCACCATGGTTGTTAAGTGACTCTAGCTTCCCCAATGGATGTTTTTTGGCAGAAAATAGTAAAAAACAATGCAAAACACAATCATGTGGCCATGGGTCATAAATGCAAGCCAGTTGCCAAGTGCTCGAAATGTGATTATGTGACCATGGGGCATGTGTGCGACATTTTGCGATGCTCAAAAGTGCTTTACAGGCATTCTGAGGCCATCGTAACTTTGGACCATTGTTAAACGGATGGTTGTAAGTCGAGGACTTCCTGTAAATTGGCAAACCAGAGAGACCTGCTTAAAATGCATGACTTAGTCACCCCTGAATTTGCTGCCCTTCTCTACAGATTGACTTCAAGGTCATCCGATATGATGCCCGAGGAAAGTTCATGGGTTGGCAGGATGTAAAAGGAGCAACACTGCAGGTAAACTAATTCCTTTTCATCTGTAACTGTTGTCCCCGCAAGCATTAGTTCTCACACTGTCAGATGAAAACAAGCTGATATCAGATCTAGCTGTTACAAAGCAAGAGACAGATGGAAACCAGGCATCCTGTTCTGAAAATAGGGATTGTCCAGCCTGTTGCTCAGTCCTGGTGGGAGGGGGAGATACAAAAATTGAACGCTGACTTCATCTCTCTCTCTCTCTCTCTCTCAAAACACACTTTTGATACACAGAAGTCACTGGAATTCTTCCATAATGGCTTCTCAACTTTTCTTCAGTAACAATTCCTTATCAGACATTCCTGGAATTTTGTGTGCCTGTTAATTGTTTCCAGCGTAGCCTTCTGGGGAGAATTCCAAAAATCACTAAGAATCCTGTGGGCCCACCAAAAAGGGGAAGGGAAGGATGTGTTATATAGTATCTTGTCCTGTTGCTTCCCATAAAAGGATATTTGGGGGTAGATTGCCTCTGACCCGGGGGCTTCATTATGCTTGTCCTCCTTGAATTTCATTAATTCCCTTTTAAAACTCTTAAATCAGGAGCCATCAGCACATTTTGTAGCTGCAAATAATGTTAATGTTAATTTTGCAGTATTGATTGATTTTTTTTTACAATGCTTCCTGTAATTGTAAATCTTTAACTGTTTTACAGTCAAACAAAATGTTTGATTGTAGAACAACAGTAAGTTAAAAGTGATATATTCACTTGAAAAGGTAGGCGGGGAAGGGGAAAGATAACAGAAAGGAAAAACATGCCACATTCATGCAAAGACACTTCTTTTGTTTTTGCCTGAATCTGCAGGTCGTCACTTCAACTAAATCATGAAAAATGAAAAACATAGGCTAAGGTTATTTACTTACTATGTTGAACAAAAACATTTTAAAATATTGAGAAATAGGCATATCCTATTTTCTCCCTTCAGCTCTGTCCAAACAGCCATGAGGTCCTGGATGCTGCCTTCATGCCTGGAACCACCTACAGTCAATCTGTAAGCGATACCTCGACTTCAGTTTAATCTTTGGAAGAACTTCAGCGGACTGGATCCTATTTTGCAGTTCTGGGAAAAGGCCATATTTGAGTCTAAGCAGACAAGTCACCCATCAAACTGAGATTCTCTTGATTTCTTCTCGCAGGGCCTTTTCCAACTTGGTGGCCTTCAGAGCTCTGGGTCCATCTAGTTAAAGCCAGGACATCTGAAGGACATCAGCTGTTTAAAGGTGTCATCTGTGAAGTCCCACCATTTTTAGTGGAAGCTGGCTCTGAGTAATAGATTGCAGCCTCTCCTGATTCTGTATTTCTGGGGCTTCTTTTCAAATGATTAACTGAACATGCCCATCTCAGAAGTGTGGCTTAAACAGACCTCTTTGGCCAGCAAAGGAAGCTCCATAGCGCCAACCTGATCTTTATTGTTTTTAGTGCACCCTTGAAGTCTCTGAACTGCTGCAAAGGACTCCAGAACCCATCTTTTACGAGATGTTTTTGCAGTTTGAAGATGAGGAGGGGAACACCCAACTGTGGCCCGTTCCTATAGGCAATCCCACAATAGTTGCAAACAACCAAGGTGAAACGATCCCGTTTTTTCCTTTTTTGGTTTAAAGCAAAGGCGTCTTCAAATTGTCATTAAAACCTACACCATCCCTTAATTAAGGCATTTGCTGGAACCCTCTTTTCTTTTTTTCCCCATTTCTAGAAACTTAGCTTCATTCATTAATCCCTTCTTTCCCTTTTCCTCTTCTCCAAATGCTGCAAAGTTTCTCTCCTCAAGCACAGCCTTTTTTTCCAGGGGGAACAGCTCGGGGAAGCGCAGAGACAGAGGTGTTTGCCACAAGCTGTGTCCATTAATGTCATGTCTGAATGTGCCTTGGAGGTGCATGTTCAGTTTTGCAGTTTCGTTTCAGCCCCTGCAAAATATCTCGACCCGTCCTGGCCTTACAGATGTTAAACAACTTCTCTGGAGCTATTCTGCTTAGCTTTGCACACTATGTTGAAAGCACAGCTCCAGAGCCTTTGCTAAAATCTTTCCCCCTGCATTTTGTTTTGACGTTTAGCACCCCCATTGACTCAAGCGCTGAGAAGGTTCTTTCTGGTCGATGGGCTGTCAAATAGAAAAGGGAATTTGTCAAATGCCCCAGCATCTGTTACACTTGCAAAAGAATTGCTGCTCAGGTAAAAAAAAAACCCATTAGTATTCCACAAGGTCTGATTAATGGTGGAGGTTGCCTGGGGGTTGATAGAATATTGCTCACCATGTACAAGAAAGAATGTTGAGAAACAGGAAAGTGTCCAGAGAAGAACAATGAAGATAGAAGGTAAATCTTAGGAGGAACAGTTGGAGGCGGTGGGTACGTTTAGCCTGGGGAAGAGAAGCTGGTGGGGAGACTGAGGGCCACCTTCAAGCATCTGAAGGGCTTTCGTGGAGAAGACGGGGCCGAATTGTTCCAGAAGACAGAGCAAGAAGCAATGACTCAAATTACAAGGAAGCAGATTCTGGTTGGACGTCAGGGCAGGTTTTCTAAAAGTAAGAGCTGCTGGTGGACTCTACTGGAAGTACTCAAGAGAGGCTGGACCACCATCTCTCAGGAATGCTGTAGTTGTGGCCAGAAATGAAGGAAATAAGTAAAAGGGGAGAAAGAATGCGTGCCTAGTTGGTTGGGTGATCCGATCTTTGTTCTAATTTTCTCCCAGACCCTTTTTTTGCAAAGCAGTGAATGCAAATGTCCATTGGGCTTACCAAGCAGACATGCCACTTGGTTGGTACCTGAAGTACCTCTGCATCGGAAGCTGCTGAGCACTTTTAAATCTCATTCTTTTCAGCCAAGAAACCCTTTCTCTTCTGTTGCAACTCATTTTCCCCCTAGAAGCTCAAGAGGCATTGCTCACCTTCCCATTCATTGCTTTCTCCTCCAGTTTTTCTCCATCCCTCCTTCCCCCAAACCAGTGTTTCTTGAAGATTTGTGGACATCAACTCCCAGAATTCCCCAGCCAGCATGGAGTTGATGTCCACGCATCTTCAAGTGGCCAAGGTTGAGAAACCCTGCCCCAAACCAACAACCATTCTTCTTCCTGGCTTTTACAGTGTCCACCTACCAACCACTGCTCCTGGAGAAGACCCACCTTTCTTCTTGACGGTCAGATACGCAACACACAGCTTCCCAGGAGTGGCCCAGGCAAGTGCGTGTGGTGGGAATGGCCACAGTATTTATATTCTGCAGATCCAGAGGCAGATGTAGACATGGCTCCAATTTCAAGGCTGGGGAGGGGCAGATTTCTTTCTTTCCTTCGCCCCCGGCTTCCACGTTTCCTTGCCCTTTGGCTTTGTGGACGTCTTATTGTAGATACACCCTTTTCCCCTTTTTGTTGCATGATTTCTCTGCAGGTGTCATTTTCCGTCTCCTACGTTCAGAGTCCTGGATCAGCTCAGCTAGCAACTGATGTGAGTAAGCACCAGGCAAGATTTTTGGGCTGCCTGTTGAACTTTTAAGGGTTTTTTGCTGGTTTTGCTGCACGGGCAAATGGTGTAAAGGAGATTAAAGCCACTGACCAGTTGAGCTTTAGAGAGTGAAAACCATCCCACACTAAAGCTGCTAGTCCTTAACGTTCTGCAAGACTCTTCATTACGATATGGCATGCTACATGAAGAGTGTTTTTTCTTTTTACTAACAGAATGACCCTATCTCTTTAGAAAAAGAGCCACACCAGGAAGATGCTTTTAACCCTTTACTCCATATCATGCTCCCCCACCCTGTCTGGCCTTCTAGATGAGTTGGGTTTCAACTTCTGGAATTCTTGGGGAGGCTGCATTGTCTGTGGAATGCTGGGAGTTGAAGTCCACGCATCTGGAAGACACCTAGCTTGAAGGGTTATTGCGCAATTTCCCAAAGATGCTCCTTGTAGGTTTTAGGTACTGTATATTCTTATAGACCCAAGATAACTGCGCAAAGCAGCTGACTTAATGTCATGATGTTCTGCATATTTTCCATCTGAGTTCTGCTGTGACTGACACACACACACATTGTCCTGCACAGATTACCTTTGGTGTGCTGGGGTTTCTTTCCATCCTCTGTGCCTTGTTGGAAACCAGCAGCTGGGCCCGGCGATCTCGCCTGCAAAACATCAATTTTACGGTCAGGGTGACATTAACATTTTGATCTTTTTTTTTTTTTTGGTTTGTAATAGCGTTATTAAACTTTAAAACAAAGAGATAAAATCTAACCGAAACTAATAAAGAAAGAGAAAGGGAACAGAAGTGCAGGGGGGGAAAAAGGAAAAAAAGAGAACAGAAGTAGAAAAAGGAATAACTCCTTTTACAACAGATATGAGAAAAAACCTACATTAAACTCTTATTCTAAGGTTACTACATACCATCCATTTTTTCTATTGTTAATATTAATATTCAACTAATATTATTAATCATGTGCCATTTTTGCTTACACTTTGCTAGATACTAAAAAACAAGATGGTGCAAAATTGCTTTTTTTTCCATACAGGCCGCCCTCGGTTCAGAATTTCATTCATTCCATTTTTTTTTTTCCTTTTACCTCCAGACCATATTGAAATTCTTTGCCTGCTTGGCTGGATCTCTGGCAAATGTCTTTTTCGTGGTGACTCTGGGGATTAGCGTTTACTGGTTGATTGTCTTCAAGGTAAGTAGGGAGGTGGCGGGGTGCGCACACATGTGCGTGCATGCGTCCAGCGTTCTATTGGCTTATTTTAAATTATTTTGGCGTATATTACATTTACCACTTTTGTAAACAGTTAGGGGGTTTCTTTAAGAGGGAAAGAATAACGATGTCAAGAAGAATAGTAATGTTTGGGCTGAGGCATCCAGAAACTCATGAGCAGAAAGATCTGTCCTGTTTTGCCTTTTCTTCTGCAGGGTCAGCAATATTCTACAGTGGAAATTTCGCTCCCAGCTGCCGGTAGCCAAGCAGAAACCAACTTCATAATCTACGCGTTGTGTGCTCTTGTTTTGAAGGTAAGCAGTTAGAAAGAGCTAGGCACTGTGTCTCTGAGAACTTTCATTCTCTAGAGCAGTGTTTCTCAAACTTGGCAAGTTTAAGACATGTGGACTTCAACTCCCAGAATCCCCCAGCTTAATTCTTGACGACCACAGATGTGTCCTGTTGTTTTCTTGGCAGCAGTGTGGCAGTGGCTGACCATTGTCCTCTTGTAGGGCGGAATCCTTCGCTACCTGTTGCCAGGGCTGCTCGTCTGTCAGGCCCCAAATCCGAGCCAAGAGGAAGGGGTTTATTGCGCAGTGGGACCCCGCACTTGTGCAAATTCCCACTGGCTTAGTATTAGGCATTTGAGTTCAATGTGATTTCTGCTCTGCTCTGAAGATGCTCAGGGTGCAGGGGCTGCAAATCTCCGTAGGTCACACTCTTAAGATAGGCAGAGCAAATCTCCATATCCCAGAGACATCTTTCCCTATGGATGCTTTCATTCTAGAGCCTGGATCTCCTACATCTTCTGATCACCCAGTTAACCGTTTCCATCTTCCTAATAGACTGGGAGAAGCCGAAGGAAAAACCAGCAATGAAAGGTTATTATTGGTTACTGCTTTGGGCAACTACAAGGGCTGTCAGGGCCTCTGGTTCAGAACTTGAGGACATCAGGCGTGCCCTGCTGGATCAGGCCCCTGGCCCGTCGAGCCCAGCAGTCTGTTCTCCCAGTGGCCAGCCAACTGCCCAAGGAAGCCCACCAGTCTCCCAGTGGATGGCTTTCAGAGGTGGTCCCATGCCATCAAGGCTAATAGCCATGGATCTCCAGGACTTCCGTGAATTGCTTTCTGTTTGCTTGCATGCGCCCCCCCTCTCTACCCCACCTTGTTTCAGGAGCTCCAGGGGCAGCTTCGTCAGTGAGTGCCTGGAGGACTTTTCTGATTGCTAACGAGTGGAATGAAATCCAGACACACAGGAAGGTGTATCCTTCACTTCAGCTGTTTGCTGTGTTGTTGTTTTTGGAGGTCAGTGCAAGACAAAGGATGGCCAATGCTGCTGAGCTCTGCTGATTTCTACCTGCAGTCCTGAGAAAAAGTCTGTAGGCTTGCAAATGTCTGCTGATCTCGAGAGTCAGCTCAGTGAGAGGCAGGAACGGGAACCTGGAATCTCAGGTTGATGGCAGACAGCTTCTGTTCTTGCTGGTCTGTTCTGGTCTTCTCCATCCTCTTAGGAAACCTGGGTGGACCAGACCAACAGCACATTTTCTTCTTCATCTCCTTGTCCAATCCTCTTGGGAAGCCACCTAAGATAGTGACCACCAATGGGACATTGGTGGTGATGTATAGTATATACAAGCAATTGTTGGTTAGTTTGCACATTACCCCTAATTTGGGGGGGCGGGTGGCTCAGCATGTTGCCTAAACCAGGTCTTGTAATTTGTCAATCATGTTTGATAGCTTAATGTCTGGTGTGAACCCAACTGTGGTTTACTCAGTGAACCAAATTTAAGCTGAGCATAGTGCGCAGTCAAAACTGTTTCACGGCAGCTCTGCACTGTGCCTAGTCTATGCCCAGCAACATTTTCAGTGACCTTGTAAAACTTGGAAATGCTGAGCAGTATTTTTATTAGGTGCACATCTATAACTGTGTAGTTCAAGACCATTTTTTTTCTCTAACAAAAACCACCCTGGGAGTTTGGGTGGGCTGAAAGGGAATGACAGGCCCAGGGTCACCCGGGGGCTTCCATGGCTGAGGTGGACTAGAACCCTGATTTCCTTTCCTAGCCCAGCTGCTTCACAACAAACTGTGTAGCTGTGCACTATTGATCTCATGCTGCAGTTGAGAAGGAGAACACTTAGCCAGGGACACCCAGCGAGACAAAGCTGAAGAGAAGCTCTCTCCACCTGGGCATTAACGTCGGCTTCTTTCAATCAACAGGTGGTGGGACTGAAAAACCTCGCATCAAGAGACCTGAATGTCAGTCTCCAGCCAGAACAAAATACCTACCATGCTCCCTGGAGCCCGATTCTTCGTTTTGGGATTGCCGCTTCTGTTTGGCTGGTGGTGGGCATCGTGCAGGTCATTTTTCCCCTTTCTTTCTTCTCTCTTTGAGGTTGGGCAAATAGAATATTTCCGAATCATCCTGTTGCAAAAAAGCAAAAGAGGTAACATGAGAAAGGAACGCTCCATTGCACTCCGTAAAACGATGTGTCTCCTCCCCAGAAGTCTTCCCTAACTTGAGAAATTTGTAAAGAAGGAAAATAAATAAGTACCGATGAGGAAGGGTCGGTGATAGATGATGGCCTAGTTGCACTCAAGGGCGTTGGAAGGGTTGAGGAAAAAATGAGACTCACTCTGCTAACCTAAATTCTGTCTGTGCATTCCTTTGGAGGCATGTTCATTTTCCATGCAGCATTGTCTTCCTGCAAAAATTATTCTAAAGTGGCATCTCAACATGCATTGACTTGTTCCAGCTGATTGGAAGAAGGCAGCGAGGATTTTTGCAAGAAGCATCTCTGAATTCCTGGGGGAGGTTGACTTGCGTTGCAGTTACTCCAGTATTTTTGGCTCTGTTCCAGATGCTGGTGTCGGTTGGGTTCTATCAACGCTTTGTGGAGGACAAGATTCATCAATTCATTGACCTTTGTTCCTTGAGCAATGTGAGTCACACCCACGCACCAAAGTCACCCCGCCAGGCCAGACCACGTGTTTCCCAACCTGGGCCGATTCCAGATGTGTGGACTTTGATTCCCAGAATTCCCCTGTCAGCATGGCCATTGCTGAGAATCCTGGGAGCAGAAGTGCACACATCTGGACGTGGTCCAGGCTGAGAATGTCTGATGTGGAAACTAGATTCTGGAGTCGTCTTTCTTGTTCTTCTCTTACCTGTTCCTTCCTTTTGAGATGCCTACTTTCCCTGACCACATCCCATCGTTTAAGGACCAATCTCAGTGCCGGAAATGTTCCTTCCCTGACAAAGATGCTGCAATCTCCTTTTGGATTTCCAAAGGAAGGAGCAACGGAGTGCAACTATTAATAATGCTGTAATAATGAGGCCGTAGGGAGTTCCATCTGAGCAAGTTACTTCGTAATGGGGGCCCCCACCCCCATGTATGCGGAGTGGGGCTAAATTGCCCTTCAGAATGTCTTCATTTGTGCTTTTTAGGTGACCTAATGTTCATCAACAACCGCTTTCACTTTTTAGGCCAGTTTCGGCTGATTTTGGGGCGCTTTTTAATTGCTTACATGAGGGATTCTGATGTAAGTCTTAGGCTTTGCTTCGAGCCATTTTTTAAAGATTTACATAGCTTCATATGCTGGTTTTATAAAAGGTCCTCCAAGCCAACCCGGGCAGGTGGGAAACAGGTTAATTCTTAAACAAAATGAGCCAGATGCGTTTGGAAGTGTCCTTTTCTCGCTGGCACGTGACCCTGAGCCGCTTTGCACTCCCTGCAGGTGTCGGTGTTCCTCCTGACCCACAGATGCTACGGATTCTACATTCACGGGAGGAGCATCCACGGACACGCTGATGTGGGCTTGGACACCATGGTCTCCTACCTCAGGAAGGAGGAGGTAACCCTGCTTCTGGTCTTTGGTCCTTCGTCAGTGCCTTGGAGGCTTGCTCTTGCTAACGATGCCTTGCAGGGCTGGCCATTGTCTTTGGTCCTTCTCTCCTCCTCAGGCGAGCGTGGCTGGAGGTTACCTGCAGCTTGGTCCTTAGGTTGCAGACATGTCTTCTTCCCTCCTTGCTCCTTCTTTGGGCCTTCTGGCAATGGGAAGGATTCATTTTCCATCCAACCCCATGGAAGCCTGCGAGGAGAATAGCAACCTATTCGCACTCCTATTTGGGCTCCTCAGCATGCTTTCTCTGGCCATCGGAGCCATCATAACAAAAAGATTGACCTCCATGAATTTATCTTGCTCTTTCAAAGTACAGGTAGTCCTTGCTTAACGACCACAATTGGGACTGGATTGCTAAGCGATGTGGTTGTTAAGCAAATCCAACCCAATTTTACAACCATTTTTGAGGCAGTCATTAAGTGAATCACATGACTGTTAAGTGAACCATGTGGTCATTAAGCAAACCATGCAGTTCCCCATTGGTTTTGTTTGCCGGGAGCCAGCTGGGAAGGTTGAAAATGGCAATCGCGTGACCGTGGGATGCTGCAATGGTCATAAATGCGGGGACCAGTTGTAAGTCTGGTTTTAGCGCCATTGTAAGTCCAAACTGTCGCTAAAGAAATGGTTGTTAAGTGAGGACTACCTGTAACTGAACTGGGCGTCCTGGGTAGCCGCCAAAACCTGCTGTTCTGTGTTTGGTTTTCCTACTGTAATTTTCCCCCTCCCCACTGGTGTTCTCCCCAGGACAACCTTTGTCCTCTCAGGGGCCTGGAGGCCTACTCTGAGGTGCAGACTTTCGAGGTGCTTCTCACTGACCGGACTCGGACGTTCTACGACAGAGTCCTCCTCTCATCGATGGAGGTACAGGACCCTGCAATATTTTGTTCTTGATGGCTTTTCAGAAATGCTGCGCAAGCATACCCAGGAATGGTTTACCCCTCCTCCCTGGCAGATGAGACTCGACCCATCTAATAAGAGCAATTTCCTTATCTGCTACCCTCCAGAGATGGTGGGGCAGAGATTCCCAGAATTCCCAGCTAACATCCTTTTAGTGCATTAAAGCTGTCTTGAAACTTAAAGTTTTTCTCCTTGGGTATCTGCGAGGGGACGCAGTAGATGCAATTGATGAAACATGTACAGGTAGTCCTCACTTAACAACCATTTGTTTAGTGATGGCTTGGACTTATGACAGTGCTGAAAAAAAACACTTATGATCGGTCCTCACACTTGTGACCGTCATGGCGTCCCCACGGTCATGTGAACACGGTTGGGGCACTTGGCAACCGATTCGCATTTATGACCGTTGCAGTGTCCCATGGTCATGTGATCCTCATTTATGACCTTCCCGGCTGGCTTTTGGCAAGCAAAATCAATGGGGAACCACGTGATTTGCTTAATGATCATATGCTTCACTTAATGTTGGTGGCGATTCGCTTAATGACTGCCGCAAAAAAGGTCGTAAAATTGGGTCAGATTCACTTAGCAACCAAAATTCTGGTCCCAATTGTGGTCATTAGGTGAGGACTACCTGTAGCTCTGGAAAGCCTCAATTCATCCTCCTCCGATGGTGGGGATGTTGTGAGCTAGAGCAGCAAAAAGATTTTGAGGTCACTCAAAAGAGCGTAGCAGGGTGGCAGAAGCCTTGCGCACGTTCTCTGTCAACGGTGAGCAGAGAAAAAAATAGCAATTCCCGACTAAACGTAGAAGCGTTTAATATTGGATTTATTATGGCAGGGGGTTTGTGCACTAAAAGGACCCCTTGAGGCACTGGGCTGCAGCTGACAGAAACAGATGTTCCAATAAATCTATCTAGCTCTAGGGTGCCACAAAACCATGTTATTTTTTATTTCTTCATCAGAAGTGAACCTTGGTTGAACTTCCCAGGTTCGGCTCCTTCCAGGAACAGTGGCCATGAGGCTGAGTGCAGCCCTCCGGTTTTCTCCCACCTACCTGACTCTCTAATTGAAAACTCCCTCCGTGGCTGGAGATGGGTTCTCAAGCACGGCAGGTGAAAATTGAGCTGACATCTCTCCTGCCGTAGGGAAGATCAGAGTAGAATAAACCCATTTGTTCCCTCCTTGTCACTGGTGCGTACCAGGGGGCAGGTCTGAACTTGGAAAGCCCACAAATGTTTTCCTTGCAGCTTCAGAGAGGACCCCACAGTCGTCCCGATCTTCACGAACAGAGGCTGAAAGGCTACCATGCGCTGAACCGTTTCCTGGTCTCCTTCTTGGAACACGTGAGTCTCCAGCCACGCTTGGCTAAGCTCCTTTCAGGGGGAGTGACCGTTTTGCTCTGCCGCTCTCTGGAGTTGAGCAGCCAGAAAAGAGCTCTAAATATGGTTCGAGGGGAATGTTGGGGCCAAGCGAACAGATGCCAAAGGTGGTCGACGGGACTCTGAGGCGCATCTGAGACGTCGTGTGATCTGCCCTGTTGCAGTCAGCTGGAATTTTGCTCTATTATTATTCTCTTTTCATCCAAATGGTATTACTTTTTAATTTATTAGAATTCATTTATTAGATGAATTCAATTTATCCAATTTGGTATGGCCGCTCGCTCCCAAAGAACCTAACCCAACCCAACCCAACCCATTCCATTTGATTCCACTCCATTCCACTCCACTCCACTCCATTCCAAAACTTATTTAAGCTCCTTTGGGAGGAAGAATGGAATAATAATATTAATAATATTAACATTAATACTTCTGGCTGACTGTGTGACCAGCCATAATATATCAACTATTATTATGTGTATTCTGAACAAGATGTGCTCATCTCAAGATCTTTCCCTTTTTAATCCCCCTGTCCTTTCTCTAACAACTTCTAATTCTGCCCACATCTTTTAGAGGCATACAGATATGGACTATGTAGTGAAGGATAAGTTTTTCTTGGAGAGGATCATGGACATGGAGTTTCAGGAGCCGGGAGACCTCTCAGTCCTCTATAACGGTACACGCCACGCTCCTTCCTATGGGAATTTACCTTGAAGGGCTGGTCCTCACCAGGCAGGCTGCCGATAGAGGTGAGGGGTGAACGTTCAAAATCATCCTGCACAGCGTTCTCCGGTATCTTTTTCCTTTAGATGATGGTCCGTTATTCAGCCGGACGCTCTTCTACGGCCATGAGCTACTGCTGCTTCTCTTTGAAACCCTGCTGTTCTGTGCTGTGGATTTCGGGTCACAGAATTTTGTGCTGTCAACAGTTGTTACCTTTGCCGTGCAGAAGGTAGAAGAGGCTAGATAGAAAGGAAGTAGTAGAAAAACGGCACTTTCCTTCGTTTTCTTAAAACTGCGCACGATGTAGCGAAAAGAAAATAAGGTTTTGCCCCCCAGTTGTTTGTTTTTTTAATTCATTGGAAGC
The DNA here is from genome assembly GCF_035149785.1 of Candoia aspera. NCBI lineage: Eukaryota > Metazoa > Chordata > Lepidosauria > Squamata > Candoiidae > Candoia > Candoia aspera. The sequence continues at coordinate 23,421,598 of NC_086163.1, read as the reverse complement.
TGGGCTGCCACACCATGCGTGAGTGGCAACACTACTCCTGGGGGCATTCGGGGCATCAATGAGATGTGAGATTGAATCTGGCAATTTGGCCCTAAATGTAATATGTGTATTGAGGAGGCTGTGGGATGATTTTAGGTGCAATCAGGAGGCATCTCAGCCAGCCATGCCTGCTGCTACAAAGCTACCAACACCAGCTTGGCAGTGGCACACGGTGAACACGGCCAGAGGTCTGCCAAGATGGCTGTAGCGGAGACCTCATTTGCTTTTCTCTGGCCATTTTGGGCCAAGCACCGCAGACTCTGCTGCTGCACCAAGGACTAACTGAGGTGTGTCTGTGTTTCAGCTTGTGCAAATGGTGCGCAACACACTCGGAAGGCGAAACCTGGCAGAGAAGACTTTGGTGGAAAAGCAGTTCCTGATCTGACAGCGAGCGCTTGGGGAGAGGGATCCTGCTGGCCAGCCTGCGGACGTGTTCAGAAAACCCCCCAGACTTCTCGGCCTCTGAAGTTTCATCATTTGGGGAAGGAAAATGTCTTCAAAGAGGCCTCTTCTCATTTTCGGGATTCTCACTCAGGGCACGTGAAACAGTGAGGATGGGCAGAGTATCTTTCCCAGGGAGCCACGAAGACATCATGGTTCTGCTTTAAGTTGGATGGCCGAGTGCTTCCCTGTGCGGGCTCAGCCCCTTCCCAGTAGAATTACCCCCCCTACGTGTGTCCAGTTGTCCTGGGGAGGGATTCATCCACCACGTTTCTTCTTTCCGGTGATTTAGCTTGGGAGACCAGCACGCAAATTCGGCTCCTCACGGGGCTGTTGTTATCTTTCATCCTGGTCAACACTGTTGGGAGGCTAAGATGTGAATGGCACCCCCGTGTATATTACCGTATACTGTATATTCATGGATAAGCTGACCCTTGAATTTTTAAGCAAAATGCCCTGAAAGATGTGCTACCTGCAGATAAGCTGACCCTCGAAATGGTCATATGTTTTTATTTTTGCAATTGGCTTATCTGCAGGTAGCGTTTTTCATGGTCTTTTGCTTAAAAATTCAAAGGCTTCTCCACAACTATATATGGGAAATAGGGGTACTTTAAATAAGTATTACCTTCTATCAGTGTTGCTCAACCTCAGCAACTTCAAGCGGTGTGGACTTCAGCTCCCAGAATTCCCCAGCCTGCCATGCACGGCTGGCTGGGGAATTCTGGGAGCTGAAGTCCACACCGCTTGAAGTTGCTGAGGTTGAGAAACACTGCCTTACACACTTGTGGAGAAGCCAAGCCCAAATTTGGGGGGTGTATTTTGGCAGCTAAAATTCTCAGCTGATCCGTGGGTATATAAGCTACCCAGATGTCCTTGCGGAAAAGGCAAGATTAAATACCCTATATGAATGTGGTTGCACCCCTGGGCAACTCCCAGACCCTGGAGGTTTCTCAAGAGCTGAAACTGAGCTAAAGCCTTCTGCAAGGCTCTGATTTTAAGTAGCGGCAGCCTGCGGTGGTGAGGCGGCTTGGCACGGTGGCATTGCCCAGCGTTGTGCAGAGCAGCCTTTGCTAAAGATGCCTCATCTCCCTTTTGGCTTCCTCGGGAGCCGGAAAGACCTTTGTTGCACGACGGTAAGAGCCGTTCCCTCAGGGATGACCCCCTCCCTGTGGTTTAAGGGTGGTTCCAGGGGGCAGAAGCTGAGCCCCCGAGCAAGCAGAATTAAGACAGCCTTTTCCAAGTTGAGAATGTGAAAAAGGAGCATTGCAGAAACATTGTCACTTCATGGCCATATGAGATGGCCAGGTGTGATGAGGTGGTTACGGTGTTGGACTGGCCTTGGGGAGATCCAGGTTCTGGGCCCCTTCATGTTGAGTGCTCTTCCACTGAAGTCAAATTCCTTGTATGTTTGATCATATCTGGCCAATAAAGTATTGTATTGTAAGAAGCTCCCTGGGTGGCTTGGGACCAGGCACTTGTTCCAGCCCAGCCTACCTCACAGGGTTGTTGCTGTGGGGGAAAATGGGAGGAGGGGCACACCGTCTTTTGCTCCTGAATGAAAGATACAAATCAAATAAGCAAGTGGGGTGTGTCTCTTGGGAGCAGCCTAGTCCTCATGCTAAAAAGGGCATTTAAGACTTCAGGGCTTTTTTTTTTTTAAAGTAGCAGGTATGCTTCATCTGAATTTCCATTGGGACTGTGGGAACTTATGGGCCAGTTTGCGGGACATCCCAGTCTGGCCACAGCAGGCGGTAGGCAGCTAGCGTGTTGTGGGAATGACCTCCTCAACCAACTAAGCCAGTTAAATAATTCAGAGGGGGTGGCTTTTAGCCTCAGCACGTAGTGTTGCTGACCCCGATTCTCCCATTGCTGGTTTCTGTTCTGGTGAAAAAATAAAAATACTGAAAAGCAGAAAGAGAAATGTCAGTTTCCTACTTTCCTTTGCCGTGAGAACTGAAGGGATGGCCCCCAGTGGTGGTTTGGGGTGCCCTGGACCCGGTGCCGTTGCCCCACAGAGTGGAGGCCAGGCCGCAGCCTGCTGCATTGCACAAACCCATCCATTGTCACCACTTTGGAAGTTGCACTTTGCACGGATGCGATGGGTTGGTGAGGGAGAGGGCTGATGAACAGGTGGCACATCCCTGCTCATAACTGAGCGTGGTTTAAAACGGTTAAGGGAGAAATGTCTCAGTTGCATGCCCTGCCGGTCCTCAAAGGCAAAAATTGGACAAAGGCGTGATTGAAGCAGGCCCAGTGGTTTTGGGCGTGATCACTCCTGACTTGGTGTCGCCTGGACACTGATGCAGTAAAGGCAGATATTGAGCAGATGAGTTGGACTTCTGTCCACATACAACTAGGAGGGTCTGCAGTCGTTGCATTGCAAGGGTTGCAACCATCCAGGTTTCTAGTCCTCTTCAGAGAAAAGCAGCTTTTGAAAGTGTGGCTGCCGCATTCACCTCGCACATGAAAATAAAAGGAGGCCCTGAAAACAAAGGTTTTATTTTGACGCCAGGTTCGAGAGCGCAGAACAGAGAGATGGTGCTGATCTGGAGGAAAAACCAAAGCGCAGAGAAAGTTGAGCTGGGGAACCGTCAATGTCTAAATTCGTGAATGGAGAACTTAGTCAGGGGGCCCTGCTGGCTACCTGCCAGATCTGGGAGTGCTGAGTGGTGCTGAACTCTTGGGTCTGGTCTGCTTCAGATCCTTCCTCAGTCTCCACTAATGTCAGCTTCTGGAGTGTGGTGGGGACGCTCTAGAGGTGGACAAAGAGAACCACGGTTGCCTATTTGAGCACAAGCCAGGACTGCTGTAACCATCAGCATCAAGGCAGTGTTTTGACCCGATGGGAGACATCCTTCCTTACTGCCACCCCGAAACACATCTCATTATGGGCATCCCATGTTGGTCAACAGCTGCTTTGGGCATCTCTCCATCGCTCCAGAAGGACAGAAATCTCTGCTAGGTTGGGGTGCCCACTTGACCTGCAATACTTGTCTCCTGGACTTGAAGCCACCATCCTGGGTCTTGGACAGGGGCCCTTTTCCCCCACCCACAACTTGGTTTTGTAACCTAAGCTGCACGCCTACTTGCTCGCCCAGAAATCAAAAGCCTGTGCCTGCGGTCAAAGGCTGAGCTGAAATGAGAACCCTGCCATTTTGCGGGCCTTTCCTCCTGTGAAAAAGGGGCCTGTTTTTCTGCCTCACTCTTTGGCCCCTGAGGACCCGTTGGGGGTTGCCTCGGTGGGCATTTGAAGTTCTGGTGGTTGCTGGAGGTGGCGCAACTTGTGGGCCAGGGGGGCTTTCCAGTGGGGCCCCACTTTCCACTGCTGTGAAACCGCCCTCTTTTCCCCCATGCCCCACATCTGGAAAAAGCCCACCAAGGAAGAAGGGCCTTCAGAATGGCTCCCCTGAGGATCTGACAGAAATGTGGGGAGTCACAAAGAAATGCACAAAGGAAGTCAGGTCATCTGTACCCTCTGAATGCAGCAAGGAAAGGGGATCCTCCTCTGGCCTGAAATCTTAATTGCTAGTTTCAGGGGGCTGGGCTGCAAGGAAAGGCTCCTCTGGGTCTACGTGGGAGCAAGGGTTGGCTCCTGAGGAGGCCTGCTTGCCAGTTAGCCTTTGATGAGCAGCAGCTGGTGCTGGGTAGAGACTGAAAACAGCTCCAAGCGGCCGTCTGTAAGTGCTGCTCTGCTAATTTTTTTGGATTGCACTTCTTGGTTGGTGAGACCTAGGACTGTTGAAGATGGTTTGTTTCCTGGCTCAGCCTCTTGTTCCTTGCCCTTTGGGATGACAGTTTACTCCTCTTCATCTATCACTTGCTCCTACCCACTCGGTTTCTTTCTTGTGGCCCTCAGAACAGGGCAGCTTGCATAGGCTGCACCTAGCAGTAATTGGCCACCTTGAACCTCTCTTCTTTTGCTATATTGTCCCTGGAATGGCAAAATGCATCCTTCCTCCTCTCCTGGGGAATCCCCCCCATACGTCCTTCCTCATCCGTCAAGTTTTTGCCATTTTTCCCCTTCCTTACCTGCGCTCCTGTGGACCACGGAAGGCTGGAGATTGGGTTGGTGGCCATGGTTAGACTGGAGTCGGAGAACCTTCCGGAAGCCAGCTGTATTTTTGCTCTGAAATCCTACCAAGGCAAGAATCTCATTTTTAGAGCCCTCCTTACCTGTTGGAGGGGTCAGCCCCATCTTAGGACCCTCCTGTTCACCTGCTCTTCCCAGAATCTATAGTAATGTAAGGTATGTAAGAGAATAATACTTTTGGGTGGGATTGCTTTCTTGTTTTTAAAAACATCTATGTGTTGGGGAGTTCATACAAGGTAAAAAACACCAAGTAATGGTTGATATTTTGGCCGTATTGATTAGATGTTTGAACTTGGGCCATTTGAAGAAGCAGCTGGATGACTTTGGGTTGGGTGCTCAAGCCTTCTCATAGGTTCTTCTGAAGATAAAATGGGGGGGGTCTGCCTTTGTACACCCTCTTGACCTCCTTAGAGAGGCGCCACATACTATTTTGAAAAAGCCCAAGCAACAGCGATGTAAACCAGGACGTTCAGCTTCCCTCTGTGCAAATATTGGCAATGGAAGCGTAGCAGGCACCTTTCTGCTGTTGCAGAAATGACACCAAGGCCCACAAATGAACACGTCTCTGCGTTTTCCCACCTATTGTACCTCGAGATCTTTCTCCGCATTGTAGCTTTCCAGAGTTTGGAATGCTTGGGAATAAACCTCCAGGGCTTTTGCATGGAAAACCATCTCGATGGTGGTGAAATCTAAGAAGATTTTCTGTAAGGAAAAGAAACAGAGCAACCGAATGTGACTCTTTTTCGTCATCTTAATCCCGCTAACAATTTATTTGTAAATAATTGTTGGCATATTTGAAGGCATCCATTTTCTCAACTTCCCTAGAACTGGTCTGAATAAGTCATTTTGGAAGTGCACTTTTCCTTCTAAAGTTTTGAGAGTGATGGGCTTGATAGAGAATTGAAAATTCAAAGCAACTGCTGCTCTATAATGGAAGACGCATTTGTTCTAGCTGAATGCTGTTGTAATCCTGAGGTCAAAATAACAGCTTCAGAAAGGCTGAAAATGGAGAAAACAAATTGCAGAAATATATAAAGTTTCTGTATCTCTCTATATATATACTTGCAAGATTGCTACAATAATCCAATACAGAAAAAAAATGCATATTTCATTTCAAATGTTCCTGTTTCCTTTTCGATTTGTAAGTTGTAAATTGGCAAGACCTAGTTTCCTTTAGCAGCCACACTAACTTTCTGCTGGTGAAAAGAATCGAGGCTGAACACTGCATTTTTTAATTCATTTTTTTCCAGCTGCATTAAGAAGTCAGGTAATAATTGAGTGCTGCCATATTTACGATTAGGCCAATACATTCAGATTAATTATCGCATTATGGGTTTTTACTCAGTTTTTGCGTGTGAGATTTCACAGAACAGTCTATCATGCTTTTCTGTTTCATTATATGATGTTCCATTCTAACCCTTTCCAGAAGAGAATCAAAGGGAATGTTTGATATTTTGTAAGCTGCCCAGAGTAATTTTGGAGTTGGCCGCTCTTAACAAAATGATGATGATGATGGTAATGTACAGTGAACAGGGTTAGTCTGTTTGCTTGATGAAGGTTGCAATTTTGAGATACAGCTAAGAGGATCTTCTTTTTAAAAAAAACTCTTTGTTGCTCTCTGTATTTATATGGTGCATGTTCATAATGTACTGCACAATCCCATCTTAACATGTTTTAATTTGGAAGAGTTTGGGAGCTCAGTCTCCAGCAACCGCACAAGTAAGTGGAGCCTTAAAAGCTTTTGCAGCAGCTCCTAAGAAGATTACCTGGATGTCTTTTAGCTTCTGCTCCTGAAACGCATCTACGGTCTCTTTGAGCTGTTGAGTGGTCCGGCTTGCGTCCACAGATGCTTTGTGTGCTTGAGACTCAACCTGGCCAAAGAGGGGTGGAACGTGGATTGATGAAATGGTTGCGCTGAACCCAGGAGGTATTTATGGGGGGGAGCATCACATCAGCACCGCTTCCCCCATCACAGAGGTGCTGAACAAGATGGGGGGGAACACAAATGGCTGCAAGGAAGCATCACCAAGGCTTGGACCTGTCTGTCTTTGGTGACTGGTCAACAGTTTGATCTTCCGGCCAAGGACATCCAGCTGCCAGGCCTTGTGAGGGCTTCATAAAGAGCTGCCTTTTGATCACCATATAATATAAGGAAGCAGTTTCTTTGGCATGGTTTCCAGAGGACTGCATCGTTTGCAATGATTCTAGCCTATTCTGAGAATATTGGTGAGAGTTGCCCCATCAGTGTTTTGGACTGCTGTCTAGTGAATACAGTACATATTTCTAACCCTTAGCATAACTGGGGCAATTTAATCCTATATACAGTATATCTATAAGGTAAAGGTAAAGGTTTCCCTTGACATTAAGTCCAGTCGTGTCCGACTCTAGGGGGCGGTACTCATCTCCGTTTCAAAGCCAAAGAGCCGGCGTTTGTCTGAAGACACTTCCGTGGTCATGCGGCCGGCATGACTACACGGAACGCCGTTACCTGCCCGCCAAAGCAGTGCCTATTAATCTACTCACATTTGCATGTTTTCGAACGGCTAGGTTGGCAGGAGCTGGGACTAGCAACGGGAGCTCACCCCGTCACGCGGATTCGAACCGCCGACCTTCCGATCGGCAAGCTCAGCAGCTCAGCGGTTTAACCCGCAGCGCCACCGCGTCCCCACAGTATATCTATATATCTATATTATATATAAATATTGAAATAGAAGCTTAAGAGAGATCAGGATCAAATATCACTTTAGCCCCAAACTAACACATATTCTCTCTCTCTAGCTGGATTACCACACTATGGTAAACTACAGTTTGATGTGACTGTTCACTAGAGAAGCCATGGTCTGTGTCACATAGAACACAAAATGACAAATTAAGCTTTGCAAACAGCTGTGACTGTATTCATGACTGTGCCCGCTTTATGGATTGGGAGTGTGTGAACTCAGCCTGTATCTCCTCTTTTGCTCGTGAACTTATGTGCAGGATAGAAAGTATAAGACAGTTTTCCTGGACCCTAATGCAAAATCTGGAGAAAATGTGTACAAGACATATAGTGTAAGAGCAAAGCTGAATTACTTTGGAGAAATGCTTTTACTCCTTACATGCCTGAAAGAAAGGCAAATGCTTTTCATTGACTGATTTGGATCTGTGACTTGGTATCTTGAGGTCTTTTGGCCAAGCCTTCTCTAGCCTGGTACCCCTCTAGAACAGTGTTTCTCAACCTCAGCAACTTTAAGATGTGTGGACCTCAACTCCCAGAATTCCCCAGCCAGCATAGAATTCTGGGAGTTGAAGTCCACACATCTTAAAGTAGCTGAGGTTGAGAAATACTGCTCTAGACATTCTGTCTGGAGATTATAGGCATTATAAATCCACCCATCTAGAAGCAGCATAAAGTTAGGGAAGAGTGACAGCATCTGCCTGATTTGGGGGGGGGGGTCTTTGGGTACTTATCCCTATTGGAAAAGTATTTTCAAAAAGAAATCTCTGAACTTCTTTTGTGAATGTACTCTAGTTGAACACTGTATCCAGTAGATGTGTATTCTGGGGAACGGCTGTCGTGTCCGAGGATTCTCATCTCTGTCTTTATTTTGACAATATTATTGGGCCCATGGTAGGCTTTTTAGCCTACAGGGAAAGAAGGCCCTTACCTGTGACTGAAGGTTGTAGTCAAGGCAAAACACCAAATAGGAAACAGCAAGAATAATTTGAGTGCTGAAGATTTTTTGCATGGTAGCAGTTCTGGGTGTGATGGGGTCAGTCTTACAAGGCTGGACCAAGCCATTGCTCAAATACTGTGTTTCTCTAGAACAAAATAATAAATCATGCTTTGCAATGTGCTGGTTCTTTCAGGTAGCTCATCACACTAACCTTTGGGGACAGCAAGGAGGACAAAGAGTCTGGTAGTCTGGGTACCACTTTTTAGGAAATGCTGCCCTTAATAAGCTCTTTCGACTGGTGTCTGGTCCCTCTAAAATAAAACTGATAACACTTATCAAGTGAAGAGGACTTGCGGAGTGCTGTGGCCATGGTGTAACTTCAACACAAGGGGGCAGCCACGTCCACGAATCACTCACAGAGCCCTCAGCATCAGCTGAGAAAGGTTTGCCTGTTTCTCTTATGGGTTGAGGCAAAAAGTAAGCTTGGGTGGAGAAACAGCAGAAGGATGTATTTCTGGGGTGGGGGAGGCAGAAGAACGAGTAAAAGGTGGGCAGGTTATCCGTTCAATGACAGTGTAAGGGTTGGAGCACAGCTGGGACATTTTAGACCCTGAAAACAGTCTCAGAGATGCTCTGGTTGACTCTGTGCATCCCTTGGGGTGAGGAGGGTGGGAAAGCACTGTTTTGTGGCAGGAAAGCATAACAGCATTTTCAAGAGAGGAAACGGAGACAGTAACTGCGTGTATTTGTGTGTCCATCTGGCTGTCTCCTTATCAAAACATGGGAATCAGAAGTGAAGCCTAGAGCAAGCAGGGTCAGAGCCCTTGGTCCCAGCCTTCTATGACAATCCAGAAATCCTGGATGCTCTCTGGATGGTCCTTTAGAATTATGGATTACAGGGTCCCAGATTTTGACCCTGAAGACCAAGCTGAGCTGTTGCCCTGCTGAGGGAGGGACTAAAAGAGATATAGCTGACAAACTGGAATCTATGGATTCCAGGATCTGTGAGAATGGGACGGAAATGGGCTCTTTTCCCTGCCCCTGAGGGTATGACCACGGAGAAGGCATCCAGAAGACATGAGGACAACAGTGCAGAAGAAGCATTCCTTAAGCCCAGGGAAAGGAGACAGGAAGAGACTTGGGGTTGTCTTCCCTTGTCTCCCTGGGATATAAGAGGGAAGGAAGGGAGGACATGGACAGACTTGCAAGATCCCCCTAAAGCCCAGTGTTTCCCAGCTTCAGCAACTTTAAGATGGGTGGACTTCAACTCCCAGAATTTCCCAGCCAGCATGGGGAATTCTGGGAGTTGAGGTCCATCCATCTTAAAGCTGCCAAGACTGGAAAACACACTGCTATAGCCTATCTCAATAAAGGTTCTAGTCTTCCCATTGAGCCCATTTCCTGATCTGGTCTCCCACGCTGAGCTGATATATTGGCCCTAGGAAAAGAGGACATGTCAGTTTAACGGGTGTTGGCTTCTTTCCTTCTTAACTGAGGATTGCAGCTTTTCAGAGTGCAATCCAAGAAGGATGGCCATGCTGCCATCTGTCTCCCTCCCCACTCTAGCAATCTCCAGGTGGCTTTCTCCCTTTCCCCTGTTTTATTATTTAATTTATATCCCACCTTTATTTTGCAGAACTCAAGGCAATGTACATAATACTCCCTCCTCCTACTTTCCCCACAGCAACCAGGTGTTGAGTTGTTGAGGTGGGTTGGGCTGAGAGTGAGGGACTGGTCTGAAGTCTCCCATCCAGCTTCCCTGCCCAGAGGAGGACCAGAATTCACTGTCTCCTGGTTTCTAATCCAGCATCTTCACCACTAACACCAAATGGGCACTTACAGCTACTCGCTCTGCAACTGAGTTGGGTTACAAGCAGGTTGACTTGCTCTGCCAACCCTGGAGGATCTTTCCAGACAATCTGCTTTTCAGAGCTGCTTCCTTTCATTGGCGGGTGGGGGTGTTGCTACAGGTATTTGGTTCTTAAAGATCCTGCTTAAAATATCTGCAGGAAGGAAAGTGAAAAAGAAGAAAACCCTTTTTTTTTTAATCTCTCAGGATTATCCTGTGGTCTATTTCGCCAGCAATATCTTATTTCCCTCTTGGGTTTAAGACTTTATGAAAGAAGATAACTGCCATTTCTCGCTGGCATGTTAAAGGTGTGGATGCTGAGAAGCTCTTTGGATGACAATTGCAGGGCCTGAGGAATTTGCAGGAAAATCTAAGATTTTTATCCCTTTGAAGGTGAAGGAGCAGCACTTGACTGGCTTTGCAAAACTGTGCTTGGAATTATATATTACTAAAGCAGCTAGTATTTGGGAGGGATGAAAAAATGTATTATTATTATTATTATTATTTTGCTTAAAAGCCATTCCCTGGGCCTTCTGCACATATGCAGAGGCTTCCATGTCTTAGCATAATACTTATATTCCATGGCTAAAATCTAGAATAGCAAAAAGCATCTGGCTTAACTATGATTCTGTGGCATATGTTTTTATATCTTGTTTCAGCTTTGTAGTTCTGTGATACAAAAACATGGGGGGAAATGATTTAATTTGCATCTGGATGCAAATGTATTTAATTCTGCATTTTCAAATTAGCAGGCAAATGAAAAACCTAGTTAACGTGCAGATTCAGAGTTCTCCAAAGTATAGCTGCTGAGTTCAGCGTAATATATTGCAATATAATGTGTATCAGTATAAGGAAAGGGAGTAAAAAAGGCATATATTTTGAAAATGCTGCACGAAAGCATTACCGTAGGGGAAATTATGGGCAAAATTTGAGTCACTGGGCAACACTGCAAGCAAAAATGCATACGTTTGTAGAAGGTCAACCAAGGTGCACACACCATTATTGGTGTGGAGTTTATGAAAGTTGGCCAGTTATACTCAATGAAGAATTGAAAAGGTCTATGCTTGATAACATGTGCAAAAACAAGAAACTAAAACTGACAGCTTGCCCATCTGTAAGTGGGGTTTGGCACCTCTGGGTATTAAACCATGCTTCTGTGGCTTTTACTCTGCTTCTCGGGCCTGCTGGTAGCGATCTAGAGAAATTAACCGTCTATTGGCATTCCTCATTTGAGGAACATTTCCCCTGAACACATCTGTTTCCAATAGTTTCTGTCGCTTTGTGGACAGCTTTCGGAAGGAATCATTTTGGTAACACAAGCCTCCCCTGGCAAAAACCGTAAGTTGGGCTTCCCGCACTGGTTGTGGTTGGGAAAGTCTGGACTCAGGGGTGGTGGGGTACTGGGGAGGCTGGGGAACATTTGCAGAAACCAAAGGAGAAGTTGGCCCAATTACGTTCAGCGAAGGATACAATCATATGCTGGTCGGAGGGTGGCTTCTGTCGGATCTTCTCCAGCCTCTCTAACTGCTTTATTTCATTCTTCCGGGCGCTTTTGAACTTCTTAAGCTCAGCCTGTGGAATGCAAGGGAGAAAATCTGTTTTGGCCCAAAGAGCGGAAACCGTTTTGTGCAGCCTAATCTATCTGAGTGGCTTCTTTGCAGATTAAAGTGTTGGGCAAACCTGGTTGGTAAACTCAGGCTTTTTACTGTAGTTCGCTGGGTTGTCTGAATTGAGGCAGCTGTGGTTTGTTCAAGAAAAGTGATTAAGACCATGGTGTGGTGTGATAAGAGAAGGGTGGTTTGGGGTGTGGGGCAAAAGTCAATGAAAAGTTCATATAGGAAACCGACTAACTGCTTTCACCCATTAAAGGGACAATGGAGAAGAAGGTGGGAAACGATGCTGCAGCCATGCCCACTTTGCATCTTTATACCAACCATTGTGGCCCTTCAGCTTGGCGCGCCCCAAAAGTTGCCCACCTGCTTTGTAGGGAATTGAGAAAATAAGGAGCTATTTTCAATGCAGCGCTGCATGGACCTGCCTGGGTTTTCTCCGGCGCTGCACAGCCGCAAGCCGCTAAGACCCCATGGGTAGGAGGTTGAAACTCTGGCCTTTCATCATTGTGGGGGATTCCCAAAGTCTCACCTCTCTGTTGGGTCATGGTCATGCTGTTGCAAGCTTGGTGCAGGGCTGCTAAAAAAAGACAGGACTTGCTTACCCTGGCTTGCTTGATAAGCACTCCATACACCTTGAGGGGCTCAATGACCTTCTTTTCCAGCCTCTCCACCTAAATGAGAAATCACGTTGGCCGCTGTTCAAATGCCGCTTTGTGCCAGCAGACAATCCTGACCAATGTCCCTCGAAAGAAGTGGGTCTGCAGTTGGCTTGCTACCCATCTGCACTGCAGCCTGCCACTTACGAGCTGCACTCCAGATGTGTCACGGCAAGAACTGGCTGGGAACTTTGGAAGTTGTGCTCAGAATGGTCTGGAGCATGCTGGGAAGGGAAGGTAGGTTTGCCAACCGCCCGGGGATTAGCAGAATTCTCTTATCTACATTGACCCGCCTGGCATAAAAAAGACCTGCGTATGCCAGCTGCTAGCCATTGTAATCTTCCAGCCAATATCTGTCTACTCATTGCTGGAAACAGGGAACAGGGAGTATCCTTGGAGGAACAGCCTACTGGCCGAAATCAGAGAAAGAGTTTCATCATCTCCTAAAATAAAACAGCACCCCTCAGTCCCACGTCATGTTAGTCCGTAATCTTTCCTTCCATTTTTGTGGGAACAAATGTTCCTTTACTGGCTGAGACTTAATGCTTCTGCGTGTGATGCACATGAACACTTTGGATTTCAACCACCACATTCACCTCTGCTTGCCTGTAGTCCTGCACTCTGGCTAGTTCCTCAGCAAAGTTCTTCACACTTGTTCGCAGCTCAGGATTTTCCGTGTTTCCGTAGTCCATGAGCTGTTTCACCAAAACATCTGACTTGTCCCGGAGCTTGGCAGTCTTACAGGTATAAGCAGCCATCAGACTGCAGAATTTGCCAAAGTATTCCTCTGCGTTGGCAATTGTATTCTCCATTATCTTCACTTGGGTGTCTCTGGAATAGGGGAACAGGAAGTAATTTTTTTTAACCTAGGTTTCTCAGGAACAGGAAGTAATTTCTTAAAAAAAGAAAACAACAGCCCTCACTACCTGTCCAACTTCTGACAACTGATTATACCCCAACAGCAAGATTCTCACTGAGGCAAATAACTACTTTATTAAAAGGGGAAAAGTGTCATAACGTTAACATTTCAACAACTAAATGCTTTCAGGATCTCATTTATCTTTAAGTTTACTAGGACGGAGTTGTTTTTGAGGTAAGGGAGAATATATCCTGAACTTGCAATATTTTCAGAAACTCCTTCCTTGCTCCCAGGGCAGAGGAGACGATCACATTCCGACTTTTTCATAATGATGATGATGTCTTCTCCAACACTTGACAGCCTCTCTGTTATGATTATCAGCAGCTCTTCTGTGGATGCTCTTGTCCTAGTCTCCATCAGAAGTCTTTGATTGGTGTTGTCTTTATTGAACCTTGCACCCACTGAATTATAGGGGGAAGATGAAATTCACATGCACCCACATTCCCTCTCACTCAACATATGCTTATATTCTGAAAACAATAGCTAAGGGCAGATCCACTACCTTCACAAAAGAAAAAAAAAAAGCTGGATGTGCTGTCTCTTTTCTGTAGATTAAGCATTGCTTCAAGACATTGGTAAATCCTCAGATCTTCTAAAAATGGTGGTTCGTTGCTGAGTTTCTTCCCATGCTCTGCTCATCATTGCTTCTCCATGCTACGGAAAAGCATCGTGTTGAGATTTTCCTTGGCCAGTCTGCTTGCCAAAGTTACAGGGGGAGATATGCAACCCCTGTGCAGAGCTGTGTTTCTCAAGCTTTTTCCAGTTGTGGACCTCTGAATAAATGTTCAGAAAATGTGGGGACCACCTGATTAGTCAAACAAATCTTTGGTATGTTTTTGTCTTTCAGAGAATGGAAGTTCACATTTTTCAGCAGAAGAAGCTATGATTATTTGTGTATGCTTTCCTCTCCTGCCTTTTAAAGCTAAATTTTATACCTAAATATAATCCAACATTAAGTATATATTTGTCACTTGAAATGGAGGCTGACATGGCAAATGGACTAGTCAATTGTCTGTGAAAGCAGGGAGGTGGGGCTGCTGCAGTAGAAATTGGACACCGACCATGAAGGTAGGAAGATTGTGACAGACCACCTGGTGGACCTCTGTGGACCACTAGATGTCTGTGGGCCACCTTTTGAGAATCATTGATCCAGAAGTAGATGAGAGTGAAATCCCTCCTCCTCCTCCCTGCAGATCTTCCATGGATGCTTTCCTTCAGATGTGGCTTTTCTGCTGTCCTCTTGAGGAGCCAGGAAGACAGAGGGACTTGGGGTTGAGAGCTGCTGTATGACATCTGGATTCAATTGACCAGGTGGATGTTTTGTTATGGACGGAAATGGTTTTTAGCAGCTGCAGAATTTCCAAATAGTGAACTTGGTGTATCAGATGTGTCAGGAAGAGAGAGCTTTGACCTTTGTAGCTAACTCCTGACATGTATATTTTCTCATGCCCTTGTGCACACCTACGCAAGTCCCCCCCCCCATGGGTCAATTAAATTCCCAACATTTTCTTCTCAACTCACACCTTTTCCTCTGAACCTCCAGCCCCCCCAGTCATGCACTCAACACTAATCTTGTTTGTTTCATGCCTGTTCTTCTCTCCTTGCGATTATTCCCAGGACAGAAATTAAATTGTTAGCTCCTCGGGGCAAATCTTAATCTCATACTGTCTCCACTGATGCTGCTTTTTTGAGTAGCAAAGGCACCACAGACAGACTTCCACCAGAGCTTCAGTCTCCTACCTGAACAGAAAATTCTGCATCTCCAACAGCAATGCTTGATCCAGTTTGCAAGAGGGAATCTTTCTAATTAAAGTAAACTCCCCATCTTACCTGAAAAGGATGACATTCATGTCTACACGGGAACGAACTGGCCTTCACAGTATTTGCAGCAGTGACACGGTGAAGGGAGAGCTGCGCCCAAGTCTTTGCCAGTGCTGCTCCTGGCCTGGTTGGTATGGTAACCCCACCAACAAAGATCTCCCTGGGGGAAAAGGAGTGGCCTTGGTTTCCAAGGATCACAGTCTCTTGGAGGCAGATGATTTCTGAAGCTGAGCTTGACTGAACATTTGTTTAAGCCAATGTACAATGTGGACCAACCTCCTGGAGATCAGCCCCATTGTTTGTTTTGGTTCTGCTTTAGTTTGTCTGTCACTAATGATGACTAGTATGAGTTCCATCTTAGTTCCCTTTTCTGGAACGGGGTTTTGCTCTAGATGACTGCCCCTGTCGAGCAATTAGTTGTTTTAAAAGGCATAATGTTTCAAGGAAGCAAAACAGTTTATGATAAAAACTGGCAGTGGGAAGGTTAAAAGCAACAATGGAAAATAATGGGTGTGGGGGAGAGATTGAGTTTACAAGACAGGAGGTCTACAGTAGCTCCTGTGGTTGAAGCTCATGTTTGGCCCAAAGTACAGAAAGAGCATCCACTCACCTTCTTCCTATTTTGAGAATCCAATCTCTCTCCCCCCGCCCCACCAACTGAAATGAAATGAGGTTTATGCTCCATGCTAGAAGATCTTCCCTCAAAGGATCACCCGATGCCTCCATTGTTGTCAGCCATCCCAAGGAGAGGCTTTTTCAGGCCATTAAAATGGGCTCCCAAAGTTCTGCATGGCTGTCTATGAGCTGCACACCTGTCGCAAAGTTGAGTTGAATGCCTGGTGGCTTCACAGACACGTCCAGGGAGTTTTCTTGGCAGAAACGCCAAGGCAGGTGGAGCGAGGCTGCAAAATGGGTGAAGCTGAGTTTGGGGGCCGCTGTTCTGGGATTTGTATTTAGTGTTCCTTGGCTCCTCCACTGCCATTGGGGAAATTGGCAATCACTTTTTGAGGGCGACCAAAAAAAAAGAAATGAAATCTTTGTGAGCTTTGATTCTTGAGCTTGGCTTCATGAGTGCAAGTCATTATTTAATAATCAGCACTGGAGTGCATGAAGACTCCTTTCTCCTCATCTGGGCTGGTGTCAAGGAAGCCCTGAACTGGGGCAGGGGATGTCTCTAGGGAGCGGGGTCAAAAAAGTCAAGCCACTGCCATGCACTCAAAGCCCATCCCTTTTTTACGTTGATTGCACGGCGATGTAGAGGGAAGAGGGAATGGCCTTGAGAGACAAGAGGAAGAGCCTCCACGAAGACAATGGTGAGATAACGGGCTTGAGCCCAGGCCAGGAAAGTAACGTGAGAAAATGTCTCGGACAAGCCCCTCCCTTGTCCACAGGAAGATGGAGGGAGGGAGGGAGGGGGAGCCCATTCAGACTTGCAAGATTCTGTTCCTATAGCTTTACAATGGACGTAGGACTGACCTACATCACACTGGTTCCCTAGTCTGATCTGGCCACTGTCTTGGCTTTTTCAACAACACCCCCCTCCCCACCCCCAGACACCCCTGTCCTTGGGAACATCAGAGCATTATCTTACAAAGAATCAGAACCAAATCCGCTCAACTCCAGCAACTCTGGGGCCAGAAGAGGGCGGCGGAGAGCTTTCGTGCAGTGATTTTTTTTTTTTTTTTGCATAGCAAAAATTGTGGGCAGGAACAGCAGCTGGAAGTATGCTCCCTCCTCCCCCATGCAGTATTATTCCTCCAGCGAAGAATTGGCCTGTTCGTGGCTGTTTATAAAATAGCCAGGGGTCAAGCATGGATCTTTAAAGGGAGTTGTAGGAGGAGAGCTGTGCAAAAATTCTGGAGTGGCCAGTGGCATCCTTTACGGACACATTTTATTCAAAGACATTTTATTCAAAGGCTTTTGTGAGCTGCGCTTGTAGTCAGTAGCAGTCCAGCTCAGCTCAAAGGAGCCTGCCCCTTTTTAATCCCTTGGGTGCCATTTTAGGAGAGGGAACCCACCCTGGTCTCAGAGATCCAGCTGTGCCCAGGGCCTGGAAAGGATGCTAACCTCTGGCTGGAACCCTCTTCCTACAAGCTGAGAATGCGCTGCAATTCCCAGTCTCTCATCTTACCCCAAGCAGCTGAGCGAACCCGCAGCTGAGTCAAGGTCTTGGCCGTCTGCAATTCACCCACTAACCTCCTCTTGCCCACTGAGAACATGAACATCTCATGTTAGTTCAGAGTTTTAACTGCGCAAGACAATGCCCAAGATTCTTTGCAGTTGGGACTCAGGGCACTCCATATTGCGAGGGAGCAAGAGAGGAGAAGGCTCCCCTCACCACTTCCGTTTATGCACCTGTGTCCCCAAATGCATGCAAAGTTGTATAAACGGCAACCCTCCGGTTAGTTATTGACTACCAGCTGGAACCCTTGGCCACCTCTTTTTTATATGCTAGGGTTCCAGCTGGTAGTCAATAACTACCAGCACACACATACACCTCTTGAGAGGGTGAGTGTGTGCATGCACACATAGGACCGCAGAGTGTCGTGCAAGTCTGTACACAGCCTTCAAATCCAGTAGAAGGAAAAAGACATTTTAAAACCAACATACAAAACGATTGCTCAGTGTTGATGCTGTCGGGTAGAAATTAATCACTGCTGAGCGTTTTGTCAGATCTCCTGAATGTTTTCCCCTTTTGCTGCTCTGGATGAGCAGCATCCATGGCAACGTCTAACAAAAGTTGGCTATCTCAAAGAAACAAAATCTAAGCAGGTTTGGATCTGGTTCATATTTGGAAGGGGGACCACAAGGAAATCCCAGGGCTACAGATTAGAGAAGGCAGTGGCAAACTGTTCTCACGTTGTTGCCAAGGAAAGGAGTTAAGCTCAGATCATTGGAAACTTGATTTTAGCGTAGAAAACCTGTGTGTGAAAGATGCATTTGTCTCATGAAATAGAATTGTGTTGGTAACCAGAAATAAACTGGGAAAGCTCCGTTTTGCTTGGGTTGATAAAGGTGGAGATTCAACACTCCCTGAGCAGTTTTGGCCCAATGTGCTGCTTATGTGTCCATTTCTGGGCACACTGAAGCAAAAATAAACATGGAGGTTTAAACTTGCAAAACTGGACTTTTATTTGCTACCAAGCATAGTGTGTGTGTGTTTAGTGTGAGGCATACTTTAAATATTTAGCATCCTGCACATTTCCGCATGAGCCTTTGCACGTGATTCTTAGAGATCTGGAGGTGAATAAATAAACTGACTCAATCCTAATCAGAAAGGTTAAATCCTCAGTTGGTCTGATGAAACATCTGCTTGGAAATTCACATCTGTCCTGTTGTGGGCAAGGCCTCACTGCCTATTATTACAAGGCCCTGGTCTGTAGCTTTGGCAATATTCCTTGGGATTTAGCAATGCGGCCAGGGTGGCTTTGTAGCCGGGCACTTGGCTGATTGTGGTCCCTCATGGAAAGGACACATCTGATCACTACTACGCATGCCTCACTGACTCCTGGATGGCCTTTCAATCCCTTTGTCAAAACTCATTATTTCCCCAGCTGCTTGCTCTTTATTAATAGCAAATTGCATGGAATCAATATACAACAAGGTGCAAGTTGACCCATGCACTTTAGCCAAGCATTCTCTAAGGCCCCAAAGCTCCATGTGGGCTTCAAAAGCCCTGGATGTGGCCCCACCGCTCTTCCAGAATTCCCACTTTATGTGGCAGAAAAGGGAACATGCTAAAACACATGGCTAGCAATCTTAGCAACAGTGTTTAATTCAATTTAAAGTTAAAGAACTCAAGTTTAGCTTGTGTCTGGGACTTCACCAAGCCACTTTTTAGCCCAGCATGCCAGCTGGCCAGAAAAAAAACTCTGCCTTGTTATCTCTGGCGTCTGCGATGCCATGTTTTATGATTTCTATAGAAAAGAAGCCTGGGTTGTTTTTTCCTATATGTTGTAAGCTCTGCAGAACCCACCGGCAGCATCATTTTTGGGGATTCCCGGCGGTCTTTGTGCTTCTGGTTTGCCCTTCCTCCTGCAAATAGCTTCTCTTCTCCACTGCCTCCCTTGAGAAATGCCAGCCAGAGCAGCAGAAGTTCCATTTTTTAAGAAAGTATAGGAATTTATACAGCTTTCAATCTCTTGGGGCCAGCTTTACTTGCAATTTTGTTCATCACCAAAACCACCACCAGCACCTGTTGGGATAGATTTCTATGGGGACCTCAGCCCTGTGAAGTGGGACCTTTAACCCTTCCCTCCCCAAGGGTGTAGGAATTAGGAAGGGGGCAATCTGAAGGAAGCACCTTGTTTTTGTTGCTGTTTTTCAGGTACAGTGCAGTCATTTCTTCTTTCGGCTGGCTTTCACCGTGCACAGAATTGTACTATTTTTCTTCCTTTTTTCCTTTCTGGTCTGCAGAAGGACCAGGAGTCTCTCCTAAGAACTCCTCCAAGACTGGGGCAGCCAAGCCACCCCCTCTCTGGAATGCGGCGGATCTGTTTTTCCATCTCTGGACGGCCAGATCCGGGATGGTGGGCTTTGAGCACCTTTTGGAGGGGAGGTTGGCAGTGATGACCAAACTGGCCTTGATGAACAGTCTGTCCCTCAGAGAGAGGTGGCTTCCTCTGTTCCTCTTTTGATGAGTTGACCAGGGATAGAGAAGATTTACCACTCCAAATGTGGATGATCTACCTTTTGGAGCATCCTCACGGTTGCAGCTCAGTAATGATTGGGCAGCCACAACTTCCCTACCGTGCTCTAGTCATTGAAGCAGTTGACTGCCGTGACCCCCCCAGCCTGAAAAGTCTGTCCTGCAGAGGAATGGTCCGTGGCAGAACTTACCTCTGCTGCTGCAGAGAGCTATTCCACTGTCTGGCTGAGGCCACGAACCTCAGCCGGTCCTTCGGCAGGGCTCAGCACATCACGGGGTGTGCTTGGGGGCGTCCAAGGCAAAATCAATCCGGCTGGAAGGCCAGGAAACAAAAGCAGAATGCTCTTTTTCAATTCTCTTTTCTGGGAAGAAAAACTGTGAAGCTCAGCGGCTTAATGTCCCCTGTGCTCAGAAATCGGCAAAACAAGACAGGTTGGAAAACACAGGAGAAGTGGAGAATAGCACAGTTACCTGGCACTTGATTGGTGCAAGGTGCAAGAAAAAGGCCATTTACAGATGGAAAGCTTGTTGTGTAGCTGTTCCATTCATCCCTCCTCACTGTGGGAACTCACAGGGGGCTCCCCAGTTGGAAAAGATTCGTTTTGGATCCTCCATCAAAATTCTTTGACAGAGGCAAGACAGTTGCACAATAAAGCTCTTATATGCTAGCACACTATCTCTTGGGCCAATAAGACAGTATCTGCTACAGGTAGTCCTTGACTTATGAACATTCATTTACCGACTATTTGAAGCTACGATGGTGCCGGAAAAAGTGATTTGCGACTGGTCCTCGCACTTACGACCGTTGCCATGTCCCTATAGTTGCGTGATCACAATTCAGGCACTTGTCATCTGGCATGTATTTATGATGGTTGCAGTGTCCCATGGTCATGTGATCACTATTTGTGACCTCCCCAGCTGGCTTCTGACAACCAAAGTCAATGGGGGAAGCCAGATTCGCTTAACAACCACATGATTCACTTAATGGCTGTGCAAAAAAGGTCGTAAAATCGGGCGTGACTCGCTTGACAACCACCTCACTTATCAAGGGAAGTTCTGGTCCCAGTTGTGGTTGTAAGTCAAAGGCTACCTGTATGTTTCCCATCTGCTTTGTAAACACAGCAACCATTGCAGGCCAAATGCTTGGAACAAGGACTTTGAATCCAGACTTAGCTTTCTCTAGCCCTTAGCTCCTCGCTTTCCACTTTTCAGTGCCCTGCCACTCCAAATGGCATGGCTGAATGTGCACATTTTCACACCCGACAACTTCTTGTGGCATCTACCATGGAGAACAGATGGCACCTCTGCTCCTTTGGACCTATCCTTTTTGCTTATTTAGGTTATCTTTCTATCACTATATTTTAGTGATCGCTTCAGACCCCAGTTCTGAAGTTAGTTGCGGCTTATTATAAGTAAGCCAAACATTCAAGGAACTGAAAACCCAAACAAGTCACAAAATCCATGTGAAAAGAGGATGAAGCTCTGAGAAGAGTAAAAGGTCTGGGCAAATAAAGAGATTTTCTCCCAGCCATGGGAAGTGTGTGCTGGAGGACTCTAGAATACTTGTTCTGTGGTTATCACAATGCCAACAGTGGCAAAACTACAAACTCAGTGTGATTCTGCACGAGGATGGTACTGTGATGCTTTTCCCCAAATCTGGTCCCTCCTAAATACGTTGGGCTCTTGGACCCTCCTCATCCAGTGTCAATTCTGGCTGGGGATGATGGGAGCCACCACAGGGGAAGCTGCAGGAGAGGTCAAAGTCATTAAGATGGCCCCATCTTAACCTTTTTGACCCCCTGACACCCCTGAGTGGTAATCTAATACATCTGGATGGTACGAGATTTAGGTAAAGCAAGTTCTACAAATGAGCGTCTCATTCTGTAATGGAATGTGGGAATGACCTTGGGAGATGGGGGGAAGAGATGCTGCCGAGGGAGCGGTCAGATAAGAGGGAGCATAGCCCGCAGCTGCATAATGGACGGAGCAAGAGGCTCAGAAGGGACTCTCCTCAAGTTCTCAGGCTGTAAAGGAGAGGACAGGAAGTTTGTGCTTTCAGACTTGCAAGATTCTGTTAATGTAGCCTTACCATAAAGTGAAATTAGCTCATCTGGTCGTGTTTCCTGTCTGGTCCACCTGGGAAGGCTGACACATTCTGTCCTATATACAGCCCTCAAGTTGAAGGGAAAGGATGCACCAGTGCAGTGAACTGAAGCTCACAGCAGCGTCTACCTCTGAAAAAAAATTGTTAGTCGGAAAAGGTGCTCCCAGACCGCTCCTAATGTTTTGCCACTGTAGATTAACAAGGCTCTCCTCCTACAAGGCTTTTAAGATAGAAATTGTCCGGCATCCGTCTTTCTACCACCTTTTCGGTTGCTTGAGAAATCCTTTTGAATTTCTCTCGCTGGATTTCTGAGTGTATTATATTGCTGAAGAGAGTAGAGGGAGTTTAAACGGATGGGTGGCCTTCTGCAGCCTCTTGGCTACCCTTATTTTCCAATCCGAAAAAGCCTCCCCATGAGAAAAGATTTAATGAATTTAATGAAAATGGGAAAAGCCTGGGAGGATAGAGTAGTGTCTACCTGAAGACTGGAAAGTCACATAAACTCTGGGCCACCTCATCAAGGACACGTGTTTATAGAAATTCTCTTTTTCTTTGAGAATAAATTTTAAAAGCATTTTTTCCTTCATCAGTCTGAGGAAGAAATGGTTGCTGGAAATGTAGGGCCTGCGTGCATTTATTCATTCAGCATGGAAGTAATAAAACTGCTACTTGATCAGAAGGAGGATGAAGAGACAAATCAGAATGATTCATTTGTTTGCAAGTATTTGGGGTTTCCTGAATTATCTTTTCAGTCCCAAGTTACTGAGCAAGTTATTGAAAGTGAGGACATAGCTGCACTTTGTTTAAAAATGTAATAAGGGAGATCAAAGCCTAACTTTAATCTTAACTTAGCTGCAGCTTTAGAAATGGGCCATGACTGGTCTTTAGGGAGGACACTGGAGAAGGCTTTAGAGACCAGCACAGCCCAAATTAGAAGAAACAGCAAAGTTCCACAGAAGGAGAAGGCAACTGCTTATTTACTGTGGTGTGTGCAATGCAAACTTCTTCTTAAAAAGGCTGGTTAAATAAAAGGTGAGGAGTGTCTGAAAAAACCCCTAAGCCTAGCTTCCGTTTGGGAATTTTCTCTTCTGTCCAGGGTGGGGGAAAAGGAATCAGCTCCAGGCCAGCCAGGAGCATTGCTTTCCACAGCTTTTCCAAGTTCAAAGCCTGCTGAAATTTGCACAGATGTAGCAACTTGTTCTTGAGGGCCAGTTTAGTATTGTGGTTAAGACACCGAGCTAGAAACAGGGAGGCCGTGAGTTCGAGTCCCGCCTGAGGCACGAAGCCAGCTGGGTGATCTTGGACCAGTCCCTTTATCTCAGCCCTAGGAAAGAGGCAATGGCCAACCACTTCTGAAAAACCTTGCCAAGAAAACTGCAGGGACTTGTCCAGGCAATCTCCCAGAATCGGACACGATTGAACGGATTAAAAAAAAAAGCAACTTGCCCTAATATGCTGTTTGGTTTGTTTGCTTCCAAAATGCACCATTTCACTCATCCTGTTTCTCCGATGACATTTGCACGAAACAGCCACTGCACTGAAGCCTCCAGGGCTCTCCCTCATCACATCTCTCAAGAGAGGGATGAAATCTAAGGGGAGAGTGGAGAATTAGCAGCCCAGCAGAGCTGATAACTCCCCATTCTTCTTGCGGCACTGTGTGTCTCAGCTCGGAAGCTGTCTGCAAAACAAAATACGCGTTATTCTTCCTATACCACCTGAGTGGTTGGATTGTTGTCTTGACTCCTGCAAGGCTGAAGCAGGCTAGAGAGGCAGAATCTGAGGTCCCTGCCCAGTCTGTCCCAGGGCGGGTGCCCACCCAGCAGCTGTGCAAACACAAACACAAACACAAGCAGCAACAGCAGATAATCCAGGAGTCAGATCTGTCCTTCCCCATCTCCTGTCTCTCCAAAAATTAGTGCTTAGATCAGTGTTTCTCAACCATGGCAACTTGGAGAGGTGCAGGCTTCAACTCTCAGAATTCCCCAGCCAGCTATGGCTTAGATTAATGCCGCCTTCTCCTCCTGGCCTGTTGGCACCCCAAAAGAGCCCATCGGCTGCCCATCTCTTTAAACACATATCTGGCAGTCGTGGGCAGCACTGAAGGCTCACTTGCAGGTGTCCATCCTTGGTAAGGGTGCAGCTGTAAATAGACAAGGCACACGGACTCGCTTTGAAGATGATCCAGAAATGCCATACGCAGACGGGGCAGAAACATGCCTCGATGTGGGAGGAGGGAGCACCACACCAAACTGGAAAAGGCTATTTTAAGACTGTGTTTGCACAACACCCTGAACTTGGTTGCTGAATTAACTCACCTAAAAAGGACCTGGGGTAAAACGAACCAAGCTTTCTACTCCGGACCATCCTGTGCCTTCTGGGTTCTCCAGGCCCTGCCAAGGAAGCCTTACTGGAACTTGATGGGAGTGTGCATTTGATGGAACGAGGGGCTTGGAAGTGCAGGGGGTGGCTCTGCTTACTCCACCCCAACAACAGCCCCTTCTCTCGGCTGCCTTTTGCATTGGATGGCAGCTGGGGAAGGTTCAGCACAGGGTGCTCCCGAGAACCCTCTGCCAAGCCTGGCTCGGGGTCGTCCACACACCTGCTGTGGCAGATGATGCCAGGAAGTCCTGCGTGACCTCTCTGTGTTGAGCAAGGCATGTTTTTGCAGTCTGTTCTCAACATCTGTGAAGGCTCTTGAAACAGCTGGGCCGGCTAGCTCAGCTCCAGCAAAGGAGAAAGAGGAGGCTGCTTGCAAAGAAACATCTGAAGAGAATGCTTGCTTTGAAGCTACCTATGTTTCAAATGCTGATGACTTGGGTTTTTGTTTTTGTTTTGTTTTGTTTCTGCAAGGAAGGAGGTCCCTTTTCTGGATAAGGCCCGTTATTTCATCTGGCCCCAGTACGTGGTGTGAGTGGTGTGGATGGGCTGAGAACCTGAGCAGGGAAATTTGAGGGTAACTTAAACTTCAAAGAAGTGGCCCGAGAAGATTTTTAGAAGGAAACGTCACAGGGAGCCTGGAAGGGCTTTCAAGAAAACTGGATACTTGAAATATTTTGCCCACCCAGCAATTGCATTGTATGATTCCCAAGCGGGAAGCCAGACTTCTGGGCAGTGTTGTGAGAGATAGCAGCACGCAAATTACTCATTTGCTTAGCCTGGCAAGTATGCCCTGCTTTCTGTGGGATTATAGCTAAGCAGGAGGTACCCTGTTTAGATCATAAGTTGCTTGGGGAAGAATGGAGTGATCACATGAATAAGGACTGCACAATAGTCAGAGTAATCATGCCAGGAATTTCAAATAGGCTAAATCAGTGTTTTCCAACCTTGGCCACTTTAAGATGCATGGACTTCAACTCCCAGAATTCCCCAGCCAGCATAAGTCCATGCATCTTAAAGTGGCCAAGGTTGAGAAACACTGCTCTAATAAATACAGGTACTCCTCATTTAGCGACCACAATTGGGACCAGCAACTTGGTCATCAAGTGAAGCGGTCACTAAATGAAACTGCCGGGTGGGGAATTCTGGGAGTTGAAGTCCATACGTCTTAAAGCTGCCAAGGTTGAGAAACACTGGGCTAAATAATCTCCCTGGGTGAGGGCCATTAGATATATGTAAAGAACTTACCTTGCAGTCATTTATAGATGACATAAAAGTAACTTTCCCTTGCTTGGGTCTGCAACCCTGCCTTTGGTTTGGAGCGAATTTCAGCACGCTCTCGGCCCGTCTGTTGCAGGGACTGAATTCATAAAGGGCAGTTCATTTTTTGCACACGCTGAGACCAAATGGGAATTTAGTTCCCCACCGATGATGATCGATCATGGGCTGTAAGGTCTCTCGTGACCCCCGTCGCCGGCAGATGTGCTGTTGGAGTCGGAACTGGGGTTGGTCCTGTTAATTCCATCCAAATTTCTATGTGTTTAATTTTGAGACAGATGAGTTGGGGGTCCTTTGGAGTGGGTGGGAGGGAGGATCAGGCTTCAGGGCTGTGGCAATTGCCGTTGGCCACCGTCAGAGGAACCTTTGTTCTTTCCCAGCCCAGCCAGGAGAGCGGGCCTGCCCTCCACCATCTTCCTCTGGCTCCACATTCTTCTCTTTCATGCTTTTTATTAAAGTTCGCTCGTTTTGACAGATTGCAGATGGCTCAACTTAGGGCCGGGCAGTGGGACAGAAAGCAGCTTTTAGGCACCCTGGAATGGCATCCATCAGTCATGGGGACAGATTCTTCCAAACGCTTCTCAGCCCCGGGCTGTAAAGCTGCTTGCCGTGGCCATCAAAGGATAGGTGCTGTTCTGCATTACGGCATCCACCCCAGAGCTGTGCAAATGTTGGCAGTGCCTTCTCCACATCTTTGGCTCTTGGCAGAGGTTGATTTTTCTCCTCTTTGCAAGGAGAGGCGGGAGTTTCCTTCCAATTGTCTCAGTGAGAATAGCAAGAGTTGTCAACAGAAATAAGCATTGTCTGTGTATTGGGGGTGGGGAACACAACTGCAGACCAAGCACACTCAGCTTTGCACTCGCCAAGTGTGTCTTCTTTGGGCCTCTTAGGTTGGTGAAGCACAGCTTCCAGCTCTCCAGCCACTGTACAGCTAGTCCTCAACTTACAACCGCAATTGGGACTGGAATTCCCATCATAAGTTGTTGCGGTCGTAAGGCGAGTCACCACGTGACCAAACCCAATTTTGCGACCATTTTAACGGCGGTCATTAAACGAATCACAGTCATTAAGCAAATCACTGCAATCGTTAAACGAATCCAGATTCTCCAATGGGTGTTTTTTGCCAGAAAACAGCAAAAAAGTCACAAAACACTATCATGTGACAACAGGACACTGCAACCCGTTGTAAATGCGAGCTGGTTGACAAGCGCTCAAAATGTGATCTTGTGACCTTAGAGCAGCAGTGCAACATATTGTGACACTCAGAAGTGCTTTACAGGTGGTAAAGTACCCATTCCAAAGCTGTCATAACATCGTCAAGCAAACGGTCATAAGTCAAGGACTACCTGTAAAGGTCCCCACAGCTGGACGCCCCAAGTTGGAGATGGCCTTCTTCCTATATGAGCCCGTTCTTTGTTCTGATGGATCCCATAATACTAGATGAGGGCAATACAAGGCTATGAAGCAGCATTTAATATATTTTTATTTGGTGCCAGTAGGTCTGTCTTTCCCTTGGTGGCACAACTGTTTCACATTACAATCTCTCTTTGCTTTTTTTTCCCCACCTTGGTGAGTCCCAGTTTCTAGTTTGGGAAGACTTACATTCTGTATCAAAAAAAAAAAACCCTGGAGGAGTTTGGTAGCTTCTACTGTATGTTTGTAAGCTACTTTTGTCTGTAGGTTTTAATTATTTAATTTGATATTTAACATTGCAATTTTACTGTGTGTACATTTTTGTGTCCTAAGCCACACATCTGCAGGGGCCTGTGACAAAGGGACTAGAAAGTAGAATACAGAAGGCTGCAATCATGCTCTGCTTACTTTGAAGGTGTACATTCAGCGAAAATTATTCTGAAGTACGGCCTTGGCAGGGAGCAGCAACTCTCTGGGCTTGGAAGCTAAACTGGATTAGGAAGGGTTAGGACATGGATGGGAGAAAGAAATCCCAAAGCAGTAGCTAGACTGGGAAACCAAGAGACATTCTGGAAGAAGGCAGGGGCAATTTATTTCTATATCACTGCCAAAACAGCTACATGACCTCCACAGAGGAGTTACTTGAAGCAGATTGCTGGGAACACATCTGTAACATTGGGGTGACTTTAACTGGGCAAGGTTCTTCTTAAGCCCCCCAAAGTAGGATATGGCAGTGTGGCAAAACCTGGTGTTGACCCCCATCACCAGGTGTGGCTACCAGTATGTATGGAGAGAGTCTCCTAGGACAGCTGAGTAAGCCAGAATGAGATTTTGACTTAGTGTAGTGTATAAGCCATTATAGCTTAGCTTTATGTGCACCCCAGGTTGTTACGGCTCATTCAGCAGAGCACAGTTTTAAAAGATCCTAGTTCCATGTAATAAGCAAGACCACCCACTGCGTTATGGATACGGAATTTCAGTGTTGACATTTTTTCCCCAAATTAGCTCCTCTCCTACTAATGTTGTGCAGCAAATGCAAAATAAAGCAGAGCAGTTCAGGGTATAAACCAACTTATATTCAGGATATGCGAAGTTATTTATTCATCTGATCTATGCCTGTGCTGAGTATTGTTAAGGCAGCCCTATTTTTTAACCACCTGTACTAAATCTAGCTGTGGTTTGGAAGTAGAGTCTTCTTTGACGATGCCTGGTTGGCTGATCTGCTGATACGAACCTTGGTGCGATTAATGTAGGCATCGCCGCCCCAGTTACGATTTCCAGCAATCTGGGGGATTTAATCCCTTGGATGCTGATCCCGATACAGCTCAGCAAAGAAACTGCAGGAGTCACTTGCGATGGAAAGCAGATTTGGGTTTCTAGAGGAAACGTCCAGCTGGCCTGGCCAGGACTGCAAGACATTGGGTGGATGAGTGGCAGGTACTTTATAACAGTGTTTTCCCGGGAGGGGCCTGCCACAATTCTGGGCAGAATTTGCTCTTTTCTCTTGCTTGATCCACGACCCAAGAGGAAGCACAACGTCTTGTGATGCTGATCTCAAGAATACCCTGCAGAAGCACACGGGGAGGGGATGTGTAGCTGCTCCGGCCGATGGCCAGAAAATCTGGCCTTGGGACCAAAAAAGAACCCCGTGTGTCTGTTTCCTGCTTTGGTCAGTCTCTGAAGCTGCCAATGTTGTCTTCTGATGGTGTGCAGAGTTCAGTGGCAAAGACTGGCCCTTTGCCCACAGGCGGTCTCAGGTAGCACAGAACGGACAAGGCTGGCGGTTTGAGAGCTTCTGGAGGCTTTCAGTCTGGCCCTCCCACCAGCAAGCTGGTTGGGGCTGATGGGGGTTGTAGTCCAACATTTCTTGAGGAAGATCAGCTGGTTGGGAAAAGGAGTCATTGTCTGCAGCAGCATCAGGCTGTGTTTGTGCTATCAATGCTCTTTTGTCCACACGTCTGCTGGGTTGGATTTCAGCTTCCTTTCCTAGTTATTCCTCTCTTGAGAAGGGTGGGGAACATGGAAGACAAGTTTTTGGGGATGGGCATGCGTTACGAAGATGGCAGGCACACGTTTAACAGCCGAAAGATGGCTTTTTCCTCTCCTGGATAGGATTCCCTTTCCTTGAAAAGAGGGGGGCTCTGAGGGCTTGGTTAGATAAGCACAGCCCCCGCCGGGTTTGGCTTCCGTGCCAGGCCTGGGTGAGCCAGGGAGGAGCGCCAGGCACCTCAGGGCCCTCTTGCTCAGGGAAGGGGGGGGGCAAAGGGGGAAGGAGAAGGGAGGGCTTGGGGGCACTGCTGGGGCTGCGAAGAGCAAGCCTGCCCCACGGAGAGCAAAGGGGCTGGCCAAGCCGAACCCCAGCAAGCGAGATTTCTCCGAACAGTTGTCTGCTGTTCTCCAACTTTCCTCTCTTGACCTTGAAGATTGTCAGGGGGTGTCATCTCATCAGCCTTTCCCCAGCCGCCGGGAGACAGGGGGTGCTGGGGGGTGATTTTTCTTCCTGGGGCTCGCTGCCAAGAATAACAGCCGACTCCAGCAGGTCGGCTCAGGAAGGGAACGGCTGGGAGCTGATTTGCAGCGGGAGCTTTGGAGATGCATGAACTCCCCCTGATTTCTCCTCTCCTCCACCCCCTTCTTTCCAGTGGCGGGCTGCCAAAGCCATGCAAAAGACAGAGAGAGAGAGAGCAGAAACCCTTTAAAATAAACCCGTCTTTGGGCTTGTTTTCATGTCACCAAAGTGTGTGAAGAACAAAGAAGGGCTGACATATAATTTGGGGGGGGGGGGGAGAAGACAAGTTCCCTTCCATCTTGCTAATACCTGGAGGCTTGCTGGAAATGCTGAGTCCACGCAATTCCCACCAGTGGAGGTGGGTGGGCCCCCCTGAAGCATTCTTGGTGGCATTTGGGCACAACAGACCTTCTGCTTGATTGGGGAACCTGACCCCTTCCTCTTCTTTCTTCCTCCCGTTTTCTACAAAAGGCTATAGAATCAGGCATGCAACAGGCTGGTGGGCAGAGAGCTTCCCTCCAGGGCTGTCATCCCATGGAAGAAAAATGGACTCAACTCCATAAGTAGAGTCCTGAATTTGGATGTTCTGGGCCAGTGTTTCTCAACCTTGGCAACGTTAAGATGGGTGGACGTCGACCCCCAGAATTCCCCAGCCAGCCATGCTGGGACTGGGGAATTCTGGGAGTTGACGTCCACTCATCTTAACGTTGCCAAGGTTGAGAAACACTGTTTTGGGCTGTCCTTTCCCACGGCTTGGTTTTGGACCACTCTGAAGACCTGAATTTGTTCTGCTCCCCTAGGTCTCAGTGCTGTATTGAGGTTAACCTGGTCAATTCTTGGCTGAATGCTGTATTAAGCCAGGCATGGTCAATTCTTGGATAGGAGGCCACCAGGATTGCAGGGTCGAATGGGAAGTTGAAAAACACCTCAGAAAACGGCAGGGGTGAGCCACCTCCACACTGTTGCAGGAAAACAGTACAGATGTGAGCTTGAAATCATGGGAAGCTGAACTTGGCTTGAAAAATATGTCTTGAACTTGGCTTGAAAAATATGTCTTTTCTCTCTCTGCCAGCTTCTGTTCCTGGTTTCCCACTCCTCGGTCATCTTTTCCTTCTCCCGCTTGGGAATCCTGCCTTCTCCTTTCCTACCTCTTGCTGCCTCACCCCGAGGCTCCCCTCCTGGCTGGCCTTTCAGTGACATCACAGCAGTTCATCCAATCCCAATCAACTGCTTCAACTCTGCATTTCTTGGAGCCGTTTTGGAAATGAGAAGCAAACAGGCCTACTTGTGACACGCCTGGTTATAGAGAGAAAGCCAAATAAAATTTAATCCGATAAAGTTGTTTCTCACATCCTCTCCTCCCCCACTGTGGTATTGTTTCCAAGATTAAGGAATCCCAAGGTTGCAGGAACGGTTGGACACCTTTCTTCCCCAGTGGTATTCTTGAACTTTATCTTTCCCAATCAGGGTATGTTTGGAAAAGCCCATCTCTGGACTTGTTCTTCTGTGAGTAAAGCTTGGCTCTCTTTGAGGGATCCCTCGGCCAACATTTTCCCAGTAAAAACTTCCACCAATTCTTTCAGGAGCATGCCAAAGAAACCCTTGGACATAATTCTTGCTCTGCTGCTACCGCCAGGCAGGGAAGCTGCTAAGGCTGGGAGGTTTGCTGGTTTCCTCTCTTAAAATTCATTATCTTCTGCTTTCTGTAGGTGCTGACAGAGCACCATATTGCAAACGTCCCACACCATTTCATTCCCGCTTAATCGTTTCTGAACAGTTCGTATAGGTGAATGCTAGTCTCCATTTTCCGGTGTGTGGTGATGAAACCCTGATGGCTTTCTTTACGGGAGATACAGGGATGGGGCTGAAGCTCTGTAAAACCTTTCCATCTGTGAACTTCCTAGATTGGTAGGTCTGCCGGGCACCCAGCATGGCGAATTAGGCAACCCCATTTTAGCTGCGCATCATGTGCAGTAGTCATCCGAGCTTCAGTGTTCTATGAGAACCCCCCTCCTAAATGGTGTTAATGGGATATCCCATGGTTTCGCTCAGTGTTCTTCAAACTTGACTTCAACTGTGAGAATGTGTAGACTTCAGCTCCCAGAGAATTCTGGGAGTTGAAGTCCACACATCTTAAAGTTGCCATGTTTGAAAAACACCGGTTTAGCTGGTCATTGTCAATCGTCTTGCACAAACCCGGCCGCCAAGAATAGTCAAATGGTTGAGCATATCCTATTTGGGGTATGGGATCAACAACCGTGTAAAAAAGCATGCATGGGACAATAGGAAGTTTGGTCTGCAGCAAAGTTTGGTCACCTGAGAAGCTTGGCTTCTGAATCTGACCAAAAGCCAACTGCCACCCTGGTCTGTATCTTCCTTGTCTTTGTCCCAGACTCTCTTAAACCCAGCAGTTGGGTTCCTACATCACACAGAGCCCACCCCAAACTGACCAGGTGCCCTTTGCTAAGGAATTCCTTTTCGCAAGCAATGTTTGGGCTTTGTGAGAAGATGATGTGTCTGCTCTTGCGTTTCAAGCAGAACAAGATAGAGGCTAACTGCATCTATTCTTGGGGGTGCAATATCCTGTCTGCCAAGGTCATGAGGGCTAGGAACTTAGCCCTTGCTACTCTGGTGTGCTTTAGTGCAGCAGATTCTGCCTCAGATCCCAGAATGAGTCCTGACCAATCTTAATGGAACAACCTAAGGCATTACACACAATTTAGTTCTTTTCTGTTAACAGCTTGGGAGCAACTGGAGATAAATTTTTGGTCTTAAAAAGAGTCAGCCTCATTCTTCTGCTCCAACGGAGCACTTTGACCCCAGGACTTGACACCAGGGCTGCAACTAGAGGGGGGCAAGTGGGGCATGTGCCCCAGGGCCGTGCTGGAGGGGGCACCAAAATGAGCACTGGGGGGCACCAAAATGGGCACTGAATCCGTGTTGGCCCCAGGTGACACAGACCCTAGTTGCAGGCCTGCTTGACACACGTTTTCAAAACCTTGAGCCACACAGAGGCACTTGGCTGGCTCCCGTCCGTGCAGGCGTGATGCCATGCCACGGGCCCCAGCTGCATGCTGACCTTTGGTCTTCCTTCAGGAGGGGAGGAACTGCCCACCTCCCAGGGCATCTCAGCTCACTTTCTGAACTTTTCACAAAGGCTTCCTCCAAGTGGCCATTTCTTGCTGATGCCAAGAACTCACATTTCCCCTGTGACCCAACATGCTTTTCGAGCATTGGAGAAAGCACTTGCATTCGCTTCCAAACTCCCAGCTTTTGCCTGTGCTTTCTCACCCTGTTCTTGTGGGCTGGACGGAAACCAGCTCTTCTTATCTCAAGCCTGCATCCCTGATATTCTCAAAACAATGCATTCATGGTCACCTTCCAGGTTACAATTATCCAGAAGTAACAAGAGTGTTCATTCAGTAAAGGCCAGCGTGACAACATCTGTTTTCTGCTCCACTGGCTCATATAGGTAGGTTGCAACAGGCCCAAAAGACGGGCAAGTTTACAGGCAGCAAAAACCTTTTAAAGAAAATCTGTGTGCAAAGAGCATTTCTTGGGGAGCAGGAAAGATGGAGTGACCCCTTCTCTCCTGCTTCCCCCAGAATGGCATGCCTTCATTATTTTCAAGAGGGTCTGTTCTCTAGTTGATGAATTTGAGGTTTGAGTTTTTTTATACAGGGTCTGCTAGGGGTATCTGCAGGGGGTCAAAAAAATCAAGATGGCGGCCCAAGCCAGGTAATCAAAGCTCTGCTGATGTGATGCCCATAAAAAAGCGGGTGAAATTTGGTCACATTGTTGTTGTTGCCATCCTGACTTTTTTTACCACACCCTGAGAACACCCTGAGTAGCTGGATTCACACAGCATGTCAAGGCTAAATGGTGTTGGATAGTTTACGACTGTGTGTTATGCCAACCTAGGTTATTAAATCAATTCAGTAAAGTATTTATTTGTTCCGTGAAGACGGTCCGGTTCTGTTTCCATAAACTTCTTAACTGGATCAGCGAGGAAGGGTTGCACCCATCTTGTGGCAGGGCCAGAAAAAAGCTGTTGTCTCAGCCAACTAACTGCAAGAGGATTAAAAATAGGGTTTGACTAGCTCCCGCATTCATGGGAACAACAAAACTGAATAAATCGCCTTATCTTGCCCATTTGATCCCCCAAGAGAAGGAGCTGGAGAGAGAGAGCAGTTCCAAAAGCCAGTTTTTCTGTTACAGAACTCACGGCCAGCGCCTGGTGGTTCAGGCCACGCCTCCTGAACACTGTTGGCTTGCAGCAGACGAAGCGTGCCTATGCTGGCTGGGCAGTGCCTGGGCTGCTAGTGATTACATGAACCCAACCTGGCAACTTGGGTGGATCAAGCAAACTGTATCAAAGGACCCATTGCATGCATGGATGTATCTGTGCAAAAACATTGCACTAAGCCAAAATGCGGCTGACTTGTACAGGTAGTCCTCACTTAATGACCACAATGGGAACTGGAATTTTGATTGCTAAGCGAAGCAGTCATTAAGTGAATCCAACCCAATTTTATGACCTCTTTTGCAGCAGTTGTTAAGCAAATCACCGTGGGCGTTAAGTGAACCACGTGGTCATTAAGCAAACCACATGGTTCCCTATTGATTTTGCTTGCCAGAAGTTAGCCAGGAAGGTTGAAAATGGTGATCACATGATCATGGGACTGCAACGGTCATAAATGTGGACTAGTTGCCAAGTGCCCAAATTGTGATCACATGACCACCAAGATGCTGTGACGGTCATAAACCTGAGGCCTTTCGCAAGTTGTTTTTTTCAGCACCATTGTAAGTCCGAACCATCACTAAACAAATGATTGTTAAGTGAGGACTACCTGTGTGTGAATCCCAGTCATTGTTATAAACCATGGTTTATGCAGCGTGGGTAAGCCATACTCTGCAAGGGAGAAGCAGTTTCTCCAACTTTTTAAAATCGTTCTTTCAGGGGTGTCTGCAGGATAGGGCCCAAAAAGTCAACGCGACAAACAGGCAGAGCTTTGATCGCCCCGTCGCAGCCAGCATCTTGACTTTTTGGAGCCTGTTCTGCAGCCATCCCTGATCCTGAGCGTGCCACATTTCAGCGGCCCAGTTCCTCACTGAGATGTTGGCTAAAGCGAACGCCGTTATTCGATTGAAGCCTCCCCAGCCCCAGAAAGCTAAAAAAAGAACGGATGGAAAGGCCAGTTCCAGTGCTGCTTAAGATTCCTCTGTGTCATCCAGGGCCCACCGAGGCCAGGAAAAGAATGAAGTCCCAGCCCGCAAAAATTTGCAAAATTTGGAAACACTATTCCAAACCCTGAAAGACACTGTTTCCTAAAGAGGAGGGAAATGCAGAAAGAGGAGGGAAATGCAGGCGAATAAAGCCCCTGTACAAAAATCCTCTGCCTGTCTTATCACTGCTCTGCCTGCTGCAGCCCTCTTCCTCCAGAGCAGGGTAACAAATGCAGGCTCACCCCAGCTTAGTTTCCAAAGATCCCTTCCCTGTTTTTTTTTAAGCTTGGCATTGTCCACACAAGATCCGGCGCCAAGCCGTGGCTTTCTTCTACTTCTTCAGAAATTGCACGTTGGAGATGAAGGGTCCGCTTAGCCTGGGTTTTGAAACTCAGTTGTCCCCCACAGCCTTCCCTCTGGCTCGAACCAAGGCTTTTCTTTGGAAGACGGAACTGCCCGAGGCTTTGCTTGTAAAATTAGCCTCTGACTAGGTCTGGGGAGAATGTCCCTTCTGGCCTGCCCAGGCGAGCAGAGCAAAGCCGGCTTTCCGTGGCAGCGCGGCACCACCTGTGCCTGCTGGTGCTGGCTGACAGCGTGCCCTTCTGTTGCGCCGGCTGCAAATGTCAGCACCTGTTTGCTGTTATTTTTCACCTCCCTCCTAGCTCAGCTTTCTGCCCTGATAAATATTAATGGGCGACCTCGATGTGACTTTTTGCCCGACCGAAATATGCCCTTTTGGGCACGCTTGGCTTCCTTTCTGGACGCGCCAGCTCTTGCAAACGGGATCTGCAAGTGCCACGGATCGTATGCTAGTGTGCCATCCACCTGCTTGGCCAGGCTGCATGCAGTGAGATTTTTGCCTTCTGCATGGGCAGAAAAGTATTGGGTTTGAGAGGAATCGTTTAGGGTCAGGGGCCTGTTGTTTGCATGAGCTTCAGCCAGCAAGACTGTGGTCAAACTTGTCTGCCAGGTGGCAAAGCGGCTTAGATCTGCAGTAAATGGAGCAATGTAAGGAAAATAATTTGCTTACCTGGTTGAAGGAAAATATGTGGCTACTTTTGGCCAGCGTCTTTGCACTAGCAATAGAAATGCAAACTTTTCACAAGTTTGGAACTGAGTAAGTTTCCCGTCATCTCAGTATTACTAATCATCATAACAGTGTTTCTCAACCTTGACAACTTTAAGATGTGTGGACTTCAACTCCCAGAATTCCCTAGCCAGCATGCTCCCAACATTCTGGGAGTTGAAGTCCACACATCTTAAAGTTGCCAAGGTTGAGAAAAACTGCATTATAGTGACAAATTGAATTAAAGATGTGTTGGAGCACCTTGGCGACCAGTCAAGATCCTGCTTTTGGGTTGTGCCCTTCAGTTATCCTGAAAGGCAGAACTAAAGGGCAGGGTTAGAAACAAGGACTAGAAACTTGCCTGGATTTGTCAGAAGTGAAAGGGGTTTAGCTAACGAAATCACAGATGAGTTAAACTAAGGGAGGCTCTGGGTTCAACCTGGTGCAAAAGCTGAGCAGGCATCCAGTTGGGGGCCAACAGAGAAGAATTGCCCTTTGGAGACCCTTTTGAGGATCAGAGCCTTTCCCCACCCCCCACCCCCTGCCAATTCTTGACTTCCCATCATGCAAAGCCATAGCTATGCTTTACAAACCAGGGTGGCTCTGTTTATGCATCGTCCAAGGCCCCAAAGAACTGAACAACTTAATGTAAGCCAGGTTCATACCACATGCTAAGATGTGGTGCCCTTTGCGGCTCAGTGTTGTGTGAACTCAGGCAGTTGGGTTAAAATGGTGTAAGCCATGGTTCATTTAACCCTGGGTTAGCATGTTAGTTGAGTTTACAGTTCGGTATATTGGTAAACACAGCCTGTACTCTGTTGGACTGATGAAGCTGGATAATTCTTCCAATGACCAAAAGTATGTCTTGCAATACTGCCTAGATCCTGATCGATCGATCGATCGATCGATCAACTGTGGTGAGTTAAAATACTATAAATTAATCTAAGTGGTTGTACAAGGTGCCTAATGCAGCCTTCCCCAGCCTGATGTCCCCTAGATCGTCAGGAGTCCTGAAGGATCCCAGGTTGGGGAAATTTGCACTGAAATATTAATACCGGTTAGAACACTGTACAGCAAGAGAAAAAAAATCAATAGGGCTGTATTTTCAGTAGCTGTGAGCCAGACTTCCAGGATACACCACCCCAGGCCATTTGAAGCTTTATAGGAAGTAATATCCTCAGTTGAAATGGGGGAACATACCAGAGATCAGTGTAATTCCTTGGCACGGCTTACGAAACGCAGATCTTTTGACCACTTTCTCCTGCTGTTGGAATCCCATGCTCGAGTCATTTCTCATTCTTCCTTTGCACCTTTCTCACAACGTACACCTGAGAAAGTGTGCAAAGCTCTTTTTTGGAAGAAACCACGCTCTGCTCTAGCTTTAAAAGGGCCCAAGGAAAGAATGCGGGGCCTAACGCCGGAATGATTTGGAGTCCCGGCAAATCTTGCATAAACTTTCACAAACACTGCTTGGTCTCCCGTCCAAGCCTCCTCCTTGAAGCCTGTAGATCAGTATTTCTCAACCTTGGCAACTTTAAGTTGCGTGGACTTCAACTCCCAGAATTCCCCAGCCAGCTATGCTATGCTGGCTGGGGAATTCTGGGAGTTGAAGTCCACGCAACTTTAAGTTGCCAAGGTTGAGAAACACTGCTGTAGATCAATCCTAATTAATACGAAACATCTTTCCTCTTCCCACAGCAGCTTGAGAGACCAGCCCGCCCCCACTTCTGCTTCCACCCAAACATTTGCTGCCCTCCCGGGTTCCCATGTGCAGGCGTGGGCCACCTGCAGAGCAGGGGATCCCTGGCAGAGCAGGGAACTGACTTTGGTCTTCTGGGATGAGGTCATACGATCTGCTTGATTTTGCAGCCAGTTATGGGGAACATCCTGCTTTCAGCACCGGGAGCGATGACATTTCTCCCATGCACACAATGCAACGCAGCTGTTGCAAGCAGCACAGCTTGCGCCGGGGAGGCCGAGAGCTCTGTACGTGGGTGGGTGGCGCTTGTGTGGGAAAGCTTGTCAGCAGACATGTGGGGGTCACTGCCTTTGGAAATCACCTCCCCCCGCTTGGCTAATGCCAGGTGCCCGTAGCCGGTGCTTCTGGCCTTTTGACTCACCCATCTCCTTCAACTTATGGGGGGGGGCTTCAGTTCCCCTTCAATTTATGGGGGGGGGGCTTTCATAACAGCAGGAATGCACATGCTTTGCCTGCCCAAGGTCCCAGGTCTCAAGCAGCCCGCCTACCCATCCCGCCTGGGAAATACACTCCTACCAGCCGCAGCTTTCCACGATCCCAGCCCCGGATCATGGAAAGCTGCAGCTGGTAGGAGTGGGCTCAACAGGCTCAGAAAAACCGTATGTTCAACCTGACCTAAGTCTTGTCTTCCCTGACATGTTGAATTGAAGATCCCAGAATTCCCTGCCAGGTGAGATGTTGCTGCCTGGGAATTCTGGGAGCCGCAGGCTTCTGTGCGGTGAAGAGTCCCAAAGGCACTGAGCGCTATTTTGCCCAGGAAAGAGTGTGTCACATTTGAGGGATGTTGGGTTCTTGACTCAGGAGAATTGGGGGCCTCAATTTAGAGCCGGGCAGCTTCAATTTCGGCCTGTTTGCCTTCTGGGTCAATCCAGCCCTTTAGGGGAAGGTAACTTGCATGGAATTGCACTGCTTGTTGGCATGGGTTACTCCTGGGGAGGCTCCTCGATCTGCAAGAGGGTCTTTCGGGACACAGCTTTGGGAGGTGGTCTTCGGCCCCTCTCCATCTCAACTAGAGGCCTCCCTAGTCCCCGCCTGCAGATGAACGGCGGGGGAGAGCAAAGCCGGGGCGAAATTCAGTCCCGCAGAGGGGCGAGGGTCCCCCCCCCCCAATTGGCCGGATTTCGTTTGCTGCCGGCTCGGCGCCTCTGGCAAAGGGGAGTCCAGCCGGCTATGCCCCTCGGCGCCCTCCAGGTGGGGGGACCGCCCAGCTCCCCTCGTCCGTTCGGCCTTTGCAGGCTGGAACGAGGCGGCCCCGGCCCCACTCCGTTCGCCCGGGGCCTCTCCGAGGCGGCTTCTCCTCCCGAGCAGGAGGCCGGCCTGGCCCCGCGCCGCCGGCGGACCCCTGCGACGCTTCCCCGGCGGCCAGGCCGGGCCCTGCGGCAGTCCAAGGCCGCCCCCCCCTCCTGTGGGGCATTTCTTCTCGGCGTCGGGCAGGCGCAGCGGCGACGGGGGCAGCGGCGTCCCTCCGCGCTTTGGCGGGCGGCCCGGCCCGGCCCGGCCCTCCCCGCCTCCTGCAAACTTGGCGGGAGGGGCGAGGAGCCGGGCTCCGGCGGGCGCGGGGGCTTGGTTGGCTGGGAAGCGCGGCTGGTGGCGCGGAGACCCACCTCCGGGAGGGAGGGACGGACGGGGCGGGGGGCCGGCCGGCCGGCCAGCCAGCCAGCCGGCGCGATGGCGCTTCCGAGTTCGCAGCCAAACTTTGCACGGGCGGCGGCGGCGGCGGCTTCTCCGCGCGGGCGAAGTTAACGCTAGAGCGGCCGCGGCTGGCAAGCGGCCCCCGCCTTCGGCCGCAGCGGGACAGCCCGCGCCAGCCTCCAGCGCCCGGATCCCTCCACCCGCCTCCCAGCGCCGGCGGCAGCAGCAGCAGCGGCGGCGGCTGCACCAGCGGCGAGGCTGCAGATGGGAACCCGCTGAGCGCCGCCGCCAACTCCCCGCCCCGAACGCTCCGGCCGCTGGCGCCTGCAAGATGAGCGGCCAGCCCGGGGGCTCCTCTTCCAGCCGCCGCCGCCGCCGCCGCCGCCGCGGCTCGGGCGGCGACTGCTCCCGGGCAAAATGAGCGACTATCCGCGGAAGGAGGCGCCGATCTCCCGCAAGCAGCGGCTGATGGCCGCGATCGCGTCCGGGGACGAGTGCGCAGGGGCGCCGCCGGCGAAGAGCCGCCACTGCCCGCCCGCGTCCCCGGCCGCCGCCTGCTCCTCCGGCGCGGCCCTCTGCTGCTTCGTCTGCGGCGGCGGGATCAGCCGGGGCAAGGAGCTGCGGCTGCACGTCAAGTCGCCCCGCGACGCCCGCCAGCCCTTCTTCCCCTTCCTGCAGCACCAGGATCCGGCGCCCGGGGCGCAGGAGGTGAGCCCGGAGGGCTGCGCCC
This sequence comes from Candoia aspera, assembly GCF_035149785.1. Lineage (NCBI taxonomy): Eukaryota > Metazoa > Chordata > Lepidosauria > Squamata > Candoiidae > Candoia > Candoia aspera. The sequence goes on along the minus strand of NC_086163.1, from coordinate 23,381,773 downwards.
TGGTCTGCGCCGTCTGCCGCTGCTTCCTGGCCGAGCAGTGGGACTCTTTCGAGCGGGCGCGGACGCCGGTGGAAAAGCGCATGTACTGGCTCAAGCGGCCCTACCAGTGCGAGGGGGCGGCGGCGGGCGGGCTGCGCCGGGCGCCGCAGGAGTGGAACCTCTCCTACGCGCTCGGCCCCGACGACGAGCGGCGCCCCGGCAGCAGCCTCAGCCCCAGCCCGTCCGCCGACGAGGAGCAGCAGCGGCCCCGGGGCGCGCCCGGAGCGGGGCCAGCCGGCGGGGCCGCGGAGTCCTCGCTCTCCTCGCTCTCGGACGCCGAGACCTTGTCGGAGGCCGAGCCGCGCTCCCCCGGGGCGGGCAGCTGCGCCCCAGCCAGCCCCGGGATCGGGCGCGCAGAAGAGCGCAAGGGGCCGGGCGCGCATCTGGCCGCCCGGTACCGCCAGGGGGATCAGCTGCGGCCGCCCCCGGAAGCGGCGGCGATCCCTTTTCACCCGGGGAACGGGCTGCCACTGGCCCCGAAGCCGCGCAAGAGGCGCCAGCGGCCGGCGCGGCGCCGGGGAAGCGGGGAGCCTCTCTGGAGCGCGGCCATGGACAGCCTCCGGCGCTCGCCGCCGCAGCCCGGCCCCGAACCGCGGCGAGGCGATGGCGCGGCGGGCGAGCGGCGGCGGGCGGGGAGCAGCGGACCCCGGCCGCCGTCGGACTCCTGGTCCTCGGAGGAGAGCGAGGTCAACATCACCAGCGACGAGGAGCCCCGGGCGGCGCGCGGCGGCGGCAGCAGCAGGAGCGGCGCGGGGAGCGTCCCGGCCTGTTACGTCTGCGGCTCTCCCCTGGCGCCGGGCTCGCAGCAGCGCGTCCACGTGCAGAAGCAGGAGCGGGCCGCTGCGGCGCCCTTCTTCCCCTTCCTCTGGCTGCACAGCCCCCCGCCCGGCGCCCGGCCGCTCAGCCCCGCGGGCAGCGCCCTGGTCTGCCCGCGCTGCCACGCCTCGCTCATGCAGCAGTGGCGAAGCTTCGAGGGCGCCGACGTGCCCGTCCTGCAGAGGCTCTACGTGGTGCCCCTGGCGGCCGCCCAGCCACGGCGGGCCGGGCCGGCCGGAGAGGAAGGGCCCCCCGGGGCCCCGCTGCCGCCCTCGCCCGAAGCCTGCTACCTGTGCGGCGAGGAGTGCGCGCGGGGCGGGCGCGCCGTCTCGGCCCGGGCCCCCAACGGCAGCTCCCGGGCGGCCATGCACTTCCCCTTCCTCAGCCTCCTGCCCTGCCCGCCGCGCGCCAAGGCGCCGGACAAGCGCTGCCAGGTGCGCAGCTGCCCCCGCTGCTACGCGGTGCTGCAGGACCTGTGGGCCGCCTACTGCGCCGGCCGCGACGAGCAGTGCATCACCTCCGTGCAGAGCTTCCTGGGCAGGTACCACCAGGTCGCCGCCGCCGCCGCCGCCGGGGAGGCCGAGGGCGCCCCCGGGCCCCCCAGCCTGGCCCGGCCCGGCCCGGCCTCCGGCTGCTACGTCTGCGGCGCCCAGCTGGGCCACGGCAGGGAGTTCCAGGTCAGCGTCAACCCCCCCGCGGCGGGCCGCTTCGGCGGCGGCAAGGAGCCCTTTTTCCCCTTCCTGGCGGTGTACCCGCCGGCGCCGCGGGCCAGGCCGGCCGACGCCTCGGGGGTCGTGGCCACCTGTGTGCTCTGCTACCACGACCTCCTGGGCCAGTGGCTGCACCACGAGCGAGGCGGCGCCCAGCTGCCCAGCAGCGCCTGGTCGCGGCAGTACAAGGTGGACACCTTCGCTTGCTTCTTCTGCCGGCAAGAGAAGAGCCGGCGCCTTGGATTACGAGCGGTGCAAGTGGCCAGGCTGCCCATCTTCCTGGGCTCCTTCCGGGGGCCAGGCAGCTTGCTGGTGGATGACGGCAAGCGGCTGACCATCGGCGCATGCCCTGAGTGCGCCGTGCTGGTGCTCGCGGGCAAATCGGCCGTGGCCAGGGATCTCTTCGCTCTGCCCGCGACTGTGCCACCCTCTCTCCAAAAGGTAAGCTTCCAGTTGGCCTTCTGGTGGGGCCCGGTGGCCTGGCACCCCTGCTGCAAAGGCCGTGGGTGTTCAGCAGGCGCCAGGCCGGGGGCTTTTTAGCAGAGACGGATCTCCAGCTTTGAGGTTCACCCAGTGGATTTCTGTCCGGGTGTGTAGGAGACCCGGAGCGTGTTACCCATACGAAAGGAAGCACCTAAGTGCAAATCTCACAAGACTTGTCTGATTTTAAACATGGGTGCTGTTCCAGTTTTGCATCACACCGTTCCTTTCCAGCTCGGTGCAGGGCATCTTGTCTGGATGGAGCAGAGAAATGAGCATGCCACATTTTGCCAGTCCATCTCCACTTCCTGCAAAAGACAGATGTTCCTGCCAGAGCAGTCCCCCGGCAAAGTCTCCAGTCATAGTTCTCAACTGACAATCTGACGAGACACACAGGACCTCCTTGCTTCCTTCCCTCATGGAGAGCAGAGCACTTCCGTGCGGTTTGGATTCTTTACAGCAAAGGCCTTACGAGCGAATCCATAAAAGTTGCCCTTTGCGAGAAAACGGTTTTGCTCAGCTGTAGAGGCAAGGGAGTGCCAGTCACAAACCTTGGTTGATCTGACCAGTTTCGTTCTTTGTTGGCCTTTTATGCAAGCAAGCAAACAAACAAGAGAGACAGTTTGTGGGGCCCCTTGGCTGGATTGCTCTGAGCAGCATCCTCAGGCGGTCTAGCGAGAGCGGCTCTCCTGACCACAGAGAATGTTTTAAAAAGAATACATATACGTATACATATACATATACATATACATATACATATACATATACATATACATATACATATACATATACATATACATATACATATACATATACATATACATGCAGGACGGTCTTCTCTGCGGTAGCCTCCACTCTTTGCAATGCTCCCCCTAGAAATAAGTGCAGCTTTGATTCTGTTCACCTTCCATGATAATGAAAACCTGTTCTGTATTAACAAGACTTTGACCCTGCTGGGCTGGGGAATGGCACCGATCGTAGGGATTGACCTGTGGATATTTAACCTTTGTTTGTATTTATTTGTTGTCTAGAGACTTTTATGATAGGGCCAGCCACAAATACTGCTAATAAAATATATTTAGTGCAGGGATAGGCTGTGCTGGAGGCCAAAAGTCACATTCAGTGGGAGAGGGTGGCCAGGGACCATCGCAGGTTGGCCATAATGGACAGTCGGAGGGGTTGCGTAAGACCCCTGAGATTTTTCATTTTCTTCTCTCCTTTGTATGGCTGTTACTATATTTTAGCATATTAAAATACAGGTAGTCCTTGTTTAGTGACCGCAGTTGGGACCAGCAACTTGGTCGTTAAGCGAAGTGGCCGCTAAGTGAAACCACAACTGTGATAATGATCCTACTTCAGCTTTCCTTTGCTTTACAGACCTGTGAAGGTCGTCACCGTGAGAATTGGTTGCAAAGCTACTTTTTCATCACTGCTGTAACTGCAAATGGTCACTAAATGAGGACTATCTGTAGATGCATCCTACAAATTTGAAAGGATCAGGAATTTGGGAGAGTTCACCTACCATTCTGCAGTCGTTTCTAACAATTGTTCTTATGCTTTTATGTCAGCGTTTCCAAACAAATGTGCCCAACATGTTGAATAAAAACAAGCCCGAAACATGGTGTTGCTTTGCCATGCTTTGTGGTGCTCTGCTGGTCAAACTTCAGTGGTCTGGACTTTAAGGATCTGGTAGCCATGGAAGAGCAAACTGCTGCTTTCTGGCTTAGGTGTTCCTGGAGTTGGCGCAGGGCGTTTTGCTTTTCCCATGGAAAGGTGTTCCTGATGTGCCAGGGAGAAAAGAGCCAGGCTTTTAGGCTGCTGACAAGGAGGCAGAGTTAGAGCGGACAGGCTGCTCTCTCTTGGCCTGTGGACTTTAAAGGCATTGGGAAGTTTCCCCAACTGATGGAGACCGGTTTCTTGCTTGAAGAGGGGTTCTGCTTCTGCTGGGGAATGGAAGGAAACTGGAAGCCAAGGGGTCCTGTGAAAGAGAGCTTCTCCAACCCGGGTCTCCACTGCCTTAAAATGCCCCCAGGATTCTACATGCCTGTGAATTGGGAACCTCGCTGTACAAATGGTCACGCTGAGCCATAATGAAGGACCACGAGAAGAGTAACTTGAACAGGAACCTGGGGTCTTCTGATGGCATCGTTGGGTAGGATGAAGAGGCTTTTTGGAGTTTCTCTTCTGCTTTGGGGAATTTTGCAGCCCAGACTTCATTTGGAAGTCCGGGACCTTAAAGTGGTCCTATTGGTTCAAGGCAGGTGGCTTGAAAGTTAGGTGCTTTGAGCCTATCAGAAGCTTGGTAAATTGAATCACCTTTGATTGATGATGTGCCATCAAGTCAGTGTTGTCTGTTGGTGACCCCAAAGGTAGACCTTCTCTGGGATGATCTGTCTCCATCCTTGTCCTTCTAATGGTGCACCATCCCTGCTGTAGCTGAGACCATCTACCTTGCTTCTGGTTGTCCCCTTCTTCTCTTTCTTTCCATGAACCACCTTTAGGGGGCTGTTTACTAAAGCCGTGCCACTTGGGCAGCTGGTGTTTAGATCTGTAAGCTGTGGGCCGGAAGAAAGGAAGAACCGCCCTACCAGTTCAGGCCAAGCCCATCGAAGTCCAGCCTTGGTTTTGCTCGGTGGCCAAGCAGACGCTCTTGATGGAAGCAGGGGGTGGTGCCACTGTTTTCCTGCAACAGGTACTTGAAGCCACAGGCGTTTGAGCAGGGGCCATGTCTCCACCAGAGCAGAACGTGTTGCTTTTGCATGCAAATACTTGCGTGGTCAATTAAAGGTGGGGAGAATGGTTTCCCTCCCTGAGATTTGGAGAGGGAAGTGATGTCAGTCCTAATTAATCCTGCCTTCGATGAGCTGCTAATCAGTAACTGATCTGGGACAAGAGTTTTTTCTCTGCATTCTTCCTGGGGGTCTTCCTTGCTGGTTGTGTCATCTCAGCATCTTGGTTTTCCTGGTTGTGCTGGAATTTGCCCTTTTGCCCCTGACGAGCTCCTACTCCCCTCCAGTAGTTCAGCTTTGATCCTCTGAAGAAGCTGGGATCCGTACCAGCCTGTCTTGGGGTGGCCAGAAGACAGAGAGATCAATGTGACGAGCTGGGGGACAGGGAACCCGCAGGATGCTGCCTCTTCCCTGATGTTGGCAAATGTCCCTGGGAGCTAAGAAAGTGAACCCCACTGTTGCCAGTTTTAATGCCTTCCACCTGCTCTGCTTTGGGAACTTCTCTCTGATTTGTAAACCATGGCTTGTGCCTTGTCTCTTGTGCAAACCCAGCCCATTGTGCTTCTTTCATTCAACGAACCATAGTCAGTCAAATCACAGATTAGTGCACTGTACATACCAGGCTTGGGTAAGCCCCCAAGTGTCTTCAGTCTGTGCTCCATGGGCTTGCTTGTCTAACTTTGCGCAAGCTGTTCCCTCGGAATAAACGGGAGCTTCCCTTTGAGAAGAACCGATTTCAAGAATTTACAAATAATTTAAATCATGGCTTTGCCTGGGGGCTCGCTAAAGGAGGGGGTGGCCCCATCGCAGCATGCAACAAGCAGCTGACGTTGGCATGGGCTGCCCCAAGCCTCGGCTGGCCAGCGGTTTATTTTCGAGGCAGGGAGGGACCTGGTTTTTCTGAAGCCCAGCTGGGGTAGATTCCTGACCCGCTCTGCCATTCTTGGGTTGAGTTTTCCTTTCCCTCCCTGGTTAATGTCATGAGTTCATAGAGGGCTGTGTGTGTGTGTGTGTGTGTGTGTGTATGTTCTTTGCCAGGACAAGGAACAGGTGGTGCTACAGGATCCCCAGCCCCCGCGTGAAGTATCGCAGAGCCTGTCTGTCATCGCAGGAGTATCAGCGGGAGACGTCCACATCTGTTTCCCCGTAGCATTTGTTATCGAGGAGGAAGGGGTGGGAGGGTCAGATAAGTGCGGCCCAGCGCCCTGAAGCCCGTGGCTCCCTGCCCGCCGGAGGGCTCGGCTAGGAAGTCCGGTGGCCTTCTGTTCCACCAACAAATAATGCCCCAACTTCTCAACTTTCCGGGAGGGAAGGAACAAATGGTTGTGTCCCAGCCCCACCGCTTCTCCGCCTGTTGCTCTTGAGCAGACCACTGGGCTGCCAAACAGCAGTTCCTGCTTATTTTGGCAGCCTGAACAGCATCTGTTTCAGGAAAGGCCCGTGAAAAATTGTCCGTTCAGCTCTGGTCTGACTCACCCTAGGCAACTCTCAAAGGTCTCCTTCACGCGGGAGACGGGCGAAGGGCACTGAGGTTGGCGCGAGACCTCCTTGAAGGGCCCAACGTTGCTGGGAAGGCAGTGTGGATGTTGGAAAGCCTTGTGGGGACACTCACCCAAGCCGTGCCATGTGGTTGAAAAACTCCGGGGCAGTTTGGACTTCTTGTTTGGATAGGTAATTCAGTAGCGCAGCAGAGTGGAACTTTTTTCCTGCGCTTCTGGAGGGCCGGGACAGTGGGGGTCAAAGCACTGATCTGTTTATCCAGGCACGGTTCCAATAACACCCGGGGCCTGACTGTGGGATTAGGACCATTGCGGTAGTTGATCCGTGGTGTGGTCAAGGAGGGCCACAGACTCGACCTGCCTGGTGCAAGTGCATCTTGTTTCAGTCTCCTCTACTTTCGCATTCTTTTGTCCCCTTTACAATCAAGCAAGCCAGCAAGCAACTGAATCCCTCGTTCGTCAGTTCCAAATGATCCTTCCTTCCTTTGCGTCGGGGTCTCCTTTCCTGGCCTGCTGTTCTGTGGCTGTGCTGAGCTGCAAAGGCCCCTGCCAGCTGTCCTTCTGGGTATTGTAGTCCTGCACATCTGGAGGATGCCGTCTTCTGGAACAGAATGGTGTATGAAGCTGAGCTTTGCTGAAAGCTTGCTCTGACCTTTATCCTTTTTGGCCGCCCCTGCAAGGACAAATATTTAACATTTCTAGGTCCAAGCATCCCAGCTCAGTGCCCTTTGACAAGGCCGGATGGGCAGATGGTCAGAGCACCTGCTGTTTCCTGGATCTGTCTCCCACCATTACGCCCACCCCCTCGGTGCATTTTCCCTTTGAAAAAGCTCTTCTCCACTCTGTGTTGTGGCTGGGCTTTCTCCCGAAAAGAGTCTGGTCCTTTCAGAGAATGTTTCGTACAACCGGGCAGTTCCATTCTGTTCTTTAGCTGACATCCTTCAGGTGCTGCTTGCATCCCTTGCGATCCTTTAAGAAGGCTTTTGGATTCTGGGCAAGTCAGGCAGTGCCTCTGCCAAGATTGGTTCTTCTTGCGGTCCAGAGAAACCAAAGCGTTTGGCAGTGCGCCATTGACCAGCGGCGGACGTCTCAGTTAATGGACAGTACTAATCCAGATACTTCGTTGCTTCTGGGGCTGGCCTGACTCGGGAAATCTGAACTTGGTTAATGCTTAACAGTTTGCATTTAGGAGATGAAACGAGGGCCACTGCTACTTAGGATTCCAGAGTGTGGAAGGATGGATTTGGTTTGCAGGAAATGTTAGAAAAAGGCTTCTGGCTCAGACAACAGAGGTTGGAAGCTTAACGGCCTTCCAGGTGCAGCTGAACTACAACTCCCAGCAGCCCACACCATTGCCCCTGTTGACAGGAGCTGTTGGGAGTTGCAGTTAAGTAACGGGGTAGGTCAGGGCGTTTCCATCCCTTGTCTGGAGGTGTCCGAAGGCCGCCCATCACAAGCGTTTCCTGTTTAGAGTGGTTTTCCTTTGACCTTCTGAATTTACTAAAGAGCAAAGGTTTGGGAGAGCCAGCTTGGCATTGTGGTTAAGGCATCAGGCTAGAAATTGGGAGGCTGGGAGTTCTAGTCCTGCCTTGGGCACGAAGCCAAACCGTGGACCAGCCACTCTCTCTCAGCTCTAGGAAGGAGGCAATGGCAAACCACTTCCAAAAAACCTTGCCAGGAAAACTGCAGGGACCTGAACTTTTTTCGGACAGAGGTGTATTTCTTTCTATGCAAGGACCCAGCTGCTGCCTTTTCTCCCAGCCTGCAGTCCCTGATCAACCTGCGTATATCTTCTATTACCCCACTTTTTTTTTCTTCCCTTCCTTCTTCTCCTCTATCTGCCTTTCTCCTTTCCTTTTTCTTCCTCCAGACCAGTGTTTTCTCAACCTCAGCAACCTCACATTCTTTGTGATCCTTTTTTCTCACTCTCCAGAGATCAGGCTGCCGCATTCAGTGCTTGGCACCCGGAAAGCAATGTTTTCTTCCGCTCACGATGGTGACCCTGCACATTCTGGGGTGATGCCTGTGGGAGAATGGCACAAGGCTAATGGGGCTTTTCTTTCCCAGGACAGATGCCAAGGGCAGGGTGAGTGATAGTCCCAGGACCCAGCACTGCAAGGGCTCCTGCTCGGGACCGTGGCTTGCAGGCCCGGGAGAGGAAGCGTGTCAGTATGGAGCCCCAGCGGGAGGACAACCATGAAGGTCATGGAGATTGTAGAAGGTGACGGTGTGGGTGAGCATTTGGGGATAGAAGAGGTGGACTTGCTGCAGCTGAGGATTTTTTTTACAGTTCGCCCAATCAGCTGATGCTCTGCTGTTCCTGGCAGATGCTGGACTCAGCTCAGCTTCATTCTTATGGATGCGTATTTAAGCAGTCGACTTTTCCATATGGCGCACCAGGGCACCCAAAAGCATGGTATACCGAACTGTAGTGAGTCCAGTGAGTCAGATTTTGCTCCTGTTCAATCAACCAGAGACTTGGAGGGTGTTAGGAAAGACGCATCCCCCTTCAATTGGCCCTAATAGATAGTGTGAGACTTTCTCTAATTGCCCCTTGTTTGTTGTTCCCTTGCAATCCGCTTCCCATTAAAAGTAGATTTCTTGGCTGTGGTGTTTCGCCTTTCTGCTGGGGCTGTGTTGAGAGCTGGGCCACCAAGGCTGCATGATACGGAGCCAGTGGACTAGTGGAACAGCCGACATGCTCCAGTGGTTCAAAGCTTTGCGTCATGTCGGATCTGAGCAGCCTGGCAGTTTGGGGTTTGCAACGTTTTTGGAATGGCACAAGGAACCCTGCTTTAATTCTGTGCCCTTCTAGTTTGTTGCTTTTAAAAATCAAATTTGCACCTATACCTTTCTAGCAAAGCTAGCCTGGTTGCAAAAAAACCACCCTCATTTAGCAACTGCCTTGTTTAGTGACCGTTCACAGTTATGACAGTGATGAAAAAGTAACTTTATGACCAATCCTTGCATTGACAACCTCCTAGGTCTGTAAAACAAAGGAAAGCTGAATTCAGATCGTAAGCACAGTCGCGGTTTCACTTAGCGACTGCTTTGCTTAATGATTGAGTTTCTGGTCCCAATTGTGGTTGCTAAATGAGGACTCCCTATAAAGGTTTCATCAGCTGCCAACTCAGAACAGAAGAATGAGGTCTTCCATGTGACGCGGAGATGATTGCACTGAATTGTTCTTGTTTTTAACTTAGATTTAAAAAATATGGACTTAATCCAGGCTGTGTGGATTTCAGCCTTATGATATCTACTGTAGTCCAGCTCCAGAGTCCATCAGCCACAACCAAGGAGTAGGAAGGACCCAACAACGAGGCCTGTTCTTTTAGAAAAGTGTGTGCCTTTACGGGAGTGCTCAGCCAAAAAAATTATTTTCAGTGTCAGAATTTGAGCTTCAGAATCCTTTGGCACCAAAATCCACTCCTGGGTTTCTCTCAAGGTGTCTTAATTTCACCATTTTTTTTTTAAAGAAAGCCTTTTTAATTGTGACTGTTGATTCAGTGAGGAGACAGAAAGGCGTTTCTTTAGCTCAGGAGTTTGGGGAAAGTAGAACACTTCATTTGTTTATTTTTTAAAGAGGGAAACGTCTGCCTGTCTGTCTGTCTGTCTGTCTTTTTTTCTTTTATACATGGGCAATTAACAAGACAATCTTTAATCTTAAAGAAAAAAGATTAAAAAATAAAACTGAAAATGGAAGGCAGGCAGGTAGGCAGGCAGGCAGGCAGGCAGGAAATACACCTTATATTTTATACTTACCAATAGTTAAGGAGAACACTTGATGGTTGCATCTCGGTGGGCTCGATGGCAAATTAGGTCTTGATTTCATAGCCGGCCCTAGTGGGGCTGAAGGTGTAGGGAATTCCTCTTTAGCCTGGAGAGCAGCTCCCATCTCCATGAGGACAATTTGTGGGAAACTGAATTAATTAAAGGGGGAGAATGTGGAGTTCTCTGGTCTGTGTGTGCGGCTGTGTTTCCGCTGGTTGACAGCCAAGCTAATTTCTGCATTTCACAGCCCGCTAAAGCCCATCTGCTCCTTCACTGGCGCTGCAGACTCACCCACTAAGCCCATTAAGTGCTGCAGCCTTGCAAATCGATGCAAAGGAAGGTGAGCAGACCACCAGGGGAAGCCCCCCTCCCCAGCCCACCTGGGTTGAGCGTAAAGGCGGATATTGGGGCTCCAGAGGCCCACTGCTTTGGTGGACGCCCGGGTGGACCTTGCAGGGTCGCTGCAGACACGAAAGAGGCCAGAACCATGGAGTCATAAATCTGCCAGAAAATGCTTTTGGAACAGGAGAATTCTGCTGATTTCAGAATTGCTACCCTAAGATAGAAAGGGGGGGCGGTTAGTTACTCTTTCTGTCCCCCACCCCTCCGAGCTGATATTCTGTCTCTGAAGCCCTAAAGCAGTGTTTTTCAAACTTGGCACCTTTAAGAGGGGTGGACTTCAACTCCCAGGATTCTGGCTGGCTGGGGAATTCTGGGAGTCGAAGTCCACCCCTCTTAAAGGTGCCAAGTTTGAAAAACATTGCCCTAAAGGGATTGCCATTGTATAAACCCAGGCAGACAAGACCAAACAACAATTTTTCATCTTCATTCTATTTACAGCAACAAATCATTTATGATCCATTCAGGCGCCACCTTCCACTTTGGATGGGGCTAAAAGTGAAAGGGATAGAGTTAAAAAAAAACTGTTCCAAAAGAAAGGGGCATCATTTGCATAGGCCTGTATGTCTGCTCAAAAGTAAGTTTCCCTTCTCTCTGTTCAGGCTTGCAACCGGGGTCTGTGTCACCCGGGGCAAACATGGATTCCGCACCCATTTTGGCACCCCCCCAGCGCTCCTTTTGGCACCCCCCCTTGCAGTGCAGTGCCCGGGGCACACGCCCCGCTTGCCCCCCACCAATTGCGGCCCTGCCTCCGTTTCTCCTGCATGCCTGCCCAGAAGTGACCAGTAGATTTAGCGCAGCTTATCTTTGCAGGGTATGTTGTGCAAAGTTGCAGTCTTCCGGTTGCACACAGAGTGCTAGAACTTTACAGGGATAGCTAGGCACACCTATAAATCTCTTGGCTCTGCTCTTAGGCTTTGCTCAAGCCAATAAAAAGCTGTTGAGATCCTTTATGCAAAAGGAAGCGTGCAGCCTAAACTGCAGACTGAGCTTGTTAATTTACCATTAACGCGTTACTTTTGCCCTTAATTGGAAAACAGCCGTCCCCTGAGCATGCCTAGAAGATTTCCGGAGAAGGAAAATGCATACAAAAGCCAGTGGGGCCGGGGAAGACGAGGACAAAGTCTTGGAGCAGTTTATTGATTCCAATTGTTCCTTCTTTTTCTTTCTGAGCAGGACTGCCCTTTGGGAAACATTTTATTCCGTTATTCCAAACATTTCAGTGTTGCGGTCCCGGGCAATTTGTGACCGTTGGTGGGTTGGCAGTTCTTGGAGAGCTCCTTGGGTGTCAGATGAAGGTGGCCCCTGGGTGGATTCGGAGCCTGGCGCCCGGGCAGAGGATGCGGGAGCCGGCAAAGACAGATTCCCCATTCATGGAGATTTGAACGAAGGAGTTGACCTGTCCACTGATGTCTCTGGCCTGGACAGACTCTCTTTGTTGGCCTGAAACTTTGGGCTGGGGGGGTGGGGAGCGTGAAACAGTTAATGTCTTTAGCAGGCCGGGGTTTCCTCCTTCAGCAGCTGGAAATGGGAGATGTTTCTCAAATGGAGAGGACCTGCAGGAATGCAGCGGGTGGGATTTGGCAGCCCGCAGCTTGTAGATGTGTGGATGCCGCAGCAAAAATGGCTCATCCTCAAAATGACATCCACCTGATGCAAATCTCCCCGAATGCCCATGGTGTTGGCCCTGGCAGGATTCAGCGTCCCTGAACAGGCAGGGTTGGGAAGAGATGCTTGGTAGTGCATGCTGCTGACACCCCAGAGGCCAGAGAGATGAAGCATAATATTTCCACTCATCTGGGGCAGATGAGTGGTCAAGGGGTGGGGTGGGGGGGCTGTTTCCTTGCATAGCCTTCCTCTCCTCGGTCTAGCAAAGCAAGAACAAAGAGCAAAATAGAAATGAAGGCCACCAGGAATAATGCGGAATGAGACAACTTACACCCCTGGATCTGAATGGAAATGCTCAACGCGGGTTGTGGAACTGAGGTGTTTGGGGGCCAAATTTCAGCACTTTGGGGTGAGGAATAGCAGGCTCCTTTGCTTAAATCAGTGGTGGGGTGGAGGCCTGCTAGACAAGGAAGAAAAACTGTCCTGTGCATATTCAGTACTGTTTATTACATGTGTTCTTGCTGCAGAGAAGGGGAAAGAGGGCAGCTGACCCGTATCCCTTCCATCATGTGTTAAACATACTTTTCTAGCTTTTGTTTAGGGTCTTGGGGACCAGAGCCTTGATTTTTCTTTTTACAAAATGGAAATGCTAATTTCTTGGATGGTTGGGTCTCTAACTTCATCTGAGACATCTCACAAGTCAGATGGGAAGGGGGTCTTCAAGGACCGGGGTGGGAGAGAGTTGATTACTCCTCGCAGCTGGTTTTGACCCTTTCCATGGACTACATAAGCCCAGGAGAAACATGGAAACGCTTCTGCACCATTTCCCACGATTGGGGCTGGAAATTTCATTTGGATTTTTGGGGCCGGATCAACCAACCTGGATCGGATCACGCAGCCCTCTCCTTTGAAAGGAGTTCCTGCTTAGCATTCACAGTGCTGAAGTGCTGCCTGCTCAGGGATCTAGAAGCAGGGCTTGGTGGGGGACCCTGGGGGATGGCCCCCTTTTTTGTGAACAGCCCCCTTTTAGGTATTTGGCCCTCCCCTTGATTGGGTTTCCGAGTGCCACCAAGACAGGGCCCTTACGGGTGGGACGTGGAAACGCTGAGTTTCAGCCTCCTTCCATGGAATTGGGGTGTTTATATGTCGGCTTTTATGTTTAACCCTCACAGCATATTCTGCAAGCTGCTTAGAGCTGCGGGGACCCGGCAGTTTAGAGCCCTTAGCAAAGGAGCGACAACAGGCCCACAACGGCTAATCTTGTTTTCCAAAAGTCGCCTGCGTGTTTAGTGGCAAATATGCCTTGTGCAGTTCAGACGGGCTCCCTCCCGAGCTGACGTTTCAGGCTCCCGGCTGGAAACTGATGCCCGCCTTGCTGGAGCAAACCACGCAGCTCTTGTTTTCCGCCCGAGTGCCTGGCCGGCAGAAGGGATGAGTCACATGCTTGGCTCGTGGGCACCTCCTGACCCCTCCAGAGGCCGGGGGCAGAGCAGAGAGGCACATTTGCTGCCTCCTGGGGTGGTGGTGGACGGGACAAAGGTCTCTTCCTGCAGAGGGACCTTTGCTGCGTGGCTGCGGCTGACTGCGGGGACGCAGGCGGTGCCAATAGAAATTGACCCTTCTCTCGGGCGGATGGCTTAGGACATCTGGCCTTTGTCCTTGTCTCTGCTGGTTGCAGGCCACCCCCCCCTCTCTCTCTGTCTCTGTCTCTGTCTCTCCCTCCCTCCCTTGTCCTCCTCCACCAACAGCTGTGTTGTCCAGAAGCAAAAGGAAAACTCTTCTGGGAGGACAGAGCTTGTGCACATTTGCATATTTCTGGATGCACCAGGCTCGGTCTGCAGGACCCACCTGGAAGAGGGACTTCAGCTGTTCCTGGGTTTATTTGCTTCTGCAGCACGCAATTATGATGCGACTGCCCTCTCTTGGGGCAATCCCAGCCCGGGAGCATGTGAAGCCTCTCTTTTGCACCGTGGCAGGTTGTGGCTTGGCCGGCCTTTGTGGCTCGGTTAAGCTTCCAGGAGGCCATCATGTTTGTTTCAGGCAGCAGAGGGCCGTGGGCGCCTCAAAGACCCTCAGCTATTGTGATGCACCAAAATCACTTAAAAGATTGCAAGACTCTTAGGGTTCTAGTTGGGCGAGGATTCCTTTACAGGTAGTCCTCGACTTATGACCACAATTGGGACTGGAACTTTGGTCACTAAGCAATGCGGTTGTTAGGTGAGGCATCACGTGACCGATTTTACAACCTTTTTGCTGAGGTCATGAAGCGAATCACATGGTTGTAAAGCAAATCCGTCTTCTCCCATTGATTTTGCTTCTTGGAAGCCAGCTGGAAAGGTCACAAATGGCAATCACGTGACTCTGGGATGCTGCAACTGTCATAAATACGTGCTGGTTGCCAAGCACCCAGATTTTGATTACGTGACCAGGGGACGCTGTGACAGTCGTAAGTACAAGGACTGGTCATAAGTCGGTGGCTGAGAGGTGAGAGTTAAGCTCCCCCTCCCTCCTTTACAAGCTCCAGGCGGCATTGCTTGGCTTCAGCCTCCGCACAGTCCCCCCATGCGGGACCCACCACGCCCTGGCCGATGCTGGCCATTCTTAGCACGTTTGGCTTTGCCACAGACGATTGCACGGCTTGCTTGGGGCTGCACACCATCCGGCTTTCCCGCTCCAGAACCAGCGGGGCTAATTCCCATCCTTCCCAGTGGCTGTTTACTGGTGGTTCCTGGCCGCTATCCGTGGCCAGGCTGGTGTGGCCAGGCTGGCTGTGTTTATTCTCCAGTGCCGCTTCTGGCCCGGACTCTTTGCAGCTTGGAGCCAAAGCATTTTTCTGGCTGGGACCGACTGGCGGCACAGCCCAGGCCTTTCTCCGCTCCAGGGAAAATCAGAGTGAAAAGCCAAAATGAGGTTTCCTTGTCCAGAGGCCCTTCCACCTCCCCTGCCGTTGGTCTTTCCTGCCCCCCCCCCCCGTGGCTTTTCCCTCCCAGGAACCCTCCCTGCTGCCAAAAAGCGCATCATTCATTGTCTTTCCTGCTCTTGCATTCCTTCGTGCTGCGTTATGGGATTTGTGCCTGCGGCGTTGTGTGAGTTTTTAAAATGAAAAAACATGTAATTGCCTTAGTCTGGCCCATCCTCCTTGCTATTGTGGCTTTGCTCAAGTCCCCCTTTCTTTACCTGCTTATTTGTTATTTATTTGCCTCTGGACTTCTCAGAGCCCTGAAATCAGAAATGCGTGCTCAAATAATACAGCGGGGGGGGGGGGGGGTTGCGACGTTTTGTCCAGACCCAAATGTGCCTTTGGAGCTAAAAGCGAAGAAAATGTATTTCTTGCTGTAGAACGCTTTGTGTTGAACTACATTTAATCGGTCGGTTTTTCTTTTCTTTTGCCTTTTTGCTGTAACTCATAGAATTATCTTGATGTTTCCCTGATCAGGTAACAACGCTAGGAGTAAAATAACGAGGCAGAAAACGATAAAACTAATAGCTACCCAAATAAGCTGCAGTAAGCAAAATTTCCAGATGATTCAAGGAAAAAAAAAACAAGGAAAAGAAAGTTCCTTTTCAAAATCAGAAGCCGCCCCCCGCCATGTTCTGCAAAAGCGTTCTTTGCTTGGTGTCCAAATGCAGCGGGAAGGGGTGGAACGAACGGCGTCTCGTTGCTGTCCTAGCTAAAACCAAAATCTAATCCTTAGGTCAGACTATGGTGGGCATCCTCTGTGAACTTATGCAACCCAGCAGGGCTTTTAACAACTCCATATTTTTGAATGCTGCTCATGGTGGGCAAAAAATTGTGAAAGATGGAGCTTGTCTGAATTCCATACAGGTGGTTCTTGCTTAACAACCATTCGCTTAGTGACGGCTTGGACTTAGAACGGTTCGCATTTATGACCGTTGCAGCATCCTATGGTCATAGTGATCGCCGTTTTCGACCTTCCTGGATGGCTTTTGGCAAGCAAAATCAGTGGGGAACTGCATGATTTGCTTAATGACCACGTGGTTTGTTTAACACCATGGTAATTCGCTTAGCGACTGCCGCAAAAACTGTCGTAAGATTGGGTCAGATTTGCTTTTGTGTAAACTTAACTCAGATGTTTCCCTGTCTTTGGATTATTCGGCAAGTTGGATGTCCTTTAAGTTACATTAACTAGCCATACCCCCAAAGATGTGAAGGAGCGGGACAATGGTTTTTGGAAAGACACACAACCAAATTCAGTCCTCATTTAGCAACCACAGTTAGGACTGCAACTTGGTTGCCAAGCAAAGTGGTCACTAAGTGAAATAGCAACTGTGCTTACTGATTTTCCTTTGCTTTACTGACCTGTGAAAGTCGTCAATGCAAGGACTGGTTGCAAAGTTACTTTTTCATCACCGTTGTAACTGCGAATGGTCGCTGTACGAGGCAGTTGCTGAATGAGGACGCTGTACTGTAGACTTGCTGCTTTTCCTTGCTTGAATCTGCAAGGAAAGATACCATGTCCTTTTTCTACTGTATCTTCATGACTTCGCCTTGATCTGATCCCCAGCCTGTATTTGAAGCAGCCTTAAAATGTCCTGAGCTGTCCCAGTCTTAAAATAGCGTTTTCCACCCTTTGGTCCGGTGTTTCTCAACCTTGGCCACTTGAAGATGTGTGGACTTCAACTCCCTGAATTCTCCAGCTAGCTTGGCTGGCTGGGGAATTCTGGGAGTTGAAGTCCACACGTCTTCAAGTGGCCAAGGTTGAGAAACACTGCTTCGGTTGGTAGCACAGGCCTCAAGGTGAGGCGGTGAGTTAGGCATGCCCCCTCCCTTCTGGCCCCTGGACACCGTCTTTTGGGGCCATTCTTGTCTGGGCTGACCTCCCATGTGAGTAGCAGCAGACCAGCGATGGCGACCCTGGAAATGGAGAAGAGAAAAACATCTTTCTTCCTCTCCACAATGCAACTCTCAACTGACATTCAGTTGCTTTTGAACGTGGGTTTACCGCTCTTCGGGAATAACGTGACTCTGCGCCAAGGCGCCTGGCAGTCGGCTGAAACCTGCTGGGAAGTTCGGCTCCTTCATAGGGAGGCCTTGGTAAAGCCAGAGCAGATGGCTAAGTCCTCCGGCCTGGTCCCTGCTCAAGACGTTCCTCCTCCCACCTCTGCGCCACGTTAAGGAGAACGATCAGTATGAGTTTTCTCATTGCTTGCAAAAAATCCAGAGTCTGTAGCACGTTTTCCAGTTAACGCGTGTTATTCAAAGGCAGAAGGTTAGGGGGGCTTCCTCTCCCTGCACCAAAATCACCCAAAATCACTGCAGCTCCCAAAAGCTTCTCCCTTTGGATAAAATCTGTTAGTTGGACGAGGTGATGCCAACTCCGGATTCCTTGCCACCCTAGACGAACGTGGCTCTCCTCCTATAACAACCCCTGTCTGCGACTTTGGTGGGAGGGGAGGGATACAAAATCAGTGCAATCCACCAGTCCCTATTGATAACTACCATCTATGCTGGAAAGAAGGGCAGTACCATTTGCTTGTGTCTGGATAGGATTGCCTGTGGGGGCAGCAGACACTCTACTGGTAATCCTTGTTTAGCGACCACAATTGGGACCGGCAACTCGGTTGTTAAGCAAAGCGGTTGCTAAGTGAAAAATCACAATTTTACGATCTGCCTTCAGCTTTGTTTTGCTTTACAGACCTGCGAAGGTTGTAAATGCGAGGACTGGTGTTGCAGAGTTACTTCTTCATCACCGTTTGTAGCTGCGAATGGTCACTAAACGAGGCAGTTGCTAAATGAGGATGACCTGTACTGGTTTGGTTTTCTTCTGGCTGAAGGACTGGTGGGAAACACTGGTTGGTCCCTGGTTCAAATGCTTCTCCTTATATCCGGCTGCACATTGAGAGCATATTCCAGGGTTCACTTTCATCATGCAAGAGTCCCAGATGTGATTTTGGCTGGCAGGTGCAGCGAACAGCATCCCATTGGGGCTGGATGTCGATTTTTAATTGTTGCCCTTTCTCATGAGTGGATTGTGGTGGCAGGCTGTAGGTGCTCCCAAGGCAGGTGTGAGTTTGACGCAACATCTCCTTGATTCCTTCTTGTGCTGGATCAGCGGTGGTTGTACCTCGTGGGTGTCTCTGGCAGTTGTCAGGCATGGAAACCGACCCAGAGGGGGTTATGGACAAGGGTGCCGCGCTGTTGCTGAGCAACCCTTGGGCTTTCTTCCTTGCAGGGAAGACAGCCTGTTTTTCTCGTCTGCAATTCTCTGCCTGAAAATAAAACTCACATTCCCATTGATCAGGTCAGGTAGAGCAAGGCTGAGAATTAAATGGGAGAACAGCACTCCCCCCTCTCTTCCCTCTGTACTGGATGCTTTGGCTGGTGGGGGGTTCTGGGAAATGAATCCCCACATTGGAAGAGCCTCAGTCCGAGTGTGTGCTCCTGCACACCCACCCACTCACGCACACACAATCAGGTTGTTGCTCAGCAGCGGCAATCAGAAATTCTGGCCTCCTATGGGTCTACCAGGAAATCTTGGCTGAACTTCATCTCTGATGGATCCAGAGCGGTGTTTTTCAAACTTGGCAACTTGAAGATGGGTGGACTTCAATTCCCAGCTTTGCTGGCTGGGGAATTCTGGGAGTTGAAGTCCACCCATCTTCAAGTTGCCAAGTTTGAAAAACACCGATCCAGAGCCTGATGCGATGTGAAGGAACATCCTTGGTTCCCCGATACGGACCTAATTGTCTTGGATCGGGCGCAACACCTGCTTCGTTGCATGCAGGATCAGATGGGGCTTCCTCCGAAGGGCCGAACGGTCTCCTGTTGCCCACCGTTTGGCCAAGAGGCCACCTCTGTCACTTCCTCCCCTTTAAACCCCCCTGCCTGTGGTGGGTGGCTATCCAGAGAGTCTGGGCTCTGGCCACAAGTCCAGGCACGGATGAAGGTGGCGGCGGCAAGGTCTGGCTTCTCCTATCCTGGAGAACTTGTGACAGCCACATGTACTGCTGGGAGCGTTTGGCTGCGAGAGGCAGGAGAGGCTCCAGGCAGGCGAGCAGGCGTCCGCGCAGATGGAAACTTGATCACCCACAGCTCAACAGATTGTTTGACTTATTTTAAAATCAAGCAGATGGCTGCAACAGGAGTTTGTTTAAGTTCAGCGCTGAACTGGGCCGGTGGCCAGAGTTCCTGGGGCAGGCTTGCCAAAATGACTTGGGTCATCAACAAACCACCTCTCTCCACGCCCCCCCATGCTAAACTGTGGATTCGCACACACATAAACACATGCACACACACACACAGACACACACACAATTCCTCCCTCCCTCCTGTGGTTCTCCTCTTCGCTTCCTTTTTTTTTTTTTAATGTGTGGGTCTTTCCAGCACATTCGAAGCCCGTTCGCTTCTTTCATCTTTTTCTCCTGGGCTTGCCTTCAGGGGCTAAAATGTCCCCCAGTTCTCAGGACCAGAGGCTCTAATGAGGATTCCTGGGGGCGGGTCTTGTCCCAGGCATCTGGTGCGAACCAAACCACCGTGCCGTGTTCTGATGTCACACCTGGTGGCAACCCATCCCTTGCAGACCCTCCTGGCTGCTGTTCTTGCTTTCGCGTGACTTCATTGGAGGCTGGGCTGGGGCCATTTTACAGATGGGAACAGTAAGGGCTGCTGTGATCTGAGCATGGACTTGTCCAGACATTGAGGGTTTTGGAGCATGGCCAAATCAGTGTCCCGAGGGGCCCCTCCAGCTCAAGAGAAGGAGGCTGCTTTATGCTGGTCTCTCCTCCTAACGCCCCCCCCCCAAATAACGCAATTGAAGGAGTGAGGCAAAAGCTGCAGGGAAGCTGCAACCTTGAGTTGGAGACCCTGCTGGGGTCTGCGCAGACGAACCCTGCCGTGGCACCCTCCCTGCTTGAAACGAAACCAGGGTGCAAAGACCAAACCCCTTGTTGGGGGCAGGCTTCCCTGTCAGTAGTTTTCCCCTCCCTGGTTGGAATTGGGGCCTGGGGTTTCCAAACTCCCTTGCGTGCCTGCCTTGGGTGTGTGGGGCGCAGTCTTGGTTCCCTTGCAGGGAGAAGCACACGTGGATCCCGGAGATGCAGGATGCCCCCCAGCCACAGGATAGTGAGAGGGAAAAGTAGATTGCCATTTGGAAACCCTTCTTCACCAACCTCAAATTGCTGCTGAGCAGCTGACTGGTCCTTAGTTGCTGCTGATGGAAGGTGCAGGATTGGAGGTTTCTGATGGGAAAAGGAAGGGGCCAGGGTGGGGGTTAGAAGATGGTTCAGTGTCACATGAACCCCCAAAATTGGGTTGCTTGGAGGACCCATTGTTCAACTGCAAAGCATACAAAGCTCAAATAATCCATGGGCTACAGTTTCATACAACTTTCCTGTAGTTCTTCGAATGGATTCGTCAGCTCAGCCCCTGCAGTTTGTAAAATGTGACTTACTTAAGCACGTGGGGTGTATTCAGTCCCTCAAGATTTTTTTTCAGCAAACCACGATTCTTTAAACCATGGCTTAATGCAGCTGAATGAATAATGCAAAAGAATGAAGTTGTTTAAATACAGCTTGACGTACATTATGGAATACTTTATTCATTCTTGGTCCCAAATTTAGAGCTTCTTCCGCATTTGACCTCTCTGTCTATCTTTGCACCCCCTCTTTCACTGAAATTTCCCCCCAAGAATTAGCCGTTGGCTTGCTTGCTTTCCTCTTGCTTAGCAGCTCAGCAAGTGGAACATTAGCCTATAAACCAGCATACCAACCTTTCTGCGTGACCCCATTCGTCTTTTGTGACCCCTAGTCACAGGGAATGGCCTGTGGACCTCCTTCTCATGACGGTAAAAAAGCAAGCTGGCCAACCTGCCCTGACATTTTTGCAGCTGGCAGTTGATTTTGCACAAAAGATGTGCCCTTTGTGGCAGCGTGTTGAGCCATGGAGCCAGCTTAGGAGGAGAAAAGCAAAGAGGGGGGGAAAGATGGATAAAAATTTAACAGTGGGATGTAGAGGAGCTAAAGCTACCACCGATTTTAGAACGTTCTTAATAAAATCCCACAGATGGTTGTTTACCCCTTTTATACCCAGAATGGTGGATGCTCCATCGCTGGAGGTTTTCAAGAAAAGATTGGACAACCGTTTGTCCGAGATGCCATGGGGATTCCTGCCTTGGGCAAGGGGTTGGACTGGAAGACCTCCAAGGTCCCTTCCAGCCCTATGATCCTATGATTCTATTCTTAGAGCTAGAGAACATACTGATTGGACTCCCTCACAAAGCCATGATTTCCATGTTTTTGGAATAAGCCACCATTACCTGGATTGCACAGCAGGCTAAACCATAAATTACAGTTTACAAGCTACAATGGCTGGGTGAATGCAACAGGAAAAGCACAAAACAGGGCCACCAAACTGAGGCGTGCTAAGGCCTCTGAACTGGCTCAAAAGCTTCTTCCTGGTTGCTGGGCCTTCCCCAGGAAGGAAGAGCTAAAACCGGGTTTTTGTGTAGCTGCAAGGCTGGCCCTGTGCCGGTTTGGAGACAAGCGTGATTGCACACCATCTGGAAAGGTCATTTGAATCCTGCAGCACAACCCCTGGGGTGTGTTAAGAACCCTGCTTCCAAGGGCAGAGTCCACTGGCAAAGGTCTTGCGGGTTTTGGAGAAGACAAGAAAGAGGAGAGCTTCTGAAGATCAGGGCTAGATGTAATAGGGCCAGAGGTGCAGGATGTGGTACAAGTAGTCCTCACTTAACGACCGTCTGTTTAATGACAGTCCAAAGTTATGATGGCCTTGGAAAAAGGGCTTTATGACCTGAACTCACGCTTACAACTGTCACAAACCATCACACTGCCCCCACTGTCACACGATCGCAGTTCGGGAACTTGGCAGACGGCTCTCATTTATGACCAGTTGCAGCATCTTGCCATCATGAGATCGCAATTTGACCTTCTTTGCCGGTTTCCGGCAAAAAATGTCCTTTGGGGAAGCTGGATTTGCTTAATGACTGCGGTGATTCACTTAACAATCCATGATTTGCTTAACAGCAGTCGTAAAAAATGGTAATAAATTTGGGTCTGGTCAGGTGGTGACTCACTTAATGACCGCACTGCTTAACAACCAATTTCCCAGTCCCTACTGTGGTCATTAAGTGAGGACTACCTCTACTCGTGGGCAAAGGATGAAGTTCAGATTCTGATGCTTCTGCTGTTGTCCTCAGTGCACTTTCACGATTTCCCAGATACTGAACACTTCCCAGCCCCTGATGATGTCAGTTTTCAGCAGGAGTGGCATCCGTGTGGTCATTTTTCCCAAAGCCACAATGATGGAGTGACTCAGTTGATGCCTCAGCTCAAGTCCTTGTTTGCCTCATCCTAGCATGACGAAGCAATCCCAGTGACGGGGTTCACACAGAGTGAAAACCAAACCAAGCACTTTACCAGGGTTTATCTCGAAGAATGAGTCTGCTCGGTGTTACCAAGGACAGGGATGAGTCTTCTCCCAAGTGTCTTGGGTTGTGATGTTCAGGGCTGGTCTTTCTTCCTCTGCTTTGTCCCATCTGGTGGGAGGATCAAGCGGGGAGGTCCCGTCTTGACTCCAGAGCAGGGACGGCCCCAGATTTCTAGCCTGCCTGTCATTCCTGTTGCAGCTTTGTTACTCACTGGGTTCCTCTTGAGCCACTGCGGTCTCTCCCTCTTCCTCACCTTCTTGCAACATCTGTTTCTGCCTCTGTGAGATCCCCCAGATGTCCATCCAGAGTGAGCTGAGTGAGGGTGGCTTCTTAAAACGGATGATCCGGCTCAGCCGTTTTCCAGTTACGGGGTTGGGATGTTGCAACTTGCAACCAAGAACCTCTGGAGTCGGCCAGGGTAGAGCAGTATTTCTCAATCAACAACTTTAAGATGGGTGGACTTCAACTCCCAGAATTCCCAAGGCTGGCTGGGGAATTCTGGGAGTTGAAGTCCACCCATCTTAAAGTTGCTGAGATTGAGAAACACTGTCTTAGAGCCTCAAGAGATTTCCACAGAGGCTTTGCAGCATCTTGCCAGCTTCTCCCCACTCCCCTCCCCTGGAGCCATGTTCCTCTGGGGACCCCAGTCCCTGCCCCAGCCCTGTGGAGGTGTCCCTGTGTGCCTGGAGAGACACCCTGTCTGCTCTTAATCTGGAGCCTTTCACCGGCAGCAGATGGGGAAGGAAGGAAGCCCGGGCTGGCTGGCGAGGTGCAGTAGCGGCCGAGAGGCTGGCTCAGAAACAGGGCTGCCTTTTTCTAACGTGTTTGCAAATCCCCACCAGCTGGGGGGATTAGAGGGAGCATCTGGCTTACTTTATAATATTTAAAACAAAGAGAGTTGCAGGCGCCGCGATGGGGCGGGTGGTGATTGGGAGCCTGCTCGCAGAGGTGAAATACTGGGAAAATACGCAGTGATAACAGCAGATCCGCCCCCCTTTTTTAACCCCCTTTCTTGGAGCTTTTTCCTGGCCAAGAAATCAAACTTGAGCGGAGTATGCTTTATTTGCAGGGGCTCAACTAAGGGGTTGGGGGGCTGTTGCTGATCTGGATTGTCAAGCAGGCAGTCTTCCCTCTTGTGGAAGGAGCAAGTTCCTGTAAACATGTGCAGAGTGCCTGCCGCCCTTCCTAGCCTAATCAGGACCCTACTCAAAGCACAGGCTGATGCATCTCGGGTCCAGCCAACAATTGTCTAGCTCTTCGGATGCAAACAAAAGGCCAGAAAATACACAGGCCAGCTCTGGGGAAAAGTTAAGGGTTGGTGGGTGTGAAGAGAGTGTGCTGAGTTGGAACAAGAACCCCATCTTTTAATTTGCACCATTTGCACTTGCAGCAGAAGCCAAGATTGCTTGGCCTAGATTAGAACATCTTCCATTGGAACAGAACTTTGCAGAACGTGGTTTAACAGAGGAAAGGAAACCCAGTTTGTCTTCCTCTGGGGATTCTGGGATGGGCATGGTAGGGCCTCTGCTCTGGTTGACACCTTATGCTAAGCCAGCCCTCTCTTCTGAAGTTACAGTTTCCAAAGGCTGGATTTTGACAGTGGAAAGAGATTCCAGGGTTACCCCCTTTGGGTGGGGCAGGGTCTTGGTCACTGTTTATTGGCTGGGTGCATACAACGTCTTAAGGTTGAGAAACACTGCTAGAGCCTAAGGCAGCTTGTTTGGCTAAGCATGGTATGTGAACCCCTGGTTGTAGCCTGTAAAGCATAGTATGACGTGTGAACAAGACCCATGCAGTTTGTTAAACAAATGTGGGTTCAAACAAACCCTGGCTTAGCACGCTCCCCTGAAGCCGCCCTTGTTTTGCATAATGAAAACCCTCTATCTGCTGTTGCTGGAAGGGAAGGGATCAAGTTTGCCTCCCTTTAAGCCACAACTTCCTGCAAACTGACCTGTGTTTTCCTGCCCGGGTTGCCCGGAGGTTTCTGCCCTTTTCCCTGTGCCCACAGCCCTAGTTGGCCGTGGGCACAGGGGGGTCCCCTGTATCTGTTTCCCCTCCACGCTCGTTCCCTTGGCCCTGGGACCCCGCCGACATCCCCCCCCCCACAGTTCAAAGGAAGCCACTTATTCCGAGGCGGTGGGGAAGCGGGTGGGCGGTGGCAGGGGTTTTGCTAAGATGCTTATTTTTCACCAGGTTCTTTTTTTTCTGTGCTGCTCTTGATGCTTCAAGAATTCAGGAAGCTGGAGCGCAGCGAGTGCCAAGCCAGAGCTGTGCAGCTGCCAAGACCCAGCCTGTTTGCTCGGCTTGCTGGAGCCAGGGACTGACCTTGTTAGCTTGGAGGGCAGATGCCTTATTTATGCAAACATCTGGTGGAAGGCGGGCCAGATAGTGTTCGTACTGTCTCCTTGCTCCTAACTTTGCGTTACCTTGCAGGAATGCCAGAGGGGGGCAGGGCAGGCGGCAGGGGTCCAGGCGGCAAGAGGGGGGGAGGGAGGCTTGGAGGGCATGTGTGTGTGTGTGTGGGAGTGGGTGTGCGCAGGGGGGGCAGTGAATCTGTGGGTGGTTTGACTGGGACTTCCCTCTCTGCTCTCTGCTGCAACCCTGCCTAGTAATTTGGAGCTGGATTGCAGTTACAGCCCCCCAGCTTGAATGTTGCTGACTTTCCCCTGGGTAGGACTGCTGTGGCATGGTCCAGGGGAAGGGTCTGGCTGGTAAAGCATCCCCCTTCGCTGCTTTGGCATGCGGGCTCAGTCTTCACCTTCTCAGCCAAAAGCGGCAGAAACTTTGCCAGCTGGGACAAATGGGCACGCTGAGATTGCGGTTGGCAGCTTTTCTCAAGGGAGCACAGGGTCACCTTAAGCTGCTGTTTGGCTGGTAGAAAAGACTCTGCTAGTAGATTTATTTAAGTGTTTCTCAACCTTAGCAACTTTAAGATGTGTGGACTTCAACTGGCTGGGGAATTCTGGGAGTTGAAGTCCATGCAATTTAAAATTTCTGAGGTTGAGAAACACTGATTTATTTCACATTTGGCTTGCCTTTTTCTGCAGAGAGCACCTTCTAGCCCTTGCCTTTTGGCCCTTGGCAAGAATCCCACGAGGTAGGTTTGGCCCACAGTACTAGACTGGCTCAAGAATATCGAATTAACTTAAAAGACTTGCTGGGGATTTGCAGGTAGGACTTTGGGATTCTAATCCAGTCCTCCTGATCCACCAGCTGGTCCCTGCAAAGACTTGAGAGGATAGCTGTTGTGAATGAAGGAACTTCCTTGTTGTCTCAATGGCTGGGTTAATATAATCAAATAAGCCACAGTTATCTTAACCATGGCTTGTTAAATGACCCACAGTTGGCTAGGCTCATCCAGCACACTACACCACAAGGCCTATATATATATTTTGACTTCGGTTATGAACTCCACAGCTTTGCTGAGACAGGTCCCAACTAGTAATGTCCTTGTTCGCAACTTGGTTTTGTGACAGTTCCGCTGCTGTTGTTTTCGGACACTTAGATTTTGGAATAGCTGAGGAATGCCACTCACCACCCACGTCCAGCTTGACACAGATCCATGACTACCATTGTTCAGCCAGTTCATCCTTGGTGGGGATGGGGCTTAGCAAACTTAGCAAGTTCTCACTTGCTCCAGAAAGTAAGACTAGAACCCATGGGATGAAATTTCCAAGAGTGTAGATCAGGGTTTCTCAACCTGGGCCACTTTAAGATGTGTGGACTGCAACTCCCAGAATTCCCTAGCCAGCTGCTGGCTGGGGAATTCTGGGAGTTGCAGTCCACACATCTTAAAGTGGCCCAGGTTGAGAAACCCTGGTGTAGATACAGATGAGACCTGAAGAAGACCTTCTAGACAGGAAGAGCTGTCCATCAGTGGAACAGTTTACTGCAGGGACGGGATTCTTCCCCTTCCCTGGAGTTCTTCCAACGGAGGCCGGATCGTCATCGACCAGGGATGGTGTAACAGATCCTGCAGGGTGCTAGGGGTTGGACTTGACCTTGTTGGTCCCTTCCAACTCTGTCATTCTATGAAACCCCCCAGGAGACTTCCCCTGGCTGGCAGGCTGGCTTTTGGGCGGGTGGGAGCAAGACGCCGGGACAGGAAACGGCCTCTTCTGCGCGGTGGGTCGGTCTGGCCCCTTGCAGACTGCACTGGGGGGAGGAAGACAGTCCTGGGGATGGGAGGATGGGAGGGGTCCGGAGAAAGAAGGGGTCTCTTGGCGTGTTTTCGTTTCCCTGCCTCGTCTTGGGCACTTTGTTGTGGCTGTAGAGAGTGCAATGCTGGGAATGCCTGCAGTCTCCCCCGCCCCCGAGTTGACAGCTCCTGTCCCCCCCCCAACTGAGGAGCAGCTGCCTCTGATTTCAACAGAATTCCTTTCTCTCCAGCTCCCCGCAGCCGCCCCCCTCCAGCCCCCTCCGTCCTCCTGCGCGGCAGAGTCCGCAGCCTCATTGTCTAAAGTTCCCGAGATGATTTATCTGAAAGATTCCTGGAGTCACAGGTCAAGGGAAAAAAAGCAGTGCTCTTACCATCAAAAGCGGGGGAAGATTTGGGGCTGTGTTATTCTTCCTTCTTCCCTCCCCCTCCTAGTCATGGTTTGGCTGGGGGGGAAAAACACCTTCTCCCCGCTTGCAAACGTCTGAGGTTGACCCTGAAGAAACTCCTGATGTCCCAATTTGATGGTGGGTGCCAATGGGTGGGAGATGCAAATGGAGATCCCTGGGTAAAACTCAGACTGCAGGGGGCTTGTTGCATACTTTAAATTCCTTGTTTAAAAAAAATAAATAAATGAGCATTCGGCAGTGTATGGCGCTCTAAATCTTCCTTGCTGAAGGACAGGGTTTCTCAGCCTGGGCCACTTTAAGATGTGTGGACTGCAACCCCCAGAATTCCCCAGCCAAACAGAAGGAGGAGGTAGGTGGCTGTGGGAAGCTGGAGAGAAAGGAATTCTGTTGAAATCAGAGGCAGTTGCTGGCTGGGGAATTTTGGGAGTTGCAGTCCACACATCTTAAAGTGGCCCAGGTTGAGAAACCCTGCTTTGGGACGTCAGCAGTGCGATAACGTATTGTAGGACTGCGAACTTAGGCTTCCTGGCGCGGAGCTGAGTCCTCCAGCCCCTTCTGTTTGGGGGTTTTGCTGCAGCTAAAACGTCTCCTGGTATTTCCGCGACGGCTCAATTTGTTCTGCTGGGCAGCCAGGGCCGCAATCCAGTTCGTCTGGGCAGCATAGGGAGTACCCAAGGCATCTCTTGTTCTCCATTTTATTTGGATTTCATTGGGCTGCTTTGCTGAGAAAAGGCTTTGGCGATGCATTGCTTCAGTGTTTTTATGACACCCTCGGTCAGGAAGCTTGGCCTGATCTCAACAAAATTGGCTTGTCTTTCTTTACAAGAGAAAAAAAGGAAAAAGATGCCCCATCTTGCTCACAGAGGCCTGAGACAGCTGGCAAATGTTTACAAAGCAGTTGTAAAGTGATGCATGTTTTTTTTTTAAGAAGGCTCTGGGCTCCGATGTGTAATGTCATGGGCACCATCTTGACTTTTTTGACCCCTTCCTGGCTGATGGCCCTGGTTGTAATACTTCAGAACAAAAACAGAGCCAGTTTGGTGTTAGTGGTGAAAGGGCCAGCCTAGAAACCAGGCGGTGGTGAGTTCTGGCCTTCCTTGGACCAGTCTTTTGCTGTCAGCCCAGCACATCTCAACAACTCAACACCTGGTTGTTGTGGGGATAATAGGAGGAGGTATGTATGCCAGCTTGAGATGTACCCAGAAGGGTGGGGTATAAATCTAATGAATAAAAGCAAGAAGATCCACAAGCCTTACAGGTGTCCTTGCTTAACGACCATTCGGACTTACGACAGTGCTAAAACCCGACTTGCGACTGGTCCTCGCATTTATGACCACAGCATCCTGTAGTCACACGACCACCATTTTTTACCTTCCCAGCCGGTTTCTGGCTAGCAAAATCAATGGGAACCGCATGATTCGCTTAACGACCATGTGATTAGCTTAATGACCAGGGTGATTCGCCTAATGGCTGCTGCAAGAAGTCATAAAATTGGGTTGGACTTGCTTAATGGCCACATCACTTAGCAACTGAAATTCCAGTCCCAATTGTGGTTGTGAAGCGAGTACTACCTGTATTTTAATTGTGACTCTTCCTAAGCTTTGTCTGCAGCAACGTCTTGCCCCATGATCAAGGACGCTGGGTCCTTGCAGGACCTCCACCCCTCATCAGCTTGGCCCCTGCCCCTCCTGGCTCCTTTGGGTTGGAGAATCTTTTGGGCACCTTCATTAATGGCCTTCCAGAAAGCAGAGGAAGGGCAATTGTACCAAAGACATCTGGGGAATGAAGAGTGATTGTTATTGCATTTGTATTTATTTCTGTTAATTGTTTACTTTGTGGGTAAACAACCTTGCAGCTTTATATTTTTATTTCTGTTATTACGCCGATGCTATACGTGGTTTTTATGAGAGCCAATTTTGTGTAGTGTAAGGCACCAGCCTAGAAACCAGGAGACCGTGAGTTCTAGTCCCGCCTTGGGCATGAAGCCAGCTGGGTGACCCTGGGCCAGCCCCTCCCTCTCAGCCCTAGGAAGGAGGCAATGGCAAACCACTTCCAAAATCTTGCCAAGAAAACTGCAGGGACTTGTCCAGGCAGTCTCTGAGGAATGGACACAACTGAACGGATTAAAAAAAAAAGTGGATTTTGCGAATGTAAACCACCAGGAGTCCACATTGCTTAAGATAGGATGTGTATAACCAATTTATAAATAAATGCTGTCGTTTATTGCATCTTGTCGAAACTTCCCTGACCCTCAGCGTTTTCAAGCTGGAGAAGGGGACCTTTAAAGTCATCCAGCCTGACCTGCCCGCATTGCACAAGCTTTTGGGACAAGCTTTGCCAGATGTTTATCCAGCTGCTTTGCAACAACAGCTGGATGGTTAAATTTTACAGCTTGGCCCCAGAAGCTCGAACTGGGCAGTGCCCAAGAACTGTCTTTGGAACGTGTGATGCTGCGCTGCAGGGGATCATGGGATTTGTAGTCCAGCATCTGTGGAGGGTGCCTGGTGTGGACAGGCTGTTCTTGGGCATTGTGGGAAGGTGGGCAGAAGTTGCTCCCTTGCTCCACAGCTGGATTGTGGAGGAACCTCTGGGAATCATCTGAGGTATTTGCATATTTCATGGTGACTTAAGCATGACTTTTTCTCTCCTACTTTTGCATTGGCAGCTTTATTTGGCAACCGCAAAGAATGAAAGTTGCAGCAGTTCTCTGGGTTACATTCTGGACTAGGGAAGAAATTAGTCCAGAAAAGGAGACTTGGCTTTGGAGCAGCCTCGCTCAGAAATGACTTCGGAGCTTTTAGCAAACTTTCTGAAATGTGCGAGGGGAGCCCATCGCGAACTTGGAGAGCTCTTAATAGCCTTGTTGCACACTGACTGAGCCCCTTTCCTCCTCCTTCAGTTCCCCTTTGATCTCCCTATGTCCAGCTTACAGATAGTCCTCAACTTACGATTGCAATTGGGACTGCAATTTCCACTGTACTTTGTTGCGGTCGTAAGTCGAATTGCCACATGTCCGGACCCAATTTTATGACGATTTTATGGCAGATAAGCAAATCCAGCTTCCCCAGTGGGCGTTTTTTGCCGGAAAACATGGCAAAAAAGTCATGAAACGCAACGATGTGTCTATGGGGTGCTGCAACCAGTTGTAAAGGCCAGCCGGTGGCCAAGCGCCCGAAATGCAATCATGCGACCGTGAGGGAGCAGTGCAACATTTTGCAGTGCGCCAAAAGCGTTTTACAGGCCATAAAGTGCCCATTCCGAGGCCGTTGTAACTTCAGACTGTCGTTAAACGAATGGTCGTAAGTCAAGGACTACCTTTACTTGCTCCAGCCAACTGAATGTTTCCTGTTCCAATTCTCATTAATAACATTCTGCTGTTTTCTGTTCCTCTCCTTTACACAGGGACGCCATCCATCCCTGACAGGGGATTTCTCCTGGCTTAATTCCCAACTGCAGCTACGAACCACATGCTCCTTATAATATCCGATCGTTGTTGCTATTCTTTAGTATTATTCCATTTGTAGGGTTGCCTAATCAAAGGCACTGTAAACACAAGCTTGAGATCGTCATTTTGCTACCGTCGTAGGCTGGCCCTGGGCAGCTTCCCCAAAGTTCTGCATTTTCTATTTTCTCTTCTCTGACAGTCTCGAATCAGGGGTTGGCCCTTGGAGTCAGTGGTGCCATGCTGAATGCTGCCAGGGCCGTGAGCTGATTACAGGCTAGGAGACTCTTCCCAAGGGTCTTTCCTGGGTACAGCTGTTCAGACAGACCTGGGAGAAGCAGCTTGACTTTCTCTTGGGATGCTTTTTGGGGGGGAGGCCCTGCCCGTCAGGAGGCTGCCCCCATCGCGCTTTGTAAACCTCCATCTTGGGGCACCTTAAATGCTGTGGGATCCAGGTGGAGAAAGCTGGACATTGGAGGTCACAGTCCTGCCTCCATTGTTGTTGCAAGGACATTTGGCACGAGCTAGGCAGGATAAACAAAAGCACTTAGCTCACAAGCATGCATCCCGGTGTCTGGCCTCCTGAGTCATCTCTCTCACTCTCTCTCACATCTGCAGGCAGCAGACCGCAGCCACCAAGGAGGTTGCGAGCCTCCACTGCAAAATGGGAGGGGGCTCATTTGGTGGCCCCGCAGAGGGACAGAGATGAGAACGGAGGTTCTGCGGCCTATGAGCTTTCCAATGCGAAGGTGCCAAGGTCCTCCTCTGAGGACCACCATGACTCGTGGCTGCCTGGCCTTTGAACCCAAGGCCAAACGGCTGGATTGTTTCCCCCAAAGACGCATCTCAGGCAAGCTGTTTCAGAGCAAGGTTGGGGAATCACGTGCTGATATCGATCCAGTCCTCTGGGCTGGCCATGAAATGTGTATGTGGAGGGGGCAGATTTAGTTAGGAAGAGCCGAGCAACATAGAGGTACAGAGCTGATGATTTTTCCCATCTGCGTTCTGCCACTATGCATGGCCCAGCTTTCACTTGGTAACCGGAAGTTCGTGGTTGTATGTTGCTTTGACCCGATGTTTTTCAACCTTGGCCACTCTGAGAGGGGTGGACTTCAACTCCCAGAATTCCCCAGCCAGCATGAATTCTGGGAGTTGAAGTCCACCCCTCTTAAAGCGGCCGAGGTTGAAAAACACTGCTTTAACTTTCTTGGTGGCAGAATTGGGTTATGCTCCATGCTGGGAAAATGCCCGTTCGTTTCTTTTACAGAGCGCCACTGCTTAACTATTGGCATATGTAGACGGTGGGTGGCATGGCAGAAACTGGGGAAGGAACTGGGGTGGCTGGGATTGGGGTTACTCTGGGGCAGGATTTTTCCAGCTGTGTCCCACAGAGCCCCAGGGTTGTGCAAGAACTCAGTGGGGTCCCATAACAGACTAAGAACAACAACAACAAAAATTTTGCTTGAACACAGCCAGTTTTCCATCACTAGAGCTTGATCAGGTTTCTGGTTTTTTTTTAATTAACAGGCTCCACATCCTTTAAAAATACAAAAACCCACTCCTTGCAGACTCCCAGTCATATTATGCCATCTATTTCTATATCTCTGTATATGCATACATACCTATCTGCATCTGCACAAGCTTTGGCTAAGTAACTTGCGTAAGGCCAGCCCTAGTAGTTGGTGAACTGTGGCTTACAGCGTGGTGTGCTGCGTGAACTCAGCCAACCATGGTTTATTGGGTGAACCATGGCTTAATACAAGGCGCCAGTCCAATCCCGAAGCCTTTTGCTTTTGAATTGGTACTTGCAGGCTTCACCCCGTAGAAAGCTGTCCATGCAATGACCCACACCCTGCACTAGGGGGCGCCAGAATTCCACAGAGGCAGGGCACATGGCGGGTGCTGGTTCTCCTCTTCCCTTTTCTCAGCTTAATTTTTCTCAGTTTAAGAAAACGGGTTTGCTCCTTGCATTGTGGTCCCCCTGCCTGCCCGCCCCCCCCTGGCACTCGGAGGGTCAGCCTCCCATCAGCACGGAAGGATGTCAGGGAACTGACTGCAGCAAAAGTGACTGACATTTCTCACCAGGGGGAGCATCAGTTCCCTCCCCTTTGGATTCCCCTGGCCAAAACCGTGGGCTTTTAGAACCCCCCAGAGACATTGTTAGCAGATGTTTCAGCCATGATGTAGATCATCTCCCCCCCCCCCCCCGCATTGTGGCTCGGGTTTCTCCCATCCCGTTCCCAGCTGCTTGCAGGAAACAGGATCTTGTGGAAGGCAGTGATCCCCCGACTCCGTCTCCCCAGCGGGCTGCCTCTCCCCTTTTCTGGGCTTGCAAGGAGAGGTGATCCTTGGCTCGCTGGTGGAAGTTGGATTCACCTTTTCATGCCAAAGAAATCCGATTTGGATGCTTTGCTAGCAAGAGGCAAGATGAACAGGGTTTGGGCAGAGGGCTCCTTGCATCCGAGTGAGATCTGTCTCAAGTTGCCTTTTGGGGGGAAAAAAACCCAAACATCAAAACCTTGGACAAGTTACTCACTTGGGAGGAGAATTATAGTCCTATTTATCTGGCTGATAAGCAAAAATCTACTGATTTTAGATCATCAGGCCAAAAATCTAATAATCATCGGGCCATCGCTGAAGGCAGGAGAACAGGATAGTTAACTCCCCCAAGCTAATAGTCCTGTTTTTCAAATCTTAACACCTGGTCACACACCTCTTGCTAAATGACAATGCCTTTTACCTAGTGTTGTCAGAGTACAAAACTTAGTATAGTGACAGTGGTTTGCAAATTCTTGCGAAGGGCTTCATGCACTGGGCGAACCTGTCTGTCTGTGATGGCACATAATCTCTACCTTGTATGTGCTCCCTTCCTCAAAACAGTCAGAAGGGGGACTGGGGATGATAAAAACAGAACCTGGGGGCCATTCCTCCCTGGTGTGTAGGACACCTCGTTTTCGAAGTGCAAGCCTGTGGGAGCGTGTGGGGCAGCCCTTTTCCTTTGACGGATGAGAAAGAGTTTGGGAAAAGAGGAGGAACTTCCACCCTTGATGCTATCAGAGGATTCTCCCAGAAAAGTCCCCGGTCCTGGAGGTGGTGGGGTTTTCCTCCAGTCGAGTTGCTTAAGCTGCTCTCGCAGCAGCTGCAAAGCCAGCCCCCGTCGTTGCACGGGGGGAGGGCAGAATCTCTGGGGTCCCATGGAGACAGAAGACTTAGTGGAGGCTCACTGAACTGTGGGAGGAGGCGGAAAGCAGCCGGCAAGCAGATGGGCTGGGAAGCAGAATGGTCTCCCAGGCCTCCGTGTGGACACTTGCTCAGTGCCTTCCCAGTTGCTGTTCTTCAGAGCTGGTTGGAGACCAACTAAGGACCATCAGCTGGTTCAGGAATTCGCAGTGCTCAAAACAGCTTCTGCTCTGCAAATGGATTCCTTAGTTGACGATGTCTTCATGAATTATCATGCAATTAAAACTAAAACTGCGAGAAGCCAATATTTATAGAGAGGAAGAGGATTCAAATGACACTCTAGAGTCATATCAGAAGAGGCGCTCTTCTTGAAAGCGAGAATGAAATCTGAGAGAGAACCCCTTTCCTAGTGGGATTCTTGCCATTTTCCATTTATAACTATTTATATTACCCCTCCAAAGTTGATTGTCTAGGGCAGGGTTTCTCAACCTTGGCAGCCTTAAGATGTGTGGACTTCAATTCCTAGAATTCCCCAGCCAGCTTGAAGCTGAAGTCCACACATCTTAAAGTTGCCAGGGTTGAGAAACACTGGTCTAAGGAATTCGTAACAAGTTGTAGTTTTGGACAAGCAGGCTGTATAGAGCAGCAGCGTGGGGAGGGGTAATTGTGGAATAGCTTCCGGTGGCTACTTATCCTGAACTGTGGAGTGTAGCCATGAAGCCTCTGTTTTAGGACCATGGCGCACAAATGGCGGCAGAAATAGCAAAGAAATTGGTGCTTTAAAAAGTTGGGTTTCTGGCCCTGGGCTGCAAGGCACAGCTTTGATAGCAACGCAAGGAGAGAACCTCAGCAGGATTTCTGCCTGGCAACGTAGCTACATCCCAGATCCAGAAACTGGTGGTGCTGGTTCTACTGCCTAGCAGAACTGAGTGAAGATCAGGGGTAGATCCAAGACCAGGTCTCTGCCGACAGAGCTTAATCACATGGGAGGATTTCGTTCCTCTGAATCCAGACCAGTGTTTCTCAACCTCAGCGACTTTAAGATGGGTGGACTTCAACTCCCAGAATTCCCCATCCAGCAAGGAGTTGAAGTCCACCCATCTTAAAGTTGCTGAGATTGAGAAACACTGCTCCAGTTCCTCTTTCAGATGTTCTCCAGCCAGTCCTTCCATTGTGGGACACCCCAAACAGCTTGAAAAAAATGGGTTCCTAAATGCAGCAGCCTTAGATCTTCTGAGCTCTTTGGAGGGGCATCTGCTTTTGGACCCAGACCCCCCCCTCCACCCTCTGCTGTCAGCCAGGCTTCCCTGGGTCTGTTCCAAGCTGAGCCACTGGCTTCCTACATTGTTCTGGGGGTCCCTGTGCAGGGAGGGCACCTCCCTTTGAGATTCTTGGCCTGTCCTGTGGTTTCTGATTCATAACTCTGGATATATTGTGCAAAACATTAACAGCAGCTGTCCTCCTGCCAGGAGCAAGGAGGACACGGCCAGAGACGGCTTTGGACAGCCAGGCTGGAGGGGGTTGGTGCTCCGCGGGAGAAGTCACGGGTGAGCTGAGCTGCCAGTGGCCCAGGAGTGGGAGCGCAGAAAGGATTCGGGATATTTTTCTAGAGGCCTCTTAAGTACAGAGCACATCAAATCACAGACGTCACGCCAGGCTGTTGGCGTCTCTGGTTTGGCTGGGCTCTCCTAGGAAGCTGCTTCTGTGTGTCAGGCCTTCTCCCGTCCAGGCTGGGCTATTTGTTGTGACGGATGGCAGCCCCTGGCTGTTTTGCACCCGGCCTCTGACTTGTCTCTGACTTCCTTGTAACAGGAGACTGCAGGAAGGCAACTTGGCTCCCAGGTGTTCACCGATGCCAAGGCATGATTTGGTGGTGGTTTGGCTCGGTGAAGTGCCAATGCACTTGGCAAGCCACAAACTGTGGCTTTGCATAGTGGGCGAACCAGGCAGTGGAGGTTGGTTCAGCAAATCCTGGCTTAACGAGATGTGTAACAGCAAGGTTTCCAGAAGCACTGATCTCCTGACTGTATTTATGAGAATAAAGGCATCACAGTACATTAGTTATGATTGCAAGTATAATGGTTAACAGCACTAAATATATATATTCTTTTTACTTTGCCCCTTGCCCTGTTTCTCCCCATGTTAGATTGTGTAACTGTCTGTGGGAGTGACCTTGGGAGACAGGAGGGAGAGGCGCAGATTGGACAACCGGGTTGGGTGGGTAAAGGGTATCTCAGCCCACAGAAGGAAAAAGGGCGTGGGAAGCATCTCAGAAGGGACCCTGCCTCGTTGTCCAGAGATTAATAGGAAAGGAGGGGAGAAATAATACTTCCAGTCTTGCAAGGTTGTTGTTCATGCCACCTTACAGTAAAGACAGATCTAGCATTCACTGTCGTGCGTCTTGTCTGGACTCCCTCGCAGGGCTAACAGACTGCAGCCTGGAGACCCTCAGGTGGAACCTGTCTCTTGAACTCCATGCCGTGCCTGTTGTTGGGAACACTGGTTGATCAGGACTGCGCTTCTTATTGTGGAGAAGGAAGACCCCAGCCAGAATCTCCCCCGCCCAGAGATGTGTGTTTTGGGCTTCCTAGCCATGTGGAGGAAGGAGCTGCTCTTTCCTGGCCCTGCCGTGGTGTGGGGGGCACCCTCTTTCCTCCCTCCCATTGCCTTTCCTGCGTGTTGAGGCCCTTTGAGGGATGGGACCACCACACCCCACTTGACTCCCCAGCCTCTGCCCCCCTGTCCTTAGAAGGGCACCCAGACTCCGGCCAGCTGCCCCTTGCATTCTGCAGTTGCCATAGGAACCTTTGGGCATCTCTCTGGCCTGGCCACATTGTCGCTGGGGGTCTCTCAGGAGGGGCTGGCTGGGAAAGGGGGGTTCCAGTGGGCCAGGGACTCGCCCGGCCAGCCTTAACGGGCGGGGGGGGGGTTGAAGAAGCTGGAGAGCACCGCTCTCTGCATGTGCGCTTTCTGCTTTGTGCATGTGCCCCTGGGTGGGTCCTGGAGGGTCCATGAACTTGTAGGTGGACAGGAGGTGGCAGGGCCAGCCTTTGGTGGACTGGAGGGAGTTGCTGGGGGGGCACAGCTACTGCCCCGTCCTCCAGACAAGCCTTTGTCTCCCTCCCTCCGTCATATGGACACCAGGGCGTTGGACCAGGATGTTTTGCCAACCCAGCCAATCCTGGTTTGTTCACTAAACCATGATCAAAGTGCCTTGGCTCGACTCGGGGAGTTGGACTATACTGACGGTGACATTATTTTCTTGGGAAAAAACGGACCAACCTGAAAAAGGGGCAAATCTGGACGAGGTTTGTAAGAGAAAACATTTTAATTGTCTGTGTTTATAACTTTGCTTCCCCGTGGCGAATGCAAGAGCCAGACCGAGAAGAACTTTACAAAAACGCCTGTTCTAATAAAGATATCTAGAATCAAACAGTAAATGTAAATGTATTTTTAAAAAAGGCAATTCAGTTTCCATGTCTTCCACATGAATGTGAAAGACTGGGCATTGAGTGGTACCATTCGTACAGTCAAAGGACCAAAATAAAGGACAAAAGTGAGTTTTTGGAAAACAAATACATCTGAAGGACAGCTTTCTGAAATAAAGGACTTTCCTTCATAAAAAAAGACATATGGTCACTGTAATCGTACCAGGTGGAAGTTCCTTTCAACAAAACAATGGGGGGGGGCATATGTGGAAGTGGTTGGGTATGCAACACCCATCGGAGTCCTGGTATGAATTCCAAGGGCTTGGATTTTCATTTTGAGCCTGCGCCCGCGTGTTCTGTCGCTCCATAAAGCTAAGAGAAATGGTTTGTTTGGGTTTTAACTGTGGGACTTGGAGGTGGCCCCAGCCCACCCCCTCCTGTGGAATAATTTCATGGATTGGGACTCCCAGAGAAGGGCACACTGCTTGCCACGCAGATTCCTCTCTCCCATTCATTCGGCTTTTTGGAACCCTGTTTGGAGACTAGCGAAAGACAGGGCAGGAGGGGAATGCCGCCCCCTGCTCGCTCCTTTGCACGTCTCCAGGGTGTGCTTGGCACAGGCAGCTTTGCACAGAGGAACAAAGGGTGCCCGCAGGAAACAGATACTGAATTTTTACCTTGCTTTGCACCCTCCTCCCCCACCCCTCTGCAGAGTTTTTTCAGTGCAAGGCCCTTCACGCTGGCATGGGGGCACAGGCGAAGCGTGCTGGAAGTTGGGTTTGCAAGGCGTCCTCAGCCCCTTTTGCTCCTTCATCCTGGAGTTTGCAAGCCCCAAATCCTTGGAGAAGTGGAGCTGTGCCTTGCCTTCCCGTTCTGGCCACGCTGCTCTCCCCCTCCCGCCCAGCCGCCAGCGATTGACTTCCCTCTACAGCTGCAAATCCTGCATGACTAATATACGTCCCCTTTTTTCATCCTCGGCTGGCGGCCAATCTTTGCAGACGCTCCCTAATCCCTATTTTTTGCTGTCTTTTTTTTTTAAAGATGTAGAGAGATGGGAGGAACAGCTGCCTCTGTAACCCCGGCTCAGTAAACAGAGCTTCAGTATTGACTTAGCAGCCATTTTGACCTGCAGAGAAATCAGCTGCATTTCCATGCTGCCCTTCTTCCCATCTCTCTTGAACTCTTGTGCTCAGCATCTGCTCTGTGACTCACCCCGGCTGTCATTGGATGCTCAAGAGACAATTAAGGCGTGCGCGCGCGCACATGCACACACACACAGTCAGAGGGGGAGAGCCTCTTCACTCCTGTGTTTGCACTGGGGCCTGCAGTTGGGACAGAGATTAATAAGCGCATTTGTTTGGCACAGGACAATGTGCAGACTGGAGCCCAGGCGGGCAGGCGGGCGGGCTGGTTGAGCGTGTTGGCCCACCCCGAGCCCCCTCCTTGCCTTTGCCTTTGTGTGCCTGGATGTGACTCAAAGGGTGAAGGAGGCTTGAATTGAACCAGGCAGGACAAACACACTTTGCATTTCAAAAGGTGCTGTGTGTGCGTGAAGGGGGGAATGTGTTTTGTGTGCCCCCCCCCCTTCTGCCTGTCTGGATCCTGATCAGGTTCCTTCTGGCATCTGCTTGTTTGCAGACCACCAGATAAGGGACAGGGAGAAAACAAGACGTTTCAGAGAGAGCGAGAGAGAGAGATGGGGAGGTTGCCTCTAAAGAATCCTGCCTCTTTGTTGCAAAGATAGCGATGGGGTGGTTGTGTGTGTGCAAAGCTGCAGGGCAAACTGGTGTGCTGGGCATTGGGGCAAAGCCGTGCCAGGAAAGGAGAGAGTAGTACAAAGGCTTTTGCATTGGCCAGCTCAAGCTGTGATTCTCTTACGAAGGGCCAATTTTGGTCAACATGGCCTGCGCAAGGTGCTGGGTCCATCTGCCGCAGTTTTGGCCCAGGTTAAGGGGCACTGTGTTGACCTGACTTCAGTAGCACAGCTGGCCAGATTCCTGCCAGGTTGTGAAGGTGACTTGGATTTTAGCTGCCTGAAAGGGGGCAGAGCCATAAGCTGTGGGCATTCTTGCACCCCCTCAAACATCTGGACAAAGTGCTTTGATTGGGATTCGGAGATTTCAAAATGCTTGCTTGCATTCACATATTAAATCTGTCTTTGTGTTCCTAAGGTCCAGAAGCTTTTCTTTTAAAAGTTGGCCTTTGCAGGACCATCCTGTTTACATAATCCTTTTTGGAGGGGAGCTGTTTTAATCCCTGGTAGCCAAAATCAGAAGGAGCTTGGTGACACCCTTTTAGACTTTTGCTTCTGCCTTTTAATCAGATTTGTTAGTCAGAAAAGGCCCTACCAGGCTCCTTCTGACTCCTGTTTATGTAATGGGATTGCAGAATTATGTGGTGCAACATACATTTTTTTTTTTGGTTGGTTTTTGCCCACATTGGATCTGAGCGTATCTCCAGATTTATCTCTTGGCCTGTGAGAATATTGGATGCTTTGGATCGATTTGGATCAATTTGGAGCTTGGATGTGATTCAAGGAATGGAACTGACAGATGGAGTCGATTCACAAGTCGAACCCTTCTGCACCTGTCCAAATGAATTTGGTGGCCTTCTGTGCGTTTATGTGAGCTTTTTAAATGTCCGGCGTGATTCCGATCAAGCGGGGTCTGACCTGCAGATTCAGCCGGAAGGGACTCGGGTCTCCGAATTGAATCTGAGGGATACTCTGCATCAGTTGGACTGTTTGACTCGGAGTCGATCGGCCCAGCCCTAACTGACCCCTCCTGGCATTCTGGGCAACACCATTTAGGGTTTAGCACCTGGCACCATGGGTGGAGAGTCGCCACCATTGGGGATGGGGGTTTAATCTGGTTCGGCCGGCCCAGCTTTCTTCCTGGAATCCTGATCCAAATGCTACTCAGGAGTCCAGCCTGACACCCCTTAGCTAATCCTCTTTCTGGAGAGAAATCCAGCAGATGCCAGCCAGAGCAGCTGGTATCCTAGGAGTGGGGCAGTTCCACTCACCCTTACAGGTGGTTTCATTCTCAGCCTCCCCGCAACTTTCTCTTGGGCTCGGAGGGGCCTCCTTGCAGCTCGATTGGCCTGGCTGTGTGGCTGTTTCCCCGCCCCCCCCTTCTGCCTCTTGTGCCAGCAGCGGCTGGCTCTGCCCCAGGGGCGGTGTTGCAGGCGGGCAGGCGGGCAGGCACTCATTAATTATCTAATGTCCCCTTTATGTTTAATTTACAGGCTGTGGCTGCCCCGCCGTATGCTGCTCTTGCGTGCTCGTCCCTTTGTTGTGTCAAGGCTTTGCCTCTTCTGATTTGCTTCTGGCACAGAAATCCGCCCTCTTCCTCCTCTGCATCTCCCCCGCTCGCCCCAAACACGAGGCAATTGCAGGAAATTCCCTTTTGGTCCTGTCCCCCCCTTCCCCAACTCCTCCCCCCACTTCGATCATTGTGTGTTTTTTTCTGCTAGCTGGGGATTTGTCCATTTCCCCTTTCTCCATCCTTCCTTCCTTCCTTCCTTCCTTCCATCCTTCCGCGCTCCCATCACCTCCAGATTGGGAAGGGGGATTCACAGAGATCCCCCCCAGCCTCTTTCCTCCCCCTCCCTCCCCTTTGGGATTCTCCCCCTCCCCAATCTGTCAGCAGTTCACTCCAGGAGAGGGTGGCGGTTTGGCTGCGCCGTGTCCCCCGTGATTCTCCCTGTCTCTTTCTCTCTTTTTAAGGTACGTGCA
Organism: Candoia aspera; assembly: GCF_035149785.1. Lineage (NCBI taxonomy): Eukaryota > Metazoa > Chordata > Lepidosauria > Squamata > Candoiidae > Candoia > Candoia aspera. Next base: position 23,340,964 of record NC_086163.1, on the reverse strand, counting down.
ACATAGACTTTGATCATAGACTTCAATCTCTCTCATTGTCCGGTGCTTGTCCTCCTTTCTTTTGCAGTGGGGGGGGGGATTTAGGGAATGGGGGCCTTTGCCACCCCCTTCAGAAACCACAGCTTTTGTTAAAGGCTTCCTGCACTGAGCTGGGTAGATGGAAGAGAAGTCCACAATTCTTGGATTTGGGGGGGCGGGGCTGTATCTGTATCTCTCTCTTTGGCAGGGCAGTACTTACAAGGCCAGCCTCTCTCACCCTCCCCCCCCCCAAAAAAACTTGTTGCTTAGATTCGAGGCTGCATTTCCCTATTTCCTATTTGTACGCTATTTTGCTAGCTTGGTGTTAGAGCAGTATTACTTGTCTGGTGGTTTTTAACCAGGGGTTGGGAAAAGTTCGGGCTAAGCTCAGTTTACAGCCTGCACCTGCTTGCTTGTGATGGAGAAGTGGTTTTTTTGGGGGGGGGCAAGGAAGAGGGGCACCGAAATTCCACTTTTCCCCTTTGAAATTGGCAAAGTTTGGAATCTTTTAAGTTGGGGAGGGGCAGCATCGTCCAGGTTGGCAGAAATCAAATCTTTTCCTGTAAATTTGGGGTAGAAGGTTGGGTGGGGGGAAGCTCTTTCCTGCAGGGTAGGATTTTCTGCCCTTTGATGCTGGTGTGTATTCAAGAACCTGCTGTTATTAAGGGTTTGTGTTGGGCTGGCTTGGAAAACTTACTACAAGCTTTTATTTGAACGCTTTACGAACATGCGTGCCAGCTGCTGTGCTTTTGGAAAAAATACACCCGTACAGGTGCAGCTGAGCTTCACCGTTGCTTTTGTGAGTGAGTGTGTGTGTGTGTGTGTGTGTGTGTGTGTGTGTGTGCTTGTTTGCCAAAGGTTTTTTCTCTGATGTGAGCATTGTGAGAATTGGATCTCTCAGAGATTGATGGCGAGATTTCCCCTGTGGTTTCTGTGGCTATTGAGATAGCTCTTAAATAGCACGGTCGGGAGGGTCTGTGCCTCTCCTGGTTGTGTGCATGCATGGAACTGCCTCTGTACTAAAACACCCTTGTGGGTCGCACTGCCAGGGGGTACAGAATTGTGTATTAATGCCAGAGAGGGTAGACTGTCCGATGCAGAAGATCAACACTCTTCCGTGAGCAGCTCCCCTGAGATACCTGAAGATGCCCCGTGGGCCCACATGCTCCGTTGTGGGTATGCAAATTCTGGCTTGCATTTGCCTTTTGACAAAGTGAAGGGGGAACAAGCAGTCTATAGCAGTGTTTCTCAAGCTTGGCAACTTTAGGCTGTATGGACTTCAACTCCCAGAATTCCCTAGCCAGCCATGTGTGGACTACAACTCCCATACTGGCTGGGGAATTCTGGGAGCTGAAGTCCACACAGCTTAAAGTTGCCACGGTTGAGAAACGCTGGTCTATAGTCGTTCTCTATAGACTGCGTCTCTGACGTTTAAGTGGCAACTTTAAGCTGTGTGGACTTCAACTCCCAGAATTCCCCAGCCAGCATGGCAGTTGAAGTGCACACAGCTTAAAGTTGCCAAGCTTGAGAAACAGAGGACTACTTGTAAGCTTTTTGTAAGAAACTAACCTTAACCATGATGGAGGTGGATAAAGTCAAGAGGAAAATATCTGCTTTCTGGGCTCAGCCTCTGCAGGCTTGATCGTTCCAGGTGGATGGGTCTTTAGTCCCTGACTTGGTCCGTCATCCTGGTTCCCCAAGAGTTCAGATGGTCAACCTGGGACACCTGTCACCGGCAGAACAGGTCAGGACATGGTGCCTTCCTTGCCTGCTGCTATTTCCCAGTATACTGTCTCCTTCTAAATTAATTGTGTGTTGTGTGAAGGCATATTAGTGTCAGAGAATTGGAGACCAAGCCATTAAAGGGGGTGACGTCCCACCTTCCTCTTGATGTGGGTGCCACCTAGGTGACGTGGACTTCCACCCCCATCATTCCCTGCTGGCTGCGGGTGACTCCATTAGAACCAAGGAAGATTGGGGTATGTCGAGAAGCGAGACCATCCTATTTCCGGTGAATCCTTTTGATTGCTGCCTTCCCCAGTTGGGTCCTCTTCAGGCGTGTATGGCATGCTGGCTGGGGATGATGGGGTTTGTAATCAGTACCTCTTGAAAGCACCATGCGGGAAGAGGCTGCTCAGATGTTTAAAAATGGTGCTGGGCCTCACTTGCTTGTTTTTAGCTGCGTCTGGTGGCTGGAGGTATAGGGTGCTGTCATGTGGAGGTTCCCTTGAGCGGATGCTAGTGATGGATCCCTCTTAAAACTTGGGTCAAAAATTCTTTGGTTGCTGCTACCAGTGAATCCCACGATTTCATTAAAAAGCATCACAGATAGCTTTGCTTGACACAGTCGTATTCAGTTCCGTCTGGGGGGTGGGGTAGCTCCCCAGCAGGGCAGAAGGGGCTTGGCAAGAAAGGACAAGATTTGGACCGTGGCCAGTTTATGGGAAACGCCGTCTAACCTTGGGTAACTGGGTTTCTCAAACCATCGAGGACCCCAGACTGTTCGTATGGAGAGCCCGTGGTGCACTGGCAGGGCAGGGAGGCAGTCAGTCTGCTGTTTGCCCCCTTCTCCAAGGGGGGGTTGCCTGAGTTCAGAAGGGTCCCCCCCTCCCTGCGGAAGCGAGGGAGGGATTTGTGGTCTTGGCTTAGCTTACCAACCTTTCCAGCTTTCTGAGGCCAAAACCAGCCGTTTGGCAAGCTCTCGATTCCACCCCAGCCCTGCGTCTGGTCTGCTCGGCTAGCTGAAGGACCTCTGGACCAATGCTTTGGCCGAGCCGTTGGAGTTGCAGAAGGTGCCGTGGGGACAGGGCGGGGGTGGTGGGCAGTTCACCCCCACCTCCTGGGCACCCAAGATCAAACCCTCAACATATCTCAGTCAAGAGCCATGGCTGGGCAACATCAAATGCCAGCCCTTGGGTTCCCGTGGCCTTTAATCAGGCAAGAGGTTGCAAAAGGGAGATGGAGAACAGGCAAGAAAGTCCTCAAATTGAGATGGAGACTGGGGGTTGGATGGTTGGTTCATCCGGGTCCATGCCAGTGTAGCATTCCAGGACAGAGAAGAAGCTTGTGCTCTCCTCAGCTCTGAAAACACAGGGGCTGGCTCTGTCCGGGCTGGTCTCCTGCAAGTTTTTGGGTTGGCCAAGAACAGAAACAAAATTGTGTAGTCTAGCCTAGGTGGTCGGTGTAAAACGCATGAGCATGAAGAAGATCCATGGCCTGGAAGTGTCTTCTCCATGTTCTCATAGCACCACCTGTCAAACAAAGTTTGGTTAGAGCAGTGCTTCTCAACCTCAGTAATTTTAAGATGTGTGGCCCTCAACTCCCAGAAGTCCCCAGCCAGCTTGGACTGCAACTCCCAGAAGTCCCCAGCCAGCTTGCTGGCTGGAGAATTCTGGGAGTTGCAGTCCACACATCTTAAAGTTGCTGAAGTTGAGAAGCACTGGCTTAGAGAACCTTCATGATTAGTGAGTAAAAATGACCTTCCACTTCAGGTGTGCTGGACTTCAATTCCCCAAATTCCAGCCCCCTTGAGCAAAAGTGGGCCTGAAGGGTGGTGGTGAAGGCCAAAGCCATCTCCGTAGTGAGAATCCCTTGCATCCTCATTGGGTGTAGTTGGAGTACCCGGATTCGACCTTCCTCATGTGCCAGCTGTTTCCTCTTTGATGCATTTCTTTCTTTTACAGTTGGCTTTTTAACATTGGCACCACCTTTATTATTATTTTTTCACTTTTATTTGTTGTTTTTTGCTTTTGATGCTTATAAATCACACTAAAGGAGGTCTATAGATTGCAACATGAAATGCTTTATAGAAATGATTAATAGTCATAGAGCTGTTTGGTCCAAGTTTCAAGTTAAAGGGCTGAAAGCAAGCTGAAAGTACACCCCCAGCCCATCCAAAATAAAACTGGAAAATGTCATGTCGAAACTGATTCACGGCTTTGTGGCTTAACCTTAAGCTCGTGGCAACCGGGACATTTTAACTGCGCTTTCTGAAGACGCTCCGGCTGTGGCTTCAAGTGGGCTCCGAGAGTGGTGTGTTTCACGCCTGCAGTTGCCCCTTTGCACACACGGGGGCGGGCTGGAGGAGATGAGCAGGCGCAGGAGCAGCAGCTGGGAGGGGGTAAGCAGCTGGGTTTGCTTGCCTGCTTGGCATGCGGGCGTTGCCAGCATCTTCTGCCTTTCGGTTCTTGGGGGCGGCTGTGCCCGCTGACAGTCCCTGTTCTGCGCTGTCTGGTTGCACCACAGTTCTGGCACTGTCTTGCTGGGGGTGGAGGAAGGGGAACTCCCAAGGGTTTTTCCTGGCCTGGGCTCCGGAGCTAGTCCTGAATGCATCCAGCTGTTTTGCTCAGCCGAGCCAGAGAAAGCTGGCCTTCTGCACGCCCGGTGGCCTCTCCGTCATCTCAGCTCCTGCAGCGTTGGCAACTCCAGGACTTTGGACCTGTTCCTGGGGCCTCACCCTGGGAAAGGGCCCCTCTGAAGTCAGGCAGAGCCCTGTGCAGTTTGGGGACTGGGAGTGGATGGCTCAGAAGAGCCCTCTGCCCCACTCAGCTGAGGGGCGGGCAGCCTTTTTTGCCCTTCCTTTTTCCATCGTTATTGTGACCCCTTTTGTCGGCCCAGTGATACGGCCTTTGGTTTTCCTGTTTTCTGGAGTGGAAGAGTTAAATGCAACATGGCGCACCGTTTCTGCTGTCCAAACTTTGAAGGTGTGATCTAGGAGTGCTCTCAGGGGTGCAAAATGAGGCGGGGGGGGGAGAAACCCACTTTGGGCCCAATTGAATGTGGCTCTTCCCCAGGGCCACCAGGAGGCAGCGCAAGAGCGAACGAAACCATGGATTTATCCCTGCTGGAGAAAAGACGTGGGTTCCAGCTCTGGTTCAAAGGATCAGCTGTCAGGGGAGAGGAGAAGGCTGTTCCAGAGACCCCGAAGAGCTGCACCTGTTGAACAGACAGCACAGGAGCAGGAGGACAAACTTTAAGCCTTTCAAGATTGCTTGCCGCGTTCCCATATGATTGGCCACAGGACGCCTTGCTAAAATCTTCCAGGGTATTTGGGAGGGCAGAAAGAGGAGAAGGTTCTCCAGCAGAGGCAGCATCTGGCTGGCTCAGCAGGGCCAGATGTGCTTGATGCTTGGATAGAAGACCACCAGGTGACCCCAAGGCTGAAGGCTATAGTTGGAAACACCTCTTGGAAGACAGTGGCAGCCTTTTGCATGGGGGGGGGCAAGAAAAAAAACTTGATGTGGGGGAGTTGAGTGGCCTTGAAGAAGACTTGACTTTTTGAGAGACAGAATGGACAATTTGTCTGCAGTTTTGGAGGATTGGGAGGGCTAACGCCTCAGGAGCGTGGCTGGCTGGGGCATTCTGGGAGTTGAAGTCCACACATCTTATTGTTCCCAAGGTTGAGAAACCCTGCTCTTGTGTATTAAGACTGGCCATTTGGTAGGGCCTGGAAACCCTGACCCTTTCTGCATCCCAGTTTGCAGGGAAGCCTTTCCAGATTTGCTGCTTGTTAAAGAAAATTTGTGTGTCTCACCCTTCTTTCCCTCCCCCCACCCCCACCCCATCCTGCGTGATTTTATCAGCTCCCCAGCCTCCCCCGCCCAAGATGGGATTGCCCCTTGCAGCAAGTTCAGTGTGTCCTGTTCACACGGCTTTTAAGCACTTAATGGAGTGTGCAAGCAATGGGGTTTCCTGTCAGGTTGCTAAGACCAGCGGGTATGGTTTCATCTTTGCATCTCGCACATTTCCTGTGACACCTCCTGCTCACCCCCCTGGCTCCCCAGCCTCCTCATTGGCTTCGCAGAAATGTGCTCCGCAGTCCAGGCAGCAGCGGCTGCAGGTTGCTTGTAAAGCAGATGACAAGGAAGGAGGCCGAAGGCTAGGCCTGGGCAAACAGGAACGGAGGATGGCAAGGGGGTGGCGTGTTTGGTGCGTGCACGTGCGCATGCATGGGCCCCCGTGGCTGAGTGTGTTTTGTTTTTAATGAAAAGCAACCTGGGGAGGTGTCTCTAGTGGCAGGGAAATCTGGCCCGGGGGCTGCGATTCGCCCTTTCTCCCCTGCCTGCTTTAAAGCCACTTCCTTTCCCTAAGTGCTCGGGGCAAGTCAGCAAACCCAAACTTAAAACAGCAGTTCCTTCTGCCCCTCATTCTCATGTTTGTTGATTTAAAAAAAAAGGGGGGGGAGCATTTTACACCGCCCCTTTGGCCTCCGAGACCCGTGGCTCGCTTAGACGGGCCGTTCTCCAGACTGCAGGGGAGAACAGCTGGGTTCCCATGACCGACCCTTGGAGGAGGCTGGCCATGCAGGTGGATGGTTTGGGCTTCAGTGTGTTGCGGGATCGGGGCCATCAAGCGCTTTGTGGGTTTAGGAGCGGCCTGTGAGGAGACGCTGCCGCTGTGCTGCATTCACCCGGCCCGAGGGCCACGCCGGTCAGGGGGAATCCGGCCACGGTGAATTCACAGGCTGGGTGGACGGTGGCAAGAAGGCTCATTCAAGTCTGGTCTCCTTTTCCCAAAGGGAGAACCTTCCACCTCGGGCCCCCTGGGCGCCCCATCCTGGCATGGGATCCTTTCCCTCCATCTGCCCTGTAAGCAGGGCAGAGGCTGGGTTCACCTACCAGAATGGCATGTTCTAGAGCAGGGTTTCTCAACTTGGCAACTTGAAGATGTGTGGATTTCAACTCCCAGAGTTCCCCAGCCAGCATCTTAAAGCTTGCTGAGTGGGTTCTGAGAGAGGCATGTTTCACGCCTGCAGTTGCCCCTTTGCACACACGTGGCGAGGGGCTGGAGGTCATGTGATGTCTCACTTAACGACCACATTGTTTAGCAATGGACTTGCCGGTCCCAACTGTGGTCACTAAGCAAGGACTACCTGTTTGTGTGCAATAGTGCAAGCAACATGGCTGGGGAATTCTGGGAGTTGAAGTCCACACATCTTAAAGCCATTTGTGAAAGTGTGACAAAACCAGCCATGTTCCTTGCACTATTTATGTCATCCGCTGTGTTCACCCACATAGGTTGTCCTTGCTTAGCAACTGTAGTTGGGATCAGCAACTCCATTGCTAAGCGACGCAGTTGTTAAATGAGACATCGTGTGACTGTGATGGACTTATGACCTCACTTCCACTGCAGTCATTAAGAGAGAGACATCACGTGACTGTGACAAACTTAATGACCTCATTTTTGCTGAGGTCGTTGAATGAGACATCTCATGACCCCAACTTGTGGTTTTACTGCCGGCTTCTCGATTTTACTGCTTGTCGAAATCTGGCTGTGAAGCACGCAAATGGTGACCACGTGACCGTGGGACGTTGCAACGGTCATCAGTGCAAGGACCGATTGTAAAGTAACTTCAAATGGTTGCTAAATAGGCAGTTGCTAAGTGAGGACTATCTGTAGTGCTAAACCATGGACAGAACGCTGAGCCTTATTGAGTAGTTCACGCAGTATCCCACTGCGAAAAAAAGAGATATCATTTAAGGAAACCCCGCACAGCTCTGGCGGCCATTGCAAGCAGCTGGGAACTAGACCTTTTTACACATCACCCAAGCCATGGTGTGTCTCCGCATGATTTATTGCATCAACCATGGTCGGCTGGGCTCTCCCACACAATAAGCCATAAGGTATAGTTTATGGACCACGGCAATGGGAGTTACACAACTAGCTGACCGTAAAACGGTTGGTTTGCTTTTGGGGCAGCGTGTTGGGTGAACTCTGCCATCGTGGTCTGCATATCGTGGTTCAGGCAGGCTGGCAGAGACCCGCGGAGCTCACAGGGGGAAGGAGCGGGGCTTTCCTGGGGAATCCGGCAAAGCCTGCAGGATCCGGCTGCCTAACCCAGAAAGTCCCTTGCGGATCTGCCCCTTTGCCATTCCGCTTTTCAGGACCCTCAATTAATCAGTATTAATTCAATCCACAGTGACTTGGCAGGGTAGCTCCCCCACCTGCCAGGGGGCGGGTGCTGCTGTTATCAGCCGCTGCGGAGACTGTTGTCATGCAGACCGGCGCACCAACGAATTTCCTGTCAGTCCAATTTGCAGGAGATGCACCTTTTCCCACGGTCTCAATCCCTCCTCACTGGCTCCCTGGGTGCAGGTGGTTGTGGCTCAGGATGCCAAAGGGCCAGCCAGGATCTCTTGCGGTGCCACAGAAGCTGCTGCTTGTGCAAAGTGAGGGCTACCACACAGTGCTTCACTGGCAGAGCGTGCACATTTCATGTGTAGCGTTCAAGGCTCAGTAGCGTTCAAGGCGCAGCGATTTATCCTAGACACTTGGAGTCAAACTTAACTCCTGGTTTCCTCGGGAAGATTTTGGAACTGGCTTGCCATTGCGTTCTTCCAGGAGATGGGCAGCCATATAAATTGACTGTCTGAATAACTACAGATAGTTCTCGACTTACAACCATCCGTTTAACAAGTGCTCGAAGTTACGACGGTGCTGGGAAAAGTGATTTACAATCAGTCCTCACACTTAGGACCATCACGGTCCATCTCCCAGCGAGGAGCAGGAGCGGGAGGTCAGGGGATGGTGGTCTATTCCATAATTACCTCCATCTTCTCTGCAGCTTCAGTGGGAGGGTTAAAACAGAAAACTTGGCCTGGGGATGGGGATGGATGGGGAAACTGGTGAAATGGGCAGGGCGCTCATGATCTTTGTGCAAAGGAAGAGGGTCTGGCATCTTCCCATTGGGGAAGCCGGTGAGCTTGTGTTAGTTGTTTGAAGGCTGGACTTTGGGACTAAGCCCTGTGTCTAGAGCTGAGAAGGTGCTGGTCCTATTTAACGGGCGATAGGCCATTGTGGAATTACTGCAAAGGGGGCAGAACCCCAGATTGGAAACCTGGCTGGTATTTGCTTCAGTGTCAGTCGCTGTGGCACGACGTGGGGGTCCAGGGGCCACGTCTTCCCTTGATCAGGACTTCCCCCGTGAGGGACGCAACCATGTTCTCCCCAAGACCAGGTGGTAAGGAAGGAGCAGGTGGGGAATCTGATCTTGGGCTGTGTTCCTCCTCCCCCCAGCTTGCAAAGCCCCCTTGGCCTTGAGACAGGCATCTGGCCCTGCACACCGTTTTGCAATTCCGGCTTCGACCTTTTCTCCTTGGCTGAATTGTGAGCAACACAGAAGCTGCTGGCTTGGCGGTGGCCAGCATCCCCTTTCCCCAGGAGCCCCCCTCCTGCCTTTATGCTGCCCTGCCCCCTTGCCTGAGACCCCCTCCCCGCCTTGCTCTTGGCTGGCTGGCCAAGCGGCGGGGCTGGCCGGGCCTTTCCACATGACCCGCTTGAGAACAGAAGACGTCTTTGTTAATCCCGGGGGCTGTGGCCTCGGCCCCTTCCCAACAGCCATAAGCCACTTACTGCGGTTCTCCCCGCTGACCCCGATCTGTCTGCAGGGTCCCCCTTGTGAAAAGCAGAAAGACAATGCCCACTCCTCCCCTTTACCCTCCAACTCCTGCGCCGAAGGAAGGAAGGGATTCGGTGGGGTGGGGGAGAGGCGGTCCTTGTCCAAGCTGCACCTCATCGTCCATCTGCCGAGAACGGATCCCCTGACCTTAAAGAAATAAGAAGGTGGGGTGGGGGAGTCCTAAAGAGCATGGAGCAGTGGGATGGATGCATCAGCTGCTTCAAGGAAGCTGAAGGAGATGGGAGAATCCTGGCCTTTCTCTGCTGATGTGCATTTTGGAGTAACTTTCGTCAAATCTCTTGGCTCCTTACAGGCAGGGAATAGATGAGCATTAACTCTTCAGCACATACAGCTAGTGCATAAACGTGCTCTGCAGTTGGGGAAAGGGAGAAGACACCACAGAGTCAAGGGGCTTGCTTGGCAACAGCGTGGAAGCAGTTTCCTGGTGTATCTTAAAGCCTGGGATCTCCTGGTGGTCTCCCATCCAAGTACTAAACAGGTGTCTCCCAGCTTAGGCTAGGCAAGGCAGGTGATCTGGTAAGCATGCTGGCTGAGGAATTCTGGGAGTTGAAGTCCAGACATCTTTAAAAGTTGCCAAGGTTGAGAAAAGCGGAGTTAAATGATCTAGGGGGACCGCAACAGCAGTTTGGGGCGTGGATTGCACGCATGAAAATAAATCCTGGTTCTTTGGAAATGTGACCGCACCTCTGTTTGAACTGGCCTGTGGAACAGTTAGGGGGAAACCGGCTTCCGCAGAGGGCCTTCTGGGTGTCTATCTGGTGTTAATGAGATTTGTTTCTGGTTGATAATATCTTCTAAAGTTTGAGGCCATCTGTGAAATACAGTAAAATAATGGCCTGGGATGGGTTCGGGGGTGGCGGGCCAGAGAGGCAGGCCTCACCCAGGAGCCAAGGTGTTATGCCTGCACCGTTATCCTCTGTTGTTGCTGCAACCGTCTGTTCCCTGGCGTGAGACCAGGGCCAAGGGTTCAGCTGCGGTTTGCTCACATCCAAAGCAGGCAGCCACTTTGATTTAAACCTGGCAGGAGAGCCGGAAGCTAGAATTACCCCCAAAGAGCATTTCAAACAGCCCAAGCCATTGCTGCGTATTTCTGATGAGCAAGTGACGCAAAGCTGATCAGGCTGGACGATCCGCAGTCCCGAGGCCCGGGGCGTGGGCACAGGGTGCCTCGGATGGCTGAGGCAAAGGGGAAAAGGCATGGCAGCAGAAGTCAGCAGAGGCCCCCCCGAGCTACCCCGTGGAAGGGCAATGCCGTGCCAAGACCTGAGCGAGCCAGCAAGCAAGTCCACTGAACCTGCGGCAGGAAAGGGGAGAGATGGCGCACGTGTGCCAAGAAAGGCCCAGCGTGGGCAAAGGCCTGGCAGCTGCCAACAGAGAGGCAGCACAGGAGTGGAGAAAATGCCCCCTGCTTTCCCCAGAAGTTCTAAGTCAGCCGTGTTTGGAATCTTGGGCGCTGGGAGGAACAAAGAAAAATGTCCCTTTTCGCTCAGGAAAGGAACGAATTTGAGAGCAAGGGGTTGTGTGGGGAGGAAGTGGATTCTTCTAACGACAGAGGCAAGGGAAGCCACCCTGGGCCAAGTTTCTTCTTGCTACTGGGCTGTTCCTATTCTCTGTCTCTCTCCCCCTCCCCCGCTCATCCTCACCCCCACCGGCAGGTATTAATTTGAATGTGTTTTAAATGTATTTGCATGGGTGCAAATGAGCAACAGCTCTTTTTTTCCTTCCCCTGCCCCTGGGAGGGTGCAATGCCTTTCCAACCATGTGAAAAATACTACGCTTATTTCATCAAGGTCATAAAAGAGGGCAGAGGGGTAAGATGTGCTGTTTAGTGGCAATTTTCCTTATTTGAAACCTAGCTGGCTCTGAATGCAAGCCCTTGGGCAGGTGGCTGGCAACAACGGTTTTGCTGCTGGATTGGAAACTTAAATCTTCCTCCCTCCCTCCTTCTCTCTTTCTCTCTCCCCTCCCTCCCTCCCTCCCTTCATCTGTCTCTCCCCTTCCTTCCTTCCTTCCTTCCTTCCTTCCTGTCTCTCTCCTTCCTTCCTTCCCTCCCTCCCTCCTTGGTCTGTCTTTCCCCTCCCTCCCTCCTTCATCTGTCTCTCTCCTTCCTTCCTTCCTTCCTCTCCCTCCCTCCCTCCCTTCATCTGTCTCTCCCCTTCCTTCCTTCCTTCCTTCCTTCCTTCCTTCCTGTCTCTCTCCTTCCTTCCTTCCTGTCTCTCTCCTTCCCTCCCTCCCTCCTTGGTCTGTCTTTCCCCTCCCTCCCTCCCTCCCTCCCTCCCTCCCTCCCTCCTTCATCTGTCTCTCTCCTTCCTTCCTTCCTTCCTTCCTTCCTTCCTTCCTTCCTTCCTTCCTTCCTTCCTTCCTTCCTTCCTTCCTTCCTTCCTTCCTTCCTTCCTCTCCCTCCCGTGGTTCTTCTCTAGAAGTGGTTCATTTCACTTGATGGATGGATCTGCTCTGTAGAATATCTGAAAACTTCAGCTGGGGCAAGTCCTGGTGTTAGAGAAAGAATGGAACCTCCTTTTCTAACAGGTTGCACCAGTCTGAAGTCTACCGACCTAAAATTCCCAGCTGATCTTGATTTGTTGTTTATTAGTTCAGCGATCAATGCTTTGGAACTGTGGTGTTGGGGGAAAATTCTGAGAGTGCCTTGGGCTGCAAGAAGTTCAAACCAGGCCATACTCAGGGCTGACTGCAAGGTCTAAATCCTGAAGCAGGCGGGATCCAGATAGTTGAAGGACTGCCTTTCCTGACCAAGCCTTCCATCAGTCAGCTGGCGGTGCTTGGCAGCGGGGCAGCCTCTGAAGGGAGGTTACCTTGGTGCCACCTTGGACGCCTTGAGTGCCAACGCAGTAGAAACACAGTTGCTGCTGTGCCTGGCTGGGGAATTCTGGGAGTTGAAATCCACACCTCTTCAAGTGGCCGAGGCTGAGAAACACTGACCTAGTTGGTTTGGATTCCTTTCATTTGCTCTTGTTCTCCATTAGGATCTCTCCAGTTAAACTGCATTGAGAATGTATTGAATAGAATATAAATACTGTTTGTTTTGATAAAGTAGAAAAACAGCATCTGCGTGGACAGGACTATTTGCATGCAAGTTGATCTGGGTTGAGTCAGGCTGCGGCTTGTATTTGGACCAGAAGAGGGCGCTCAACATAGCAACTTGCCCGTTTTAGACTCTGTTCTAATTGCAGAGAAAGAGGACAAAAGCTTGTGGTTTAGAAAGACCTGAAATATGGCCTTGGTGCCCCTCTCCTCACCGCTTGCAAATTGCAGTTGCATGACCTATGCAGGGAGTGCCCCCTCGCCCGTTTGCACTGGTGGCTCATCCCAGACTGTCTACGCAGCAGCAGCGCAATGTAATGGGAATTTGGTAAATCCAAGGTGCTAAAAAGAACCATTTGGAGTGAGGAGGTGTCCCTTTAAGATGCTCTTTCTCCCTCCCTCTCTCTCTCTCTCATCACCCAGGCTAGAATCTTTTCTGCTAACCTCTGGCTTTTCATTGGTGGGAGTTTGCTTCTGTAAAGCCAAAAAGTGTTCAGAGTGTTGCCTTCTGAAAAGAGGTGGCCCTTTGCACAGCTGACCTCGCAGCTTGATGGTGGTGGGGGGGGACCCAAGGAGGGGAAGCCCCTCCTTTAACCTGTCTTGAGGTCTCAGGAGAAAAGGCAGGATGCTAAAATGAAAACACAGATTTACAGCGGGCAAAACTGGGCATGGCCCAGGAGTGGGCAGCTTTCCTTGTGCCAAATGAAGGTGTGGCTCTTGCTTGCAGGAGAGAAGAGTCTCTCCTTTTTAAAGAATCTGCTCCTGTCCTTTGCCCTGGATGTCTCTTTCCAGGAGGATTTCATAAGAACCAAGATGGTTTGGAACACCTGGGCAGGGCAGAGCCTGTTTGTAGATGTCCCCCAGCGTCCTTGTGGTTCCTGCTCTGGGCATTGTGCCCTTGGGTGTGGTTTAGGTCAGTTTTCCAGGTTGAATGCTGTTCTGGAGCACTGGCAGGATTCAATCCTTTCTAGGCATTTTCTTGGCAAGCCAGGGAGAGCCACGCTTTCCTGAGATCCTCTCTGGTTGGCCCACCTCAGGCTGGGAGACCTTGCAGGGTGGAGGATCCCACGGCCTGGAATCAGTTGAAAGGCATGGCAGTGTGTGGGCGGCTTGCTGTTCTCCTGGCAAGATGAGTCGTGTTCCTTTCTCCCACAGCTACCCCATGGCACGCCCTGGAAGGGAATCCACAGAGCTGACCTAGGAGAGGAAGGCTTGAGGGAGGGAGCTGCCTTGAGGTCTCCTGGAAGCCCTGGGTGGTGCATTTCAGGTGAACATAACTCTCCTTGGGTTATGCTCACCCAGAGGCCCAAAAGATCTGGTTCATGCTCAAACCAGCAAGGTATGAAGGATCAGCCTGCTAAGGGCAAACCAGTGATTTGGAGAAATCGACCCAACCTGTTCAGTTGCATGAAAGTGCAGCCACAGGCTGGTGTCTCAAGGTAGAGGAGTATGGAGATAACCTTGAAGGAATGTGACAGCAGTTACATAAACATCAGCTCAGCCCTGAGAAAGAGAAGGGGGGTGAGAAAGAAACTCAAGATCACCCCGCCTTGATCTTCTTGCAGCCAAGAGGAGGCAAAGCAAAACTCGGTCGAGATTCTGTTACTACTCTTCAACTGCAGAGTTCCAGTATTTTGTGGTGTCTGTTTCTGACCTGGCCTATCTTGAAAGGCTCTTCTTTGTGCCTTTAATATTCCTTGCGGTTCAAAGCAAGTGGCTTTTCCCTTCCGCCTCACAGAAGTCATGTGCCTTCTCCTGGTTGCGCTGTACTTGAATAGGTTCACACTTCACATTAAGCCATGGTTTGCTTCACGGCATTTGCTGAATAAGTCACAGTTGGCCAGGTCTAGGCTACACTTGAAATCCTACAGACCAGAATGGTGGGTTTCCATAAAATTGTGACCTGGAATCAAACAAGTGGCATCATGGTCTTGGTGATTTGAAATCCAAAACATTGAGTTGCTTATGCTTTAGAGCAGGGTATCTCAACCTCGGCCACTTGAAGATGGGTGGACTTCAACTCCCAGAATTCCCCAGCCAGCCATGGGTGGACTTCAACTCCCATGCTGGCTGGGGAATTCTGGGAGTTGAAGTCCACCCATCTTCAAGTGGCTGAGGTTGAGAAACACTGCTTTAGAGAGAGGCCAAGCCATGCATATGCTTCAGAAAGGAAAAGAGGGGAAGTGGAAAAAGTGTGGATGGCTGAATTTGGTATATACAGCTGGCAATAGTGGGAAATCTCAGCTGCTTAATTCTTGCATATATCAGTAATAAGTCATACAAATGTAACAAGGGCTGTGCTGGTGTGTGGTTGAAATTCTTGTAAGCCTACTTAGCATTTTTGGAGCCATGTTGGGGGGCCAGTGCTTCTGAGAAGCCTCAGGAGATGGGCATGAGCTCCAAATATCCTTTTCTTTGTGTTCTCCAGCAACTGGTGTGCAGAAATCTATGGCTTCTGGCTATGGGGGCCAACTGTAGCAGTTCTGAGCAGTAGCCCCAGGCAGGCCATGAAGTGGTCTAACCCCTCTCGAAGCCCATCGCAGCCTGTTGCCATCTCAAGGCAGTTGATTCCATCAGGACCTTACCAAAAATAGTGGCCTGCAATGTTTTCCTGTCCATCCTCACTCAATTTAATTGAGGCTGTGGATGTATTCTCCCCAGTGCCTGAGGACAGGACAAGCACCAAGGGGTGGAAGCATGACGGAGCAAGAGAACTGACCTTGAAACCAGCAGGGATTTCCTGAGTGTGAGAGCTAGGAAGCTGTGGAGCAGCCTGGCTCCCTGGAAGCATGGAGGCTTAATCACTGGAAGTTTTCAAGCTAGTTGGACAGCCCTTTGTCTAGGATGGTCGGAGGATTCCTGCCCTGACCCTCGTAGTCCCTTCCAGCCTTATGAGTCTATCTTCTTTAGCAGATCCTATGCTGAGCAAGGGGGGAATTGATACCTCTGAGTCCCCTTCCAACTCTGTGACTCGCTGGGTCTGTGTTCACTCCCCTTCTCTTGCCAAGCTGCCTGTCCTTTACTCTCCAGTTACAACCATCGACACGGATGGTCCCCCTCGGTCTCACTCTTTGCTTTTGGGTGTGGGGGGAGAGAGCCTGCCCTTTCCATCCGGGCCTGTGTTGAGGCAGCCTTTCTTAATCTGCAGGATTGATTTTCTACAGATGCATCCAGTTAACCTGGTTATCCTTCTGTTGATTAAAAGCTCCTCCGCATGGGTGTGCCTTTCTCTCTTCCTCCTTCCCCTTCCTTTCGAGAATTAAAATAAGTCATCATATCTCCAGTTCCCCAGAAGGAGGCTGACATCTTTCCGCAAAGCAGGGATCAGGGAGGCCAGTAGGTCAGCTGGCTCTCAAGTAACGCGCGGCCTGGGTCAGGACCGGCGTGGCTGACGACTCAATCTCTCTGGGTTCATAGCAACGCCGCCAAACTCGCTCACTAATACAACCCTTTGGTTGTTTTGACGCATAGACTAGTGAGGGAAGAGATATGCCGTCTGCTGATTGTGACCTCTGCCTGCTGAATCCGCAGCAAGCAGTTGTAGAATTCTTGGAGAGGGACAATCGTTCTGGGTTCCTGTGCCTGTTTGAGGTACGGGGGCGGGTGGGAAAAAGAGGGACTGGCCATGGGGCAAGA
Source organism: Candoia aspera (assembly GCF_035149785.1). Classification (NCBI taxonomy): domain Eukaryota; kingdom Metazoa; phylum Chordata; class Lepidosauria; order Squamata; family Candoiidae; genus Candoia; species Candoia aspera. The sequence continues at coordinate 23,324,850 of NC_086163.1, read as the reverse complement.
CTGCAAGGGTCACAGCAGCCTCGGGGGGTCTCTCCTTCCCTTCACCCAGCCTCAGCTGGACTCGGGTGCTGGTAAGAATCGATACTCATAATGGCAACCCTCCTTTTCATGCGTGAGTCCAGAGATGGGCACATTCCTTTCCTGGAGTGCCAGGGGGGCACGAGGCAACACATTAGCACCCTCATCCCTCAGATGGGCTTTGATTGGTGATGAGATTTAGAGGACATGGTTGGGAGCCCCTGGCTTGCAGGAAGGGAGGATAGATGCTTTATCTGGACAGCTTCCTCTTAATTGAGCAGAGAGTTTGTATTTGCAAACAGATGGCTCCTTGGCATCATTTATTTCTTATCTGTGCAGTGGGGATGATTTTCTGACAGAGAGCAAGAAGAGGTGGAGGGAATGGAGGGGGAAGAGAGGGAAAACAAGAAAGGAAAGATGCCTTTGATTCTTTTTCCTGCCCCAAATATCGCCATATTGTCTTCTCCAGAAGGGGAGGATGGGTCTGGAACTGGAACGGGAGGGGAGATTTTTCCTTGTGGGTTCCAGCTGTCCACCCTCCCTTGGCAGCCTGGCACTTTTGAAGGCCTTCGCCCTTCTGTTGGCGCATCCATGGCTTTGCATCATTGGGGCAGCAAAGGATAGAAGCTCCGTTGCAGAGCTGCAGTGGTGAGATGGGGACGTGCCAGCCTGGGTGCTACCAAAAAAAACCATCCAGGGAGCATGGGCAGAGGGAGGGGGGGTTGAGTGTTTGATATTTGCTCTGATATTTCTGCCTTCGCAGCATCATGGAGCTGGGATAAATCTTCCTCCTTGCAGGAAGGGGCTGTCTAGACCAACCTTCCCTGGTTTGGTGCCCTCCGAGAATTCTTACTGTCCTTGGTTTGCACAGTCCATGCTGGGTAGAGAGATGGCAGTCCAACCCATCTGGAGGACCACAGGTTGGGGAGGGCTTTCTGTACCTCAAGTGGAAGTGCCTACCCACATTTGTTGCAAAAGCCTTGTGGGGAACTCATTCCAAGTTTCTACCTAGACACATGGTGTTCCCTAATTTCCTCCCACCCTACAGCAATGACGCCCTCCTTGTTTCCCGGAGCAGACAGTGCTGCTTCCATGTCCTTTCCAGCACCTGGATGACAGTCTTTAAAACATGCTTTTAATTAAAATAAATAAATGAAGGGGATGGTGGCATGCTGCAAATGCACAGTGCAAGGCTCTAGCGCAGTGTTTCTCAACCTCAGCAACTTTAAGATGGGTGGACTTCAACTCCCAGAATTCCGCATGGCTGACTGGGGAATTCTGGGAGTTGCAGTCCACCCATCTTAAAGTTGCTGAGGTTGAGAAGCACTGAGCTAGCGTCTTCCTGATTCCTGAGAATGCTCCACGTGCAACAGGGATGGCTGCATCTTGGTGTTTCGTTGGGAAAGGTGCCTGCTTGCCAGACAAAGAGACAAAGCTGAGCTGAGGTGATCATGGGAGGCTCTTTTGAGAGGACAGAGGATGCGACACGCAACCATCTGAACGGTTTGTCTTGGGTTAAGAGCTCCAAGCTCGCACAATGGTTCTGTGCTTTGCTCTTTTCTCAGCTGTTTGTTTTTCAATTCCTTCGGTTTTTACCACCGTCCTGATTTGGGGATGACTTCCCGTCCTTTGCTACTTGGGCCTCTTTTCCGCTTACTAGAAAGCCGTCAATCATCCTGCCTAATTTTCCCACAGATGATGATGATGTTGAGGAGGAGGAGGACACACCACAAAGTCAGTGTCGACTCTTCGCGGCCACGTGGATAGACCTCCTCCAGGATGATCTGTCCCCAGCCCGGCCCTTCAGGTCTTCCCAGGGTGCCTGCCCCCAACATTGCCATAATCCAGTTATCCATTTTGTAATCCGCTCGGCCGTGTCTGATTCTCAGAGACTGCCTAGACGAGTCCCTGCAGTTTTCAGGTTTTTCAGAAGTGGTTTGCCATTGCCTCCTTCCTAGGGCTGAGAGAGAGTGGCTGGCCCAAGATCACCCGGCTGGCTTTGTGCCCAAGGCAGGAGTTGAACTCACGGCTTCCTGGTTTCTAGCCTGGTGCCTTCGCCACTACATCAAACTGGCTCCAGTTATCCACAGAAGCTGCTTTAATGGCCAACCAACAACTCTTCCTTGGTTGGGATGACTATTCCCTGGCATTGCTGGTCATTCTCCCATTGGGGAGGGCCTGCTTGTGGTGCCAACCAGGAGTAGCAGTCGGCGCTTGGCTTTGCCTTCTTCTCTCCTCCTCCTTCCCCTCCCCTGGCATTGCCCTCCCCAGACTTTTGAGAGTCTTTCCTGTGTTCAGCCGGAGAGCAGGATGTCTCCCAAACGTGAGCCGTGGTCACGCCTCCCCTGCATCTAATGCAGCTTAACGAGACAGCAGGGCTGAGACCACACAGCTGCATTTGCATGGTCTGATGGAGGGAGAACTGGCTGCCTTCGGGAGCAGTTCCCCCCCCCCCATTCTGAAATCCTCAGCCTGGGGCTTGCTAAAACTGGTTTGATTACTTGCGGTGCAGAAAGAAAAAAACTGTTTTCTTTTGTTTTTAAACCCATTCCTGTGTTTTCCAGCATTCTGTCTGGAGTGTTGCCTTCCCAGCTCTTAGCAAACAGATTGGCTGCCTTCCCAAGGAAAGGCATAAATTAAAAGCCGGAATGGATCCTGCCTGAAGTGAAAACTGAGATGGTTTTGCAGCAGGCGACACGCAGGGGTTTTTTTGGGGGGGGGGAGGTTAGACTATGTCTCTTAAAAAGCAGAGGACCCCTGATGGTGGAGCTGTAAGCTCTCAGCAAACCTTTCCCTTGCAGCCCAAGGGCTAGATGCAGATAGAAGCCAGCTTCTCTGGATTAGGAAAGACAAGCCATGATCAGGCAGTGTGGGGTGTTGGAAAGGATCCTCCACTGCAGTCCTGCACCACACTGCCCACCACCGATATAGGTAGTCCTTGACTTAACGACTGTTCGTTTAACAACGGCCCAAAGTTGCAACGGCCTCAGAATGGGTGCTTTATGGCCTGTAAAGCACTTCTGAGGGTCACAAAACATTGCACCACCACCCGCGGTCGCATGATTGCAGTTTGGGCGCTTGGCAACTGGCTCACGTTTATGACCAGTTGCAGTGCCCCGTGATCACGTGATTGCATTTTGTGACTTTCTTTGCCATTTTCTGGCAAAAAACGCTCACTGGAGAAGCTGGATTTGCTTAATGACCTCCATAAAAATGATTGTAAAATCGGGTCTGGTCACGTGGTAACTCGACTTAAGATGGGAATTCCGCTCCCAATTGTGGTCGTAAGTCGAGGACTACCTATACATCACACCTCTTTTAGGTGGCCAAATTTTCCAAGTGGATCAGCCTTATTGCTTTGCCCTGCTAAGTTTACAAGACAGGAGGAAGAATTTGGCTGCGTTTACACCTTGCACTAAGCCAGGATCTGTTGCAATTGCTGGGCTTCAGTTCACATATCACACTAAGCTAAAAGCAAGCCACGTTACAGCTTAGCACCATGTGCGGATTGTGCCTTTGGAATTAAATAGTCCTAGCCTGGCTAAGATCCAAGGTAGGTCTCCCTGCTTGAGAAGTATTTGTGACCTGATATTATTTATAGGCATGTATGATGATGGGAAAGTGAGGGCAGGTGACAAGAAGGACATCACTTGGCAAGTGTGAACCAGTAGCATTGTTGTGACATCACCTAGTGTGGCCCAACATTATGGTTAGGAAGGGACACCTTGTCTTGGCCAGCACTGTTAACCCTGTTACGGTGATTCCCAGCATGTTAGGTTCATCTGTCAAAATGGGGGATTTCCAAATCTTCCTTCCACCAAACTGCTGCTGGGGATTCTGGCCTGCTGCTGCAGAGCAGATGGTTGGATGCAGAGATAAAATCCACGCTTGGAGAACAATTGGAGATGACTCTTTCCCCTCTTAGCTAACCAGGTCCAGAAAGTCTGTAAGGCAAGCACCCTCCATCCAGTTGGACATCCAGAAAAATTCTCTAATGGTAAACCTGCAGAAGGTTTGAACCTTGCGGGGGAGATGGGCGGTGATGAATTTGACAAACAAACAAACAAACAAATAAACGGTGTCTGGCTGGCCATCTGACCAGGATACTAGAGTAGTGGGTTTCTGCACTGGGCAGGGGGTAGACTAGGTGATCTCCAAGGCACCTTCCATTCGATGATTCTGTGACATGGAGAGAAGTCTCATCTTTGGAGGGACATTGCTGCAGCGCATGGAAATCCAGAGATTGTCTCAAAGAAACCGCTCGCCCTGCCGTTCTCCATCATGAAGGTTTCTCCCGTTGCCCAAGGCCATGATGTGGGATTAGTGTGTGGTTGTAAACTCAGCCCTGTGTAGCTTTGCGAGCCAGGATGTAGCTGGGGAATTCTGGGAGTTGAAGTCCGCACAGCTTAGAGTTGCCAAGGTTGACAAACCCTGCTTTAAATCATATAGTGCCCAAAGCTTTCCGTTCCTTCCCTTGCTTTTATTTTATTTTTGTGGAATTAAACAAGCCACCCACTTTGAACTTGGGCGTTTGTAGCCTCACGGCGGTGAACACTCTAATTACAAGATTTGCAGGCTGGCGCGTGTTGGATCGCCTCTTCGGGATGAAGCTTGCTCTCTTGGCCCTGCCATGCCTATATAACCACCCCTCCACCAAAAAAAATCCTGGACTTGCCTTCCTGCAAAGTCTGGGAATTTGCGCTCCAGTTGCAAAGGCCGTAAGGAAACGGGCAGTGAACCATCTGGAGGCCTATTCCTTCCTTCCCACTCAGCTCAACAAATAAATGGCAGATGATTCATTTCTTTTACCAGCTCCATCTCTCCCAAAGTTTACCTTAAATGACCTCCTGGCACCTCTGCAGCGGGCAACACTTTTTGTTGCCATCTGAAGGAGAACAAAGATGGGGAGGGCTGAGTGAATTCTGCCCCAGAATTGGGGAATTCTTCCCTAGCTGTAGTTGGATCACAGACCTAGAGAAAGCTTTGGTTTGGCAGATCTGAAGTCACCGATTTTTTCCTTCTGCCCCCCCCCCCCCGCGGAAGGGGGGAAGGGGCTCCCCTCAGGGTTCTTAAGCTTGATCAGAAATTGCCCCCTCCCCAAAAAACCTGTTTCAGCTTTCAAATCTTCAGGACTAGAAACTTCTGTTTAGCTTTGTTTTGCTTCTTTCAGATGGAGATGGGGCGGGGGTTTCTGGGGATGATGAGTTTTGATAGTCCTGTTTTTTTGGAGTGGGGGAGACTGATCACTGGCACTGGAGCACCCCTGTTCCTCCTTGTTGACCTGGGTTCTGTTCTTCTGCACCACCTGGGAAGGCATCCTGTGAAGTTGTTTACAGTGTTGGCCCAAAGAGGGGTTTTGCTCGGTCTGTTGAGTAATTGCTCTCAGAGGCATCCAGCAGAAGCCGCCATCATCTTTATTGACACTCAACGTCCCAAGGCCCTTCAGCGTATAACAGGGTTTCTCAGCCTGGGCCACTTGAAGATGTGTGGACTTCAACCCCCAGAATTCCCCAGCCAGCAAGCCAGCAATTCTGGGAGTTGAAGTCCACACATCTTCAAGTGGCCAAGGCTGAGAAACACTGGTGTATAAGAAGAAAGAGAACGAAGGTCTGAATTTTTCAGCTATGTACCTGGATCAAACCTCAACCAAGGGGTCATGAATACAGGTAGTCCTCACTTAATGACCACAATTGGGACTGGAATTTTGGTTGCTAAAAGAAGCAGTCATTAAGCGAATCTGACCTGATTTTACAATCCTTTGCGGCGGTCACTAAGTGAATCACCATGGTCGTTAAGTGAATCATGCAGTTGCCCATTGATCTTGTTTGCCAGAAGCCAGCCAGGAAGGTCAAAAATGGTGATCATGTGACCACATGACACTGCGATGGTCATAAATGCAAACTGGTTGCCAAGTGCCTGAATCATGATCACATGACTGTGAGGATGCTGCGACAGTCATAAGTGTGAGCACCGGTTGTAAGTCAGGGTTTTTAGCACTGTCGTAAGTCTGAACCATCTCTAAATGGTCATTAAGTGAGGACTACCTGTAGGAATGGCACTGGAGCAAAATTTGGCAGTCTTTCTGGAGTTTAGAGGAGAGCTATTAGTTGAAAGAACCAGTCTGGTGTCCTGGTTAAGGCATCAGTCTAGAAACCGGGAGGCCATGAGTTCTAGTCCTGCCTTAGACACAAAGCCAGCTGGGGGATCCTGGGCCAGTCACTCCCTCTCAGCCCTAGGAAGGAGGCAATGGCAAACCACTTCTGAAAACCCTTGCCAAGAAAACTGCAGGGTCTTGTCCAGGCAGTCTCCGAGAATTGGACACAACTGAGTGGATTAAAAAAAAAAAATCAGCTGAAAGGTGGTGGAGAACGACAGTGGCCGGTTAGAAAGGGCGATGCTAGGCCTGCCTGCAGTGGATGCAGATGACATCATTTGTGTCATTTGAACAAAGAGGTCGTGATGCCTGTGATGTCGCCTGCCCTCCCCACCAACGCCTGCGATGGCTTCCCGAATGAAGCATCCCCAGGATGGCGCATTGAGCGTTTACCTTTAGAGAGAGCAGTAAAGCAGACATGGCTCAGGAGGGGGGGAGCTGTGTGATGAAAGGAGGCACAGTTAATGGGGGTGGTGGTACAGTGGATAAAGCAATGATGTGGAGGTCTTGTACCAACAGAGCAGGAATGAGGCCATATCACGCACATCAGATTTTTCTATTCCTCCCTCCACTTGGTTGGGGGGGGTGTCTAATAGGCTTCACCGGTCGAATTTCTACACCCTGCTAGCTTGGAGCGTGCTAATCTTGGCTAGGCATCTTTTGTGACCCACACAGTTGGGTGCCAGCCTGCTCCGCGATGGGCTTACGGTGCAAAAGGTTGGGCCACCCTTAAATGTGGGTTAATATGGGAAGGAAGCTGCCCCCGGCAACCCACACTTTTCAGATGGCCTGCTCTCCCTTACTAAGGTACTTTCAGCCTTGGATCCTGCATATCCACTGCAGTGAAGTTTTATTTTTTGTTAGCTGTTTGGGCCCCTGAGTGGGGCCAACCGGTGACTGGCTTACGGCATCTTTGGGAACACGGGTGCTTTTGTGGACGAAGAAGGCAAGGTGCAAATAAATGCGTCCTTGTCCCTTGCTTTCCAAGGAAGGTGGTGGGGAGGTGTCCTTTTAGTCCCTTTCAAGACAGGTAGAAATTGGGCCTGCAGGCGAACAGCATCACGTTCTAGCAAAGTCGGCTAGGAAGGGCCCCCGCAGTGGAGATCTGGGGCCCTCCTTGGCCCTTGCTTAGCCCCTTGCTCTTTTCAACAGGGAAGCCCCTGCTTGTCTCTGGGGCCACCCCGTGTGGCCTCCTGATCGCTGGGGAGTCGGCAGTGCCATTCCGAGGGTGGCGGGACCCACGAAGCGCTCGCCGTTTACGCCAGGCATTACCATATGGACCCCATAAATTAAGCCATTCCAGGAAACAAATGGTGGATTTATATGCTTCTCCTTGCATGTGTGCCTCGTTGAACCTAAGAGCTTTGCGGCAGCGTTCGCACAAGCCATTCATCTTATTTAGCTGCTCCGGTTTTAGAGGACTAATCCTTAAAAAAAATTGGATCAGCCATTTAAAAAAAATCCTTTCTATTTATCAACCTAAGGGCTGTGCGGTCGTAAATCAAAACGCTTGGGGAGAGACAGGGAGCTCCCCTTTCATCTCCTCCTGTCCCTTCTCACCCCACAACTCACAGCTTTTGCGTTCGGGTCCTGCCTTATATAGGAAAGCTCGCTCGGTTTGTTATCTTTGGATTGCCTTTCGGAAAAGGCGAGGCCCTGATTCTGCCCAGCAAGAGGCCGGGGCTTAGATTGTTTGTTTGTTTGTTTCTTTAGGCACACCCTCCTACTATGAAAACCAGGGCGTTGTGTAATCCAGGGGAAGACCCACAACAACAATGAAAAGGCCAGATTCCCTCATGGATTTGGGGCCAAAGAAATGAGGAGGAGTCTTGGAGTGGGATAAGCCGGGCTAGTTAAGTCCACGTGCCCAGATTTGCGTGATTTAATCTGAGTAATTGGGGCTGGACCTGTAATTTCTATGAGGGTGAGATCTGGCACTCTGCTGTGAAGGCTTTCTCTGAAAACCTTGGATTGAGAAGGTGGGCTGTTTTTTTCCTTTTCAAAATGGAAGCTGAAAGCCAGAAGAAGCTAACCTGGGGAAGACCATGTCCAGGTCCACCTTTAGCTGTGATGGCTCTCAGCTGGTGGCTTTCTCAGAGGGTGCTTGATATGAGTAGCTATAGCAAGAAGGAAGTGTCTGGAGCAGGGTTTCCCAACCTCAGCATCTTTAAGATGTGTGGACTTCAACTCCCAGAATCCCCCAGCCAGCCATGCTGGCTGGGGGATTCTGGGAGTTGAGTCCACTCATCTTAAAGTTGCCAAGGTGGAAAAGCACTGATCTAGGGGAAAGGCAGGATATAAATCTAAACATTTATTAAGATGATGGTGATGATGACGGCGACTTAATATAGCTGCCCGCTCCAGAACCTATTGATACTTATTATTAATAGTGATTAATAAGCTAAGTAGGTCCAGTTCCCAATACTTGTGTGGAATCTTAACCTATTCACTTGTGCGTGCATGTACCTACACACCCACACAGCCAAATTCCTGCTGGAAAGAATGAAAGGACACCTGTGTCAAACTCAAGGTGGTTTTAAAAGGTGAGGTGAGGACTAGCTGAGGGTGCCACACCTTTGTTAGTTGTTGTGCTCACCTGGCCTGGAACACCTTCTCTCTTTGATCCTGGAAGTAATGTGGGACAGTTCTCACCAAATAGGTGAGGAGGCTCCAAGGTGCTCCTACGTGCAGAGGTCTAAGCTAGGGGTGGTTGGGCATCTTCTGTCAAGAGTTGGGTGCCTCAGAAGAATCACCCCTTGGGACCAGTTAAACATGGGTTTTGCCTCCTTTCTGCATCTTGCTTCTGTTCCATTTGGAAAGGGGTCTTTGGGGAGGGTTCCCAAGGGGTCCCCCTGTGGACGGTCCGTTAGAAAGAAGAGGTTTGCTGATAGCTGTCAAAAGTCTCTGCAGACGCATTTTAACTTGGGCCTCCTAACCTCACACTGCAGATGCTGGCAGCTGAGCTCCTTGACAATGCTGGGGTTTCAGACTGACTCCATGTCACCTAGCAAAAAAAAACACATGGCGTCTTACTAAAGATTTTGCTTATAGACGTCTGTTGAAGTTCTCCATGCCATCTGCGCAGCCCTAAGGACTTGCCTTGGCCTGGTTGACGTACAGGTAGTCCTCGACTTATGACCATTTGTTCAGCGACTGTTCGAAGTTACGATGACACTGAAAAAAGTGGCTCGCGACGGGTCCTTGTGCTTACAACTGTCACAGGGTCTCCACGGTCATGTGATCAAAATCAGGCGCTTGGCAGCTGGCATGTATTTATGGTGGTTGCAGCATCCCACGGTCACATGACTGCCATTTGTGACCTTCCCAGCCGGGCTTCCGACAAGCCAAATCAACGGGGGAAGCCGAATTTGCTTAATGACCATGTGATTCGCTTAACCGCTGCTGCAAAAAATCTCATAAAATCAGGCATGGTTAGCGACTGACGTTCTGGTCCTGATTGTGGTCGTAAGTGGAGGACTACCTGTAGTGTGTTCCAAGAAAGGTGTGTGGCTGGGCATCTTTCTGTTCCCACTTCCAACTGTAGGAAAAAAACCCTTCCCTTTCCTTTAGGAGAGCTCAGGTGCACTTTGGCTGTGCAGCACTTGACCTCCAGGATCCAGGTCGTGCCCGCTGACCGCTTTCTCCCTTCTTTCGATCTAGGCATCACCATTGCCTTCAGAGGCATCTGCTGCAACGCCCGTGGCAGACGAGACCACCCAGCGCCCTGCAGAGGGCCCGGCTGCAGGAGCCACGCTGGACTACAGGGCAGCTTTCAATGTGGAGGGAGCAGGCCCACCAGCTACAAGTAAGCGCTGCGTTTATTGTTCACACATGGGGGGGGTGCGTGTGAGTGCATCCGTGTCGGTGGGTGTGCTGCTGCACCAAGGAAGAGATGCGCAAGGTGAGGGAGCACATCTGGCCCAGCGCATGTAATGCAGAGGTGGGTCAGCATCCAGACTGGGCAAAGGGGGTTGCCTTCCTTCTGAGGGTGGGGGAGACGTATAAGGGGCAAACGTGAAGGACGATTTTCACCCCTGAGGGGGATGCAAATGGCTCTGTCTGGAGCTGATCTGTCTGCATTTTTGTAAGGAAGGTGCAAAGGTGGTGGGATCGTTCAAGCATCCTTTTCCCGCAAAGAAGGACAGGGGCCCTGGTTGTCTAACTCCCATCCTTCAACCTGATGCCCTCCCTCCAGGTGTGCTGAAGCATGACTCCCCAACTTGCCTGTGGTGATGCTGGCTGGGGATGATGGGAGCTTTGGTCCTGCTCCTGTGAGCGGGAAAGCACTGGGATGGGAAGAGATGGCTGAAACGGGCCAGGTGGTGGTGGGACAACCACCCTGCCTCTCATCATGGTGGCTAAAAACACATGGAGAATTTTGGAGCTGCTCTTTTGAGGGTTTTCCTAGAACAGAGGGCAGGATCCCGGGGTGTCCAACAGCCTGCTGCTTCTCTGCTGACCAGCGACTTGCTGCTGCTGGATCAGGAGCAGAGCTTTTGGTGGTCCACAGCTGGGCTTGGCTAAAGTCCACCTCTGGGATGTTCTCCTGGCTCAGGTGTGGCAGATCTTTTCACACACACACAAACACACCAGCTTTTTCTGGGAGGCTTGGCAAAAATTGGGAGGAGCAAGAATTGGTCTGTCGATCTGAATATTGGGAAGGGCCTGGTGGCCCCCTTTCAACGCAGACGCTTTTTTAAAAGGCACCGGCTGTTGCAGGCGGCAGCCCGCGTCTGTCGCTTGGTGCATCTAACCGAGGGAGTGGAGAATCGCTTCTAGCTGAGAGCAGAGCGGCCGGGCAATACCGTCTTCTGGAACTGCACCAAGATCCGGTACCGCAAAGCCTGTGTGGTCTTGGTTCTGAGGCAGCAGAATTGGGCTCAAGCAGGAAGCCTGCTTTGGGCTGTTGAGACTCCCCTGGAAGAGAATCGGGGATGTTTTGCACTGCTCCCTGCTCTCTCTTCCCTTCCTCCAGATACAGCTAGATCAGACTTCTCCAACTTGGTGCTCCCCAGAGGTGTGGTTGGCACTGCCAGAATTCTTTCCTGGCTAAGAATTTTAGGATGTGCACTTCCAGCACAACGGGAGGACACCGGGGGTTGCTGGAAAAAGGCCCCTTGTCCTTTCCTCTCTGGAACCCTCTCCCTGGGAGCCAAGGCAAAAAATCTGGCCCGGCGGCTCCTCTGATGGCCCTCTTGAATCAGGTTGGGGAGGCTGTAAAGTGGCTCCAGAGTGATTTACTGCTAGCCAGCTGGGAGCGGAGTTCCGGCCGGGAACTTGCCTGCATTAACGATGAGTTGCTTAAGAGAGGCGACTGACTAAGGGAGGATGCCAGTCATCTCCTGGGAGGGGGGGGCGTTGTGTTGTGTTGTGAGAAAAGAGCCTGTCAGGATCTCAGCGTTCAGGGAGGAGGAGAAGATTGCACACAGAGGAGGTTAGAGGAGGAGGAAGGATGGTCTGCCCAGCCTTGCATCCCTCGGTGTTGGTGTTTTGAAGGCCTTGCCATTGGCTGCGCTTCACAGAGAAATTAATAGAAATGTAATAGAAACGTGAATAATAAGTAAATAAATTGCATGGCTTTTCCAAACAGATTATGGCCTTCAGGTCCCATCTTTCCCAGACCTGAAGTCCCAGAGTTATGGGGCTTGTTCAGGACCACTGGAAGGCAAGAACGGAGCAGTCCCACACACGTGTGAATGCGTTTTGCTCCAGAAAAACTTACTTCATGCAGCTGCTTGGCTTTTTCCCACTAATGCCGCCAAGCTCCTGCAATTCAGACAATTAACGCAACTCCTACAGTAGACATTGGCTTGCTCTACTGTAGATGGGGAAAGGCAGGGAGATAAAAGTGCTTCTTCTGAGTGTCTGGTGAGAACTGCTGATAAGGGCATTTCCTTGTTTCTTTTGATTCCCAATGACACCCCCCCCAACTGCGGTGAAAAAGAATTTAAAAGGCTGCAACTTGTGCAGGCTCTTGAGATGGACACGCTAAGTCAGTCCAGCAGGGACAAGGACAGAGAGTGCCTTTGTATCCTGGCCCAGAGCTCAGCTGGAGGCTGTATTGCCATCCCCAAAGATGTTTGTCCCTGGGAAATTGAGTTCAGGGAATGACCTTACAGAAGGTACTAGCCACGGTCTGTTTTACATTAAACCACATGGGCAGTGTTTCTCAACCGCGGCAACTTTAAGATGTGTGGACTTCAACTCCCAGAGTTCCCCAGCCAGCTTGCTGGCTGGGGAATTCTGGGAGTTGAAGTCCACACATCTTAAAGTTGCCGCGGTTGAGAAACACTGTACACAGGCATGGGAAATTGCATCAGTTGAATACATGCACAATGTATTGAATACATGCACAATTGAATGTATTGAATTGAATGCATGCACAGTTGAATACACGCACAACCCAGCAGCCTTCTTTCCCCCCCACTTTGTGGAAAAAATGACGGGATGGCACAGGAAATCTGCAGCAGGGAAGATTCCTTTGGATCTCTCACCCCCTTAAAATTCTGTGAACGAAGCAATGCCCTTGCACAATAAGATACTTGTCTAGAAGCATCCGTAATCCGCCGAGGGAGACACAGATGGGCGGTGTGTCCCCAGGGGAGCTTTTGCGCTGGCCTGTTGCAGCAGAAAAGTAGAGTTTTGCAGGAAGTTCAAGAGCAACTGAGGCATTCCAGCAGGCGCTTTTCCAGAGAGAGAGAGAGAGAGAGAGTGTGTGTGTGTGTGTATTAATTCCCCTTCAGGAGCGAGAATTCTATTGCTGCCTTCCCATAACATGCTTCCCCAGAGTGACCTTCACCCCATTTTTTGCAGCCAGCCCCGTTTTTTCAGTTCATGGAACTAACCAAGGGCCTGATCATGCACAGCACATTAGGCTGCAATGCAGCTGGGGAGACAGTCGCTTGACTGGGCTGTGCGAACGCTGTGGCCTCCCCCCCCCCCCCCCCCGCTCTGTCCGTGCTGAAACGAAGTGGCTGACTTCTGAAACGGATTTCAGATGCTCCTCTGGGGATATGGGGGAAATCACTTCCATTTGCTACTTAGGAAGTTCCCAGCATGTGAAATTTGTATGTTAAGGTGCCACAAAACTCTTCGCTTGGTTCATTCTGCCGCACGCGATTCAGCTGCAAACTTTGCAGGGCGGGGGCTCCTGAAAGGACAATAAATGAACACGTGCCCACTCCCAGCCCCCCACCCCCACCACAAACAAAACTAATGGTGCCATGGGTGTCAGGAGCAAGAAATAAACACTGTTTCATTTTAAATTTCACTTTTTGACCTCTGCACCAGTGTTTCTCAACCTTGGCCATTTTAAGACGGGTGGACTTCAACTCCCAGAATTCCCCAGCCAGCATGGCTGGCTGGGGAATTCTGGGAGTTGAAGTTCACCCATCTTAAAATGGCCAAGGTTGAGAAATGCTGTCCTATACAGTGTATCTCCAGAGATCTCAAACTTTGCAGCAGACAGCTATCCAGAGCAAATGTTGACCATGTTCTCATTTTGCCAAGGAAACCTGATCATTTTTTTTAAATGTGACCCTCCTCCCACTCGCAAGCTGTTGGTGAGCCCCTTAGGGGCATCTCAACCCACAGTTTGAAAAACCTGGCGCTTAGCACCGGCCATGGTGCAGCTCGATGGGCTGGGAGGTGCAGGCTGTGAGCCCCTTTTCAGGACATCAGGGAGACTATTTTATTTATTTGTTTATTTTAATTGGCCTGGCTTTATTTTGTTCGTTGGCTTTAATTTGTTTTTTTATTTTAATACTTTCCCACCCCCCAGCTCCCCCCGCGTGGTTTCCTGAGCATTTTCCCACAAGAGCTGGGGAATACCAGTTTCCTGGGGGCTGGGTGCAATTGTTCCAAGTGATCGAGAGCTTTGCTGCTGGCCTGCTCGGTCCAGGGTGCAAACGGGATCCTTTCGATCGTTCTTTCCCCCAAGTCCCCAGAGGCGTTGCAGTTTTCGATTTCTCCAGCAGATGGCGAGTCCGTGCCCCGAGTAAATAATCCGGCAAAGTTGGCCAAAATGCAAAGTTGATCCCCCCCCCCGCCCCCAAGGCCTGCTTATCTGTGTGGACACCCTGCTGCTATGCCAGTCCTGACTAAAGTCCGTCTTGGTTGAAATTTCCTCGAACGACTCCCCGTGACCCTCCGCGCCCCTTTCTTAAGGCCGCGTTAAAAATTCCAAGTTTGCAGGAAGATCCAGACCCTTCCGCCCCCGGGGGTGGCTTCTGACTTCGACTTTGGGGGAGCTTCCAAGCCCGAGAGTTCTCCCAGAGCGGTTCCTCTTGCAGTGGGGGGGTCCAGGAAATGCCGCTCGCCCCACCGTTGTACTTTCACCCATCGCGCTCAGCTGCTTCCCTTTGGGGACGAGTGTCAGCCCAGTCGCTGCGGATCGTAAGCCAGGGTTCAGGATTTCGCGCAAAGGCGCGGCTTATTTATCAGCAGATCGCGGTCATGCAAAGAGCGGCTTCGGGGTCTGCAGCCTGGACCCTCGGCCGGGGCGGTGGGGTCGGGCAGAGGGGGCAACCGGGGGGGCAGACCCCGCGCTGGCGGGGCGCGCTGCGAGGCGCTGCCAACCTGGCCAAGCCCCGGGGATGCGCACGGAGGGCGTGCGGGCGTCACCTGAGCCGGGACGGGAGTGGCACCGCGGGCCTTTCGAGTGTCCTGAGCGGGCGCGGAGGGCCGGCTGCGACAGCTCTTCCCGAGGACGCGCGGGCAGGCGGCTGCCAGTCTGCCCGCCCCTCCGCGGCGCCTGGCCACTTGCGAAGGGGACCCCGCCGCGGGTCTCGGGGCTCCCCTCCCAGCCCCCCCCGCTCGTGGCTCGCCCTTGCCCCCCCCCGCGCACGTGCCCGGCTTTCCCCGGGGCGGGGGGCGGAGAGGCTCCCGCGGCCCGGTCGGAGCCGGTGAGTCACTCGGCGGCGGCGGCGGCGGCGCGGCTCCGGGCGGAACAGGAGCAGCTGGGCTGGCTCGGGCCGGGCCCCGCGGCGGGCGGGCGGGGGAAGAGCAGCGCCAGCAGCAGGAAGTGGGGCAGGGCCAGCGAGCGGAGGCAGCCGAGGCCAAGCGCTGCCGTGCGCCCTGCTGCTCCGCCCGGTGCGCGCCCGGGAAAGTTGCCCCGGCGGCCGCGCGCTGCTGCGCCGGCCATGGAGGAGCGGAGGAGTCCCCGCTGGGCCGCCCGGCCCCCCGGCCCCGGTGAGTGAGCGCCGCCGCCGCCCCCCCCCCCGCGCGGGGATGCCCCGCCGCCGCCGCGATGCTGGGCGCCTGCGAAGTCCGCGGGCCGGGAGGGGGAGGGTGACGTCACCCGGGGATCTCTGTGCGTGCTCAGAGGCGCCCTCTCTCCCGAGCCTGGCGTGGGCGTGCTGGAAAGGAGCCGGGGAAGCTGGCCGTCTTCCCAGAAGAACGGGTGTGGGCGGGGGCGGCCCCGGCCGGACTTTTGAAGGGCTCCGCGGCTCTGCTCGGGGGCGCCCTGCTCGGGGTCGGGGGTCCGGCTTGGGAAGGGGGTGGGGCGCGGGGGGTCTTGCAGAGGAGCGCCCCTCCCGAAGGAGCGCTTTCTGCGTTGGGGGGGCTGCGAGAACGGCCGCCCTCCCCGTCCCTGGCGCGCCTCGGCTCGGCTCGGCTCGCCCACCCTCGGCTGCCTTGGAAATCCGTCCCCCGAGGGAGGCGCTGGCGCGGCTGCTCGCCTGGGGAATTCCCTGCCACAGGATGCCTCGGCAGCCTTGCGTGGCCCTCGCTGCCGTTCCTTCTGCGTCGCTTGCGGGGGCTGCCAGCTTCGGACGGCCCCCTCCCCACCTTGAATGCACTTGTCTAGCCAGGCTTTTCCTCCACGTGTCCTCTGGGGGCCAACTTGGAACGGCTCAACGGTGCTTCTAAACTATATTAAATAATCGTATAAATGTGGGAGTAATGGCGTTGACATTAATCTTGCTGGTATTGGACAGTAATGGATAATAGCCAGGCTTCTTACCTTAACGGGTAGGTGAGCGTATTCTGGAAACCAGTTTAAAGTGGCTTCCGGATTTAAAAGGCAGATGGGGGGCGGGGGAGGACTGTTGGAGAGTTCCCAGTTAGTTTTTCTTCCTTCACCTCTTCCCTTCAAAGCCTGTCCAAGGTGGTTTACAAGGGCAGCGATAAAAGGTGTAAAAGAACATCCTCCAGGACATCTGCATTAAAAAGGAAGTAAATGAAACCTAAAGAGCCAACAGGAAGGTATAAAAAGGAGAGGAAAGCTGCAGAGCTGTTTTCTTGAACGCTTTCCAGCCCCTTTACCAGCAGGGGCTGTAAGAAGCATTGTGTTTTCTTCTGGGCTGTCAGTGGACAATTTTGTGTGTGTTGGTGTGCACCTGTGCATTGGGAAGCTCAGGGCCAGCTGAGCTGTGGGTTCTCTGCAGTGGATCAGGTGATCAGTAGGGAATAGCTTAGACAGGGGCAGGTAGTAATATTCTGAGTCATTTCCCAACCCTTTTTCCCATAGGGAATTTTCCAGGATTTTTTTTTCTCCATCACCCCTGACCCGATCCAGCCCAATTTTGAAAGCAGTCATTCTTTTGCTAGCTTTCCCCCCACCCCCCAAATTGTGCCCCATTCTATTTTGTATTTAGAGAGTTACCCAAAGGTAGTCCTCACTTAACAACCACAATTGAGACCGGAATTTCGGTTGCTAAGCAAAGGGGTCATTAAGCGAATCTGACCCAATTTTACAACCTTTTTTGTGGTGGTCATTAAGCGAATCACCATGGTCATTAAGTGAACCACATGGTTGTTAAGTGAATCATGTGGTTCCCCATTGATTTTGCTTGCCAGAAGCTGGCTGGGAAGGTCAAAAATGGCAATCACATGACCACGGGATGCTGCGACGGTCATAAATGCGAACCGGTTGCCAAGCACCCAAATCACGATCACGTGACCATGGGGACACTGAGACGATCGTGTGAGCATTGGTTGTAAGTCACTTTTTCAGCACTGTCGTGAGTCTGAATTGTCACTAAACAATGGTCATTGAGTGAGGACTACCTGTACTGACATGTAGACAGACTGCTGAACCCTTTCCATAATTTCTTCCATTTCCATAATTTCTTCCATAATTTAATTTCATAATTTAAGTTATTCCTTTCATAACTTAATTTCATAATTGGGTCAGAAAAAGCTTTGCAGAAAAAAAACGGGGTGCCTTAAAGATGTCTAGGAAGGGGGACTGGGAGAGCCATGTGTAACCTTACCAGCCTATGCACAAATGGCAGCAGATGCTGAACAGCTGTAAAGGATGCAGCGAGACTGTGCTGATGGACTCTTGATGGCCCCCTCTTGATGGCTGGGAAGTTGGGGCCCGCTTGTTGTTCAGGATTGATGGAAAGAAGTAGAAAGATGACCTTGAAGAACATATGTGGTGGCTGTTAGCAAAACATGAGCCTAGCCCAGGAAAACAAGAAAGTGTCAGAAACTCAAGAGTACCCCATCTTGAGTCTCTCTGGTGTCAGAGGACCGCTGTCAGGCTTTCAAGATTCTGTTGTTATAGCCTATATCAACAAAATAGAGTTTGGCTATTCATTGTGGCGTGTTTCCTACCTCGATGGGCTGCCAGTCAAACAGGCTTAGGTCTCCTGTAGAAACCCTGATGACATCGCTGGCCCCTCTGTTTGACTTGTAGGCGGCTTTGATGTTTGGAGGCAAACTGTCCGTTTGGCAAAGAGGGTTACCTTTGGAGATGGTAGAAGTCCTCAAGGCAGGGGCTTAGCCATGACCGAGGAGGCTTGGGTGTAACAGGATTGGTTAATCATCCAGCTCTGGTGGATTTTAAAACATGGCTTATGGGTTACTTGCTGGGTGCAAACCCAGCCGGTTGTGCCTTTGTCCACAAACCACGGTTAAAAATGAAGACTTAACAACTTTTTCTTTTCATGTGTTGCACTGCAGCTGCCTAATTGTGAGCATCTATGCTGTTCCTTGGATTATGGGAATAAAAGTGGCTAGTTCCACACCCTGTTTCTTTGACTCCAGCTCAGCGTGGTATTTGAATGGTGTCATTGTGGTTAGCAAACCATGATTTATGGCTTAATGCAATGTGTGTACCCAGCCAGAATGTGCAGGACATGACTCCCTTGCCTTCTGCTGCCAGTTCTTGGGATGTGTGGGCATGTGAGATGGGTGGCTCTCTAAATCATTGAAATAAAGACATAAATCTGCATCTTCAGAGTACGGGTGGCAGGCTGCAATGCTGCTGGTGGAATTGAATCGCCAACGCTCCAGAAGTTTTCAGTTGAAGTTCGAAGGCCGAGTCAAAGAAAGTGCTTCCCATTTTCCAGGCCAGGGGGCCTGCTTTGAAGCCTGTGAATTTCCCCTTGCCTTGCAGGGCACCCTGCCTGTGTTTTCCCTGGCTTCCCTTTGCAATCATGAGAAGGGCCCAAACTTGACGTCTTTCAGCTCAGTTTAATAGCTTTCTGGAGCCAAATCAAGTCGATCGCCCCGGAAAGGTGCTTGGCCCAGTTACTGGAGCTGTCTTGCATAGCTGCCTGCCGAGCTGCAAGACTGGGCAACCGCCTCACGGGGTGGGGCGGGAAGCCAGCAGCTGCTCCTGGCTGGATCACTGAGGAGGTGGCACTGTGTCTTGGTTCACAACCTGCTGGGCAAGAGGGAGGGTGGTTGGCTGGCTGGGAATAGGGTGATGGGTAAGCCCATCTGGAATCAGGTCGCTGGTCGGGATAGTTCAGAACCATGCAGTAAAGCTTTATTAACGGTGTCTATTGTTTTTGTTTGTATTTGTAAGCTGCCCAGAGTCTATGGCAGTGGACGGTATAAATAAATAATACCAATGGTAACAACAAAAGCAACCAAAAAGTGCAGCTTGGAATTGGGCAGGGTTGGGTTGGGATTTTGGCCTGCAGAGCATCCATGCTCCCCTGGCTCTCCAACGTTTGCATTGCGCAAAATCTCGTATGCAGCCTTGCGCTCTGGCACAGCTATGTTAGGAGTTTCCCCCAGTTGCCCAGTTTTTACCCAGCGTGCACTTACCTGCGCATCACCTCTCATCCCTTTAAGAACATTACAAACAGTGGGCGGGGGGGGGGGGGAAAGAGCAAAGATAAATAAGAGGTGACCTTGAATCTAAAAGCTTTTCAAAAGCGCAACGGACACAGGATAGTTGGGGAAAACCGCACAGCCCTCCAGAGTTGTGATGTTGGCTGGGTATATCCGAAGAGCGAGGGCTGCGTTGGGCATGCCCTGCCGGTAGGAACCTAGAGGATCTGCCTCTTTTCAGGGTAACGCCACAGGTGAAGCCCTTCTGGGGTACAGACATGGGGGAATTGTGCAGGACTGAGGTTGGCGGCTGTGCCAAGCCGACAAGACTCTTGATGTTGGTAGCGAATGGGGGGCCAAAAGTGTCAAGAAATGGCATGCAGCAGAACTGGCCAAAACGTAGGGAAGCAGGGCCAAGCTGTTTGTCCTGGACAAAGAAGGACAAGAGAAACTCTTGATTCGTTGGCAGGAAATTGCAGACAGGACGCCCAGGACTGAGTTGGCTTTGCAGATGAAGCTTGTATAGGGCCTCGCGCCAACTGGGAGGCGGGCTGGGCTCGGCTGGGCCAGGCTGGGAGACAGCAGCCTGAAAAAGTCCCAGTGCAATAAGGGACAGGAGGGAAGACAGCTGGCCTTTCCTCAAGTGATTAGATAGCCGTGCCTGGAGTTCTGTGGCTGCAAAGGGCCAACTTCTGGCCAACAGTGCACACAGGCGTTTTTGCCTTTGTGCAGTTTGCAGTTCCCCTTCCCTTCTCTTGCTTGGTTTGTAGAAAGATTAGGGAAAGGTGAGCCTCTTCCCCCACTTTTCAGAACACCGGCTTGTAAAATTGGCCCCATCCTGGCCAGGCCAGGCCCCTCTCGTCTTCCTGCCCACGCTGCATCTTCTGGCTCTGTAAATGGGGTTGACTTGCAGGAGGAGAGCTGGGCTGGTTGCAGGGTAGTCTGAGATCAGCCTTTGGAGAAGTCAGAAAAGGTTCCACCACCAGACTCCCTCAAAGTGATTGGCATGAATGACAGAAAGCTGGGCTCGCAAAGCTGAAGTTCAGAGGTTGCAAATGTTAAATCGTGGTTTATCGTTTTGTTCATTTCATAAACCCTGCTAGTTTGATACTATTCAGCAAACCAATGTTAAAACAAACCGCTGTGTATATGCCAGGTTTACACAGGTCAATATACTAAGCTGAGGCAGACCTTAAAGAGAGGCCTTGCATGCCTGTGCGTGCCCAAGAAGGTGTCCCTGTGGGCTTCTGTGTGCGTGCAATGCATGTGCCGGTGTTCTGTGGGCCTTTGTTCCTGCCTGTGTATGTGCACACACACGCTGGCTGCAAATCGGACTGGGGTGTTGATCAAGGCCTGAAGATGTGCGCTCCATCATTTCTAAGGTTACAGGTTGCACAGGCAGCCGACGGGGCTGGTAATCACACGGAGTAGTAATTCCACAGCGAAGCAAGAGACCTGGGCAAGAACACGGAGGCCACTGAACTTGGAGGAGGAATTTTTGCGGCTTGTCCCAACAGAATTTCTGGCATGCTCTTAATAATCCTCCCCCGGCCCTGGGGAGGAGAGAGCGAGGCTGGCCCTGGTCCTTCTGGTGCTTCTCTGCCTCTGCTCCTCCACCCCGCTGCCTGCTTGGGGGAAGAGGGGGGCTCCTGCTGGAAAACTTTCAAAAGGAGTTTCTTTTGCTCTGTCCTTTCCAGCCTTGGGCTGATAGTTGAACCAAGATTACATTGCTCAGATTGGGTGAGTCAGCAGCCCCAAGCTAGTTTCTCTGCTTAGGTTGAATTTGAGGAGTAAGGACCTGGCGAAGGCCGCCCCCCCCAACCCCACTGCCCCAAGCGGGACCCAGAACACAATGGCCACCCGCTGCAAGTGGCAAAGGTGGGCCACATTTTTGGGAAGCTGGGATGTTTGTTCTATTAATCGTCGCTGGATTGCGATGTTTCTGCAGGGCAGTGGTGGGGAGCATTTGATGGCAAGCCACACACCCCTTGCTCTTGGGGTGGGCAGACCCCGCTGGATCCCCCTCCCTCTTCTGCCACCCCTGCTTGGGGGAGAGGCTTTCCGACTTCGGGAGAGGAGGTGAGAAGGGGCGTGAAAGCAAGCCCCTTGGTGATTCTCACCAGGGAGCAAGGTGAAGATGGGAGGGAAGTCCGGAGAGGTATAGAAATGGGGCTGAAATAAAAGAAACTTGCATTTTGAGAGAGACCAAGGATGGACCCTCCAACTGCGAGCCAGGACAGCTGCGTTGGGGTAACCCACCAGGAAGCTCCAGCACAGCAACATTGGAATTAACAAAGCTCAGCCTGGGTGCCAATCCAGCCCATTCCTCTTGAGCCAGGCTAACCAGGACGAGGGGGAAGCGTGCTAAGTAACCCATCACACAGCAAATGGGCCCTCTTTCTTTCTCTGCTGGTCCCCCCTTCATCCTATAGACAGCAGGTTGCATGGCCAGAAGAGGGGAATATGCACTGGGCCAAGTGAGCCAAGCCACGGTCACCCTTCTTGCAGAGACAACAGGGTGTGGATTTCTTCCCACCCCCACCCCCCCAAAGAAGGAATGCTCCGTAGCCCATAGAGAATGGATATTTCACATGCAAACTGTCTGGGAAGCGTAAAAGCTTTGCTAGCATACTCTGGGCGCTGTTCCTGCTGACTGAGAATTCAGAGGGTGGTCATTGCCACGCGCCTGGCAGCAACCAGTTTGCTGCGTGAGATTGTGAAGAAGAAGCGTCTGGGTGCTTCCTCCCTGCCTCTTCGCCCTTCTTGAGTCCCGCTCTGCTCTCAGTGAAAATAGATCGACCTGTGGCCTCCTCCAGGGGCAGAGCCATGCTCCATCTTCATGCCTTACTCCAAAGTCTTCTAGAGTCCACCACCATCATGGACTTTGCCGCCGTTCTGCAAGGGCTGGGCGATGCGGGGAAGCCACTAGGGTGGAAGTGACCCAGGCGTGTCTCTGTGGCTGCGAATGATGCCCATGTGTCTGATGTGACTTGTTGGTGAACATCAGGAAAGGTTTGTGAGCCTCGAGTGGGTGGGTGCGAAAGAAAAGAAAGAGAGAGGAAGAGGCTGAAACATGCAGAGCTTAGAGCAGGCTGTTCTCGCAGTTTAGGAGCAACCTCAAAGCACATCTCCCCCCTGCATCTGCCAGGCCTCCCCCACCCCAGGAAGCGTGAAAAGGCGGTGGGGCAAAAGTTGCAGTTTTGTCTCTCCATCCTGGAATTTACCTTTCTCCGTCTCTGGAGTGCGGATGCAGAATGAATTGGGTTGTGTTCTCGGTCACGCTCGGGTGATCGGTGCAGCTGGGATCCTTTTCAGAAGGAAGCAGGCGTCGTTTTGCCCTGATCCAACTTCTGTCCAGTTTGGCTGCTGGCTGCAGGAAAAGCTTTTTTTCTTTGCAAACGCCGTTGACCTCCTTCGTTCACCAGGCATCTGTCTCCCGGTGTGCAGCTGCCTCTTCCCCGCCTCTCCTTTCTGAAGTTCAAAATCCATTTAAGTCAAGAGGAGGAGGAATTATGGCTGCTAAGGCCCCTTGCATTTAACTGTAAATCCTCTTTACTGCTCCACCACGATCTCTTAGCACCAGCGTGATCAGGCTGTGGGGAGGCGTGAGTCTCTCCCAAGGCAGGGGCAGGCCTGGGAAGCAAAGGATTGTATTTCCAGAGAGGGCCATGGATGATGTCTGGAATGGAGAAGGAGACTGTTTTTCCCCTTCTGAGGAGCACGGGGTTACTTCTTGCATTGCATTCTAGAGTCTGTATCGCATCATAAGTTCCTGGTGCTGGGTCTTGGGGTGCAGAGGAGGGAGGGCAGGGAAGGGTCCTTCAGGGTGGGAGCTCAGACTTCTCCTGCCTGCTGCCCATGGCCTTCTATAATTGCAGCCAACTGGGCTAATGGCGAGTGGCCTTGACCAAGGAGGCTTTCTGTGCCGTTCTGTGGTTGAAGGGTTGCAATGGATGGCCTTCTCTGGAGCAGGTGGGACTTCTCCACCGTCTCCTTGGGTGGAGAAGAAGAGAGGTGCCTTTCAGGTCTGCTGCAGGAGGACCCCCTCAACTCCAGCACTTGGCACTGTTTGCCCATCAACCCTCATCTTGCAAGCATGGGCCTCTGCCTGTTGCGGTTCTCTGCGGGGCTGTTGGGTGGAGACACGGCAGCTGGACGTGTCCTAGAAAGCTGCTTGGGAGAAGGAGCAGAATGACATGCGATTTGGGGCTCAAAAGGTGCACATTCCAGAAAGTGAGTTTTCGCGCTTCCCTTCCCCCTGGTTGGCTCCTCTGGAGCGCAGGGAGCTCCCTTCTCCGAGCTGAGGCGGTTCCTTCCCTGGGGGGGCTGGAAAAGGACCTGTCTGGTCACCTGGGCTGGATCTGTGGATCTGGATTCCCCAGGGATCTGACCTCTGCTTCGCTGATTGGGCCTCTGCCCCATCTCTGGTTGGGAGCCTGATTGCTTTGATCTCCCTGCAGATGCTCCCTTGCATGGTTGGGGAGCTCGCAGTCTGGGGAGCAAGAACATCCCCCAAGGAGGCCTTGGTGCTCTTAATGCCCAGGGGCTGAGCCAGAGAGCTGGGGCGCTGAAGAGCGGGGGTCCTTCAGCAGCCCACCCTCACCTTCCTCTCCATCCCACCTCGCAGTCCCTCCCCTCCGCTTAATTTGCTCTTTCTGGAGACAGGCACTGCTGGACTGTTGAGGAGAGCCAGTCCTGTTGAAAGCCAGCCTGGCGCTCTGCTACCTCTGTGTTTTCTGGTTTTGTGGCCGATGGGCCCCTTCCACCCGGTTAGGCCTCGAAACGAAGGGGAGTGGTCTGGTTCTGACCCAGAGCAGTGGGGCAAGCATAGATAGGGGCCTCTCCTCCTTTCCTGGCCATCCCTTCCCCCCAGCAAAGAGCTTTCTCTTGCATTAACCCCGTGGCCCTTTAAGCTTCCCCCCTCCTGCCCTTCTCCTTCCCTGTTTGTTATCTTCCTTTCAGGCCTGGTGACCTTGCGGGAGAGCAACCTTCCTTGTTCCTTTGTCTCTGCGTTCCCAGCCGCCCACACACAGCCCTCTCGCTATCTCCCAGGCCCAGGACTTCTTCACCTCAGCTTGGCAAGATGGCCAAGTCCCCCACTAATGACTCAGAGCTGGAGGCTGGGGTGGGTGTGAGTGATTTGCGCGTTTATTTTCTACTGCTTCTGGGGGTGTGGGTGGCAGACAGAGGCTGTGAAAGTTAGCAGCTTGACTGGCCAGTGTTTTTTCAGAAATTTCACAAGCGCCCCACCCCACAAGACTCTGGCAGTCCTAGGAATTTTGATCCAGTATGTCTCCGGATCAAATGGCGCTTCCTTCGTAGGGCACCTTTAATCTTGCAGTGCAATGGGCTTGTTCTCACCATTGGAAGGGAAGGGCTGTTTTCAGGTTGCCAAAAGAGAATTGAGGATGGAAATGAGCCAAGTGGGTTCGGCTTTAAGCCTGCCTCTTTGGGCTTGCACCCCTGAACTCTTGGGGAGCATCTGGGTTTGATAGCATCCTTTGGCCTCGAGCCCGTGTCCCTTGGAAGATTTCGCCCAGAGGGTGCTGTTGGCTCCCAGTTTGCTTCCCTGTTTGGGAATTCAGAGTTTGATTGGACAGCAAGAGTTGTGGGCCAGGCTAAACGTCAGCGCTGGCCTCTAATGGATGGCGTACAAGAGCTGTGGATTCAAGGGGAGTCACCCTAGGTGGAAGGGTGAAGGTGTAGGAACTTCTGGGCCAGATAATTTTTGTTATCTTAGGTTCTGCCCAGGGTGGAGAGATCTTTGTAGATTTCCAAGAGGGTTTGTCTAGCCCTTGGCTAAGATTTAAAAGCTAAGCAGGACCTGATGGGGTCAGTCCTTAGATGGGAGACCATCAGTTGTAGGCTAGATGGGGAAGCCAGCAGCACAGAAGAAGGCAGGTGCGAACTGTTGTTGTGCTGCTGGGTCTGTGTTGTCGCGGAGCTGTTTACCTTTAAGAAAAGAGGAGGGTTTCAGCTGGCAGGTTGGAACAAGCAAGACAGCAAACAGCAGAGGGGTGTGAGCGAGGCCCGCAGTGGAAGAGGAAGTGTGTTCTTGCACATATGCTTTCTTTGCAGGGCCTCTTTGGCTATTGTTCTCTAGGGAGTATCATAAACCCATCAAGGCCTTCACTTGTGCAAACGGCACGCTCTGGGCCTGTTGATGCAATCTGTTATCCTCCAGGCCCTGAAGAGCCTCTTTGCCCCCATCAAGGAGGGTGGGAGGGTTTCAATTCTCGCGCTGCCTCCAAGAATGCCACTCCATGGGCAAAAGGGGCTGCAGAAGTGTCAGGTTGCCCCCTCCTGAGCGATGTGACCTGGTGAAGAGTCCTGGGAACCTTGAAAGCTTGCAAATTTGTGGGTGGTGTGGGGGGTAAACCTACAGTTGGCCAAACAGAGTGATTGCCTCCTGGTGGCTTTTCATTTTCCATTCAAAAACCGAGCCAGTGAATACCCCCATTTTCAGAACTAAGTTTGCATCTTTTGAATAACTGGGGGCAGAGCTCACCTTTACCATCCATCCCTAGGGCTGCCCTCTATCCTATCCGTTGGCACTTCCTGGCATGTCCAGGAGTCCTGGGCATCTGAAACTCACGTAGCTATGTTGATGCCTAGGACGTCCCTCTTGTATGGCCAAAAAAAAATAATAATCAAAAGAAGTTTCTACGGAGAATTCTTATACATAATTCCATTTCAAACTCAGTCATCCAATGTTCAAAACCCATAAACTCTTTTATCTACTTTAAATCTTCCTAGTAACTGTAAATAAGAAAACTATTGGCAAGTATGTCCCTCTGCCACCAGTTCTTCTCTTGATTTTATTTGGTATTCCCCTTGACAAAATTCTAGAATCTCACAGTAAGTTAGCCATTTGTGTTTGCCTCTTATTTCTCGTCTGTAAAATGCTCCTTGTGCTGAGAGCCACAAAGGTGTTTTCGGGCACAGCCTGGGTTTCTGTCTATTCCATATTCTCAGTATGGCACTTCTAGCATAATATTTAAAATCCACATTAACCTTGACCTTGTCGTACCACAGATACCCATGCCACACAAATCTCAGGTTATGTCCTCCTAACTCCAAAACCTTCTATTTTTCAACAGCACCCACCCCTTCATCCAAACCAAACAGCAAGCTGCAAAGAAACACCCCCTCTTTCCTTTGCATCCTGTGGCACCTTATATTTAACTCATGGTTTTTTCCCCTGCCACACAAATTTAGATATATCCTTTTGCCACTGTTTAAATGGTGCATCAGTTGTCAAAACAGGTATTGTCTGAAACAAAAACATCATTCTAGGCAGGCCATTCATTTTTATCACAGAAATTCTCTGAAAATAAAAAATTCAGTAACCCTTACTTTAGGGTTGCTTTGTTTACAAAAAACCTTACTGTGGCTTTTGAGCTTGTGGCAAGGCTGGTCAGGAGAGAAAATGAAGGAACAAAACTAAGCAAAAGTAAAACAAATTTGTAAGAAAAAACAGTAACATCAGAGGCAATGTGAGGAAGATAGTGGAGGACACCACATGAAACTCAGGCGGTAAAGAGTTTCATAGGTTGGCACTGCTATAGATAGGTTGGTGGTGCCAACTGTAGCTCTCCCTTTAGACCAGTGTTTCCCAACCTTGGCAACTTCAAGCTGTGTGGACTTTAACTCCCAGAATTCCCCAGCCAGCATTAACAGTGTTATAGATGCTCGCTACCATGGGAAAAGATTGTTGAATGAGTCATGTCTGGATGAAAATGAGCTGGACCAGGGTAATAGAGTCTGTTGCTGGCATTGTTTTTTAAGATCTGGGCCTCCGAAGTGTGCAACTGAAGGGACGTGTCCATCCTTTTTCAGTCTGTCAAAGTAAGAAAGTAAAAAGTAAACCCTGCTGTTACACACACACACACACACACACACACACACACGCTTTGCCGAGATCCTGAGACTTGCAGCTCCCAGAATTCCATGGGCCGTGCAGGGTGGGAATTCTGGGAGATGCGCTCCCGTGCCATCAGGAGGCGAACCCCAGCTGCGCTCGCCTCTGCTTACCAACCTGGGCAGTGATGAGGGGAGGGGGCAGAAAGGTCTCTGTTTCAACTGAGGTGGCCTGTATGGGCACATTTGTTCAGTATTTGCAGAGTTAGTAAAAAATTAACGTTCTGAAAGACGGTTGTAAAAGCTGAGCAAATGGGCGCTTAAGTCAACAAATGCAGGCTGTGTGCGTGTATGGGGGGGTATGTCCTCCAGAGAAGGGATGAAGGAGCGCCTGGTTTGCTGATTGCTGCAACATGGTTGGGGTTGGTAGTAGCTACTAAGACCAGCTTTGCCTATGACAGATCTCCCTTCCAGAGGCGCTGGACTGCAACTCCCATCCTGCCCGGCCTGCGAAGGAAGGCCAGGCTGGGTCCTGCTTTGCACCTTGTATTCTGGTGTCAAGACAAGGTGTCAACTCTGCCACCGTGGTTGGTAAGCCATGGTGGGTTGGGTACACGTGGAACAAGCCACGATGCCCTGATCAGTCCGTGGTGGCTTGGTGCAATTGTGAACCCGCCGTTGTTTTTGCATCTTTGGAGAACAAAACTAGACTGCTGTTCCTCCTGCAAGGTGATTCTGTGGAGAATCATCCCAGGCAGGGTGTTTAGCAATCCAGGAGGGGCAGCTGCTGCTGCTGCTGAGGCAAGAAATAGTCTTTAATTTTACTTTTCAAACTCCGGGCTCCCTCACCCTTCTCATGGGGAGACCCCCTTCAGCAGTAACCCCTCTGCGTCCTCCTCCTCCCACGCCACTCTCCTGCGGCTGGCCCTGCCTTTGATTCCCTTCTGTTTTCTTCTTTCCTTCAGTCCTCTTTCATGCTGAGGTGCCCTTGCGCCCACACTGGAGTTGGAAGATGCTGAGCTTTGTGCCTCATTGCGCCCCGAGAGCGCCTGGCAGGGCAGAGGCGGAGGACGGTTCCCGCTTGGCTCTTAGTGGCAAAAATCTCCTGGGTGGCGCTGCCCCCTCCCCGTTGTGGCGGGAGGACACGGACACACCGGCTCTTTTGCAGCAGTGCCGGCCTGTGCGCTCCCTCCTGGCTGCTTCCTGCTAATCGAGTCAGCTCCGCTGGGTCTGTCACCTGCTCCAGGCAGCTGCAGCTTGCGTTGTGCTGCCAAGTGGCTGGCGGGCGGGCGGGGGACTTCTTGTGAGGCCTGTAGCCGCCTCCCCTCCCACCTCCTGCTCTCTTTCCCTGCCAGGAACAGTCGCCCTGGGGCACTGCGACCTTAGCAGGTGTTTTGGAGAGCGCGAGCCTGGTGTCACACGTCCTCCTCAAGTGGCCACAGCAACGGCTGGCCAGCGTCCTTGTGCCAGGCTCCTCCTGGCTTGTGGGAGGGCACCAACGACCCCCTCTGCCGCCCTCCCCGCCAGCTGCTTCGATATCTGTGCCAAGATGGCCAGGTGCCAGCCTGGTGTGGCGAGCAAAGATCCAGCAAGCAGGCAACCTCTGTTTTGTCCTTGGTGTGTGGCCATTTTCAGCTCCAAAGCCTCTGTTGTGAAATCTCTTCTCTCCAGCAACAGGATCCTTAAAATCCTATGTACTAGCCGTAGATTTGTGGTCTGGGAGGAACGGGGTGCTGGGGTGCTCCCCCCCCCCAGTTCTCTGCAGGAGAGGGTAGCCGTCATGGCCTTGATTTGCAAGATCTTTGGGTCTGACGTGGTGAGCAATTCAGCGCACGTTAATCCACACCTACCACCCTGTTTGCAAGCCCTCGGCTGACCCAGGGTAGTGCCCCGTGTTGGTGTTGCATTAAAGGGGTTGCGAAGCGCTCTTGCACTTGCTGCTGCGTCAGGAGACACTGGTGAGCAGAGGCTGACCAGGATGCCCGGGACCCCCATGGAAAAGATGCCCTTGGGGCCTGTAGCTGGCTCCTTTGAGCCACTTTCAGCGTCCTGTAAGAAAGGGGAGAATTGGCTGAAGTCCTGTGCGACCCGAGGGTGCTTGACTGAGGAAGAACATCCACTTTCTGTATCATCTCTGGTATTTGTAGCTTTAAAACAAATATAGTTTGTTTGTTTATTTTCTATCCCACCTTTATTTTTTTTATAAATAACTCAAGGCGGGGAACATACCTAGTGCTCCTTCCTCCTCCTGTTTTCCCCACAACAACAACCCTGTGAGGTGGGTTGGGCTGAGAGAGACTGGCTGGCCCAAGGTCACCCAGCCGTCTTTCATGCCTCAGGCAGAACTAGAACTCACGGTCTCCTGGTTTCTAGCCCGGCACCTTAACCACTAGACCAAACTGGTTCAGTTTACTTCCAAGGATGGGAGCTTTGTTGCATTAAAAGGAGCTGGCCTCTGTCCGATGCCACTCGCTTGTCGTATTTCCCCCCCACTTGGAAACCTCCCCATCTGAGAGATCCCTCCTGATGATCTGGGCTCTGCTTCGGACCTGCCAGTGTCGGCCAGCTGAAGTGTGGGGTTAGTGCTTGTGTGCAGAAGAGGGAAGAGATCTGGGTGGCTCAGGGCAGATCTTACACACACACACACCGTATTTGAGTAAAGGTTACCCATTTGGCGGGGGGGGGGACTCTATTTCTTTGCATAGCTATTGCTAGACGCCCAGATCTCTGTTGCTTAAGACGGGTGGCCACGTAAACCTTTGGGGCAAATAATTAAATAAATGGATGTGCCTCTTAGTTAGACTTAAATCCCTCCTTCCACCCAGGAGTCTTCAATCCTGTGAGGTGGGCTGGGCGGAGGGCGATTGCCAGCGCCAGTCCCCCACGGCTGAGGACGGACTTGAACTCGGCTTACCCAGATTCTGCACCGACACCTTATCTGGGTTCCCCCTTGCTCAGGATCTGCAATCCCACCGGCAAGCGACGGGGCCTTTTTGGTGGTGGGGTTCTCCGATCTGAATTGCTGCCCGTGGCAAGCCTGCCTGTCTCCAGCACGGTGTTGTCTCCCCTCCCGGCCTGCTCCCTTGGGAACTGGCTGGGGTTTCTGCAGATCGGTTTTCTGTGCTGATGGGCTTTTGTCCTCTTTTTAGCTCTGTTCTGCAAGTCTAAAAAGTTTGTTTCAATAGAAGAACAACTCTGCAGCTCTGGGTCGAACTGTGGAGCCCTTGGTGCTCCCTGAGCTTGGTGGTGGCATGCAGATGTTTCATTACCCGACTAGGCAACATCGGCCGTGTTTATTTCTGCAGAATGTGTCAACATACCTTTCCCCTGTAGGTTTGTTTGTTTTGGCCTTCCTTTCATTGTTCCTCTGCCGCCTTTTAAAAATCCTGCCACCTTTCGTTTGTTGGCTTGTTTTTTTTTTCAACGAGCCCTTAGATCTACATGGTTCTGCCTTTCCAGTGGTTTTGCATTTTGCTGGAAGACCGAACGCAGGGTTTTAAAAAAGAAAAAACCTAGAACTATTATTCTGGGGTTACTGTGTTCCAGTTTTGCTTTGGGGCCACGAGATATTTTATTGTGTTAACGTTCAAGGTGACATCTAAGGATATTCGTTTCAGGTGCACTCAGGTTTCAAGGTGGCATCTAAGGACATTTGTTTCGCGTGAAACCGTGTCTGGGCTTACTACACTCAAGTTGTCCCTTCAAAGTGGCCCTGGGGTGGCTGTCCCCTCCTGCCTTCATCCTCTCCTGGAGGATTCCCCCCCTTCCAAACCGCGGCTATCTTGCTGTTGGTAATCTCTGCTTGAGCTCTGAAGCTGGGCTGCGATCCAGCTGGGCTGAGCTGGCTCTGCTGGGCAGGCCCCGTGCCTGCCTTGTGACGGGGCAGTCGCATCTCCCCTCCACGCCTTGTCTCCTCCCACTGCATGGTGGACCAGCAGGCAAAACATGGGGCCAACCAGGCTTGCCTTGGTCCTGCAAGCAAGGGACAGAGGGAGGGTGTGCCAAGGCGGGCACTGGTGTGGAAAGGGTGAGGAAACCCGCCCATCCCTCTCCAGCAGTTGGTCATCCTGTCCAGTCAAGGGGCTAATTGGGAATAGACAGATTCCTGCTTTCCACTCCCTGTTTGGCCACAAGCTTCCTCGGAAAATTTCCAGGAAAATTGGCAAAGGAGGGCAACCCCTTTGTTACCCATCCGGTGGTGTCCCAGGGGCTCAGCAAGGGATTTCATTCAAAGTCCTTCCAGCTGCAGCTGTTCGGGGTCAAGCGTGGTTTTGCCGATAGCTTGGGCTTTCTTTGAGGGGGAAGTGGGACACTAGCAGGCTAAGAGCTTAAGCCATGGTTAGTTTAACTTGAGTTTATTGGATAAACCATCATCTTTGTCTACATGAAGCCCCACATTGCTGCTTGTAAACCACAGTGGTAGATTTTGCACAACTAGCCAGCAGTATGGCTCACCACCATTTTGAACGTGCCAACTTTGCTTGTGCAGCAAGCACCTTTTTAAATAAATGGATTTTTCCCACCTTTCTGGGTGCTGGTGTCAGTTCATACCTGGCAACTAAAATTATACCAATCAAAGGAGGTTAAAATTATACCTTCTAGAACGCCAGTGGTAACTCAGCCTGTATCTAAAAAGCATACATTAGTAATTCCTCGAGGGAGGTGAGTACTCCTCCTTAATTCCCGTTTTGTCATCCTCTCTCTGACTGGTTGAACTTGTTTTCTTGGTTTCAAAGTGTGATTTTTAGACTTTGGTGGTGGAGAATGTAGACGCTGAACTGGGGAATGAATGCTTTCCAGGGTGTTTTGGCGCCAATCATGGGGCTTCATCCTTGTGCTTTCAGTTCTGTGTTGAGCCAGGAGCTTGCCCACCTAAGATGAGGCCTAAGAATGGAGAGAAGAGAAGTTCGTATCTCAGTCCCACTTTGCAGGGATGGTGTTAACATTTCTGAGAATAGCTTTGTATCAGCACTCTAATCACTATATGGTTAGCCTCAGATGTTTCACCAGGTGACGTTCTAGGAGCTGATTCTGCATGCCTGAAGCTCGGTTGGTTTTAATTTTGACACTTGGTGGCTTAATGTGTGGTTTGAACACATCCTCCTTTCATCAGTTGACGGTTCGTTGTGTCCTGCAACCCCAGAAAATGGGTTAATCCAATATCAAGCTGAGCAAGAAGTGTAGACTCAGGGTGCAAGAAAGAATTAGCGTGATTTTTGCCCCTCCTCTGGTTTTGTTCTAATAATATTTGCCAAATGAAAAGATGGGGTTTGAAGGGCAGGGCTTGCCCTCCCAAGAGCATCAAAAGCCTTTTGCACCCAATAATTTGGGAATAGCTTTAGAGCACCCCCTGCTGGAGCATTTTAGCACCACAGGTCTTGAGCAGACAGCATGCTCACACTTTGGGATGGGGTAGCTTCAAGGTGATAAGCACCCTGTTCCTGGGGGCGGGGTGCCTTTCTCTCTCTCTCTAGAATTTGTCTCAAGAGCGGCATCCCATAATCATAGCCGTTTCTAAGCCAGTGAAAAATACAGGTAGTCCTCACTCAATGACCATTCGTTTAGTGATGGTTCAGACTTACGATGGTGCTGAAAAAACCAACTTACAGCTGGTGCTCACACTTTTGACCATCACAGCGTCCCTGAAGTCACACGATCACGATTTGGGTGCTTGGCAATCTGTTTGCATTTATGACCGTTGCAGCATCTCATGGTCATGTGATCTCCATTTGCGACCTTCCCGGCCAGCTTCTGGCAAGCAAAATCAATGGGGAACCATGTGATTCACTTAGCGACATGCGGTTTGCTTAATGATTCGCTTAATGACTGCTGCAAAAATGGTTGTAAAATTGGGTCGAATTCTCTTAATGACCGCTTTGCTTAGTAACTGAAATTCCAGCCTCAATTGTGGTAGTTAAATGAGGACTACCTGTAAGAGGTGGGTGTTAGTCCTCATCAATATTACAGTGGGATCAGAGGGGATCAAAGCTCGAGGCTTGGGAGGCCTGTGTTAAAGGCGTAGCTCGGCTTTCCAAACTCGATCCCCTCCGGATATCTTGGACTTCAGCTCCCATAATTCCCAGCCTTAATTATGGCAGTTGAATTGTTGGGACGGAGTTGGGTGGATGCAAAACAAGGGCGCCTTTTCAGCTGTAGGGCCTTGGCAAAAGAATTCCCTTTTCCGGACTTCTCCCTGCTTGGCTTCTCTGGGCAAGAGTCGGAAAACGGCGACTCCAGTCTCCCCTCTGCGCTGCTTTTCATATGCTTCCATGCCGGTTGGTTTTTTAAACCTTTGTTGCTGATGAGCCTGGATTTTAGCAGCTCATTGAGGGGTGCCGCGCGAATCAGATCTTGGCTGCGAGACCAAGTGGAAACCTCGGAGGGAAGACAGCTGCGCAGTGCAGGCTGTTGGTCTTCAGAAGGCGCTTTCGAGCTGGCAAGATTGGGCCTGGGGCGTCTTTGCCGGCTGAAGCCTTGCAAGTAAAATGGAGCATGAAGAAGTCCTTTTAGGGGCAGGGAGTCACAAAGTAGGCTTTGCATATGTGTGGGAGCATCACCGGTGGGCATCCCTCTCTTGCTGAACCCCATTCACGTGGCGTTGCAAAACGAGGGGTACCCATCCCAGAGTGACGGACAGGCAGCCAGCAAGTGGTGGGGTCAGGGCCCCCTCAGTAGGTTGGCAGTGGCAGTTTTCTGCTGGGGGCCTTTGGTGCAGGCTGGGGAGGCCCGCGCGGCACAGCCTCGCCGGCTCTTAATCCGACGCGCCGTTTTTGTCTCTGCTGCAGAACAAGTCGACAGCCCCAGGGTCAGATGGCAGATTCATAACTTGGCAGGGAGACATTTCAGAACAATAAAGGTGTCTGGCTGTTGATCAGGTCATTTTTTATCCTGGCCTTCCCCCAGCCCCCTTTGCTTCGCTCCAAGCTTCGGATTTATGGCCAGGGGAGAAATACATGCAACTGAACAAGGCGCATGGACATGCACGGGCACTCTCCGGTGCCAGATGCCAAGGCCGTTCCTTCCCTTCCCCTTGGCTCCCCTCGGCTTATCTCTGCCTCCACTCCCTGCTCAGCCCCTAAGCTGCGATGTTTACCTCCAGCTCCTCTGACGGTTTGTGAAGATGCCTGGCGGAGCAGAGGTCACTGAACTGCGAATGTTATGACATGACATTCTTGTGTCTGCGCTTTCAAGATGCGGGACGCAGCCAGAATGATAAGTGAGCCCACTGACACTGCTGCCTGTCCGTCCTTCCTTCCTTCCTTCCTTCCTTCCTTCCTTCCTTCCTTCCTTCCTTCCTTCCTTCCTTCCTTCCTTCCTTCCTTCCTTCCTTCCCCCCCCCCCGCCTTATCTCTCTCCCTCTCTCTTTCTTGCTGTATTCCTCCCCTGGCTCAGATCTGCCTCCTTCACTCTGCTCTCCAGAGGAAACTGATAAGGGTCCCCCCTCCCTCACTGGCCCCTTTTGATTCTCATTTCTGGCCAAAAAGGCTGAAGAGAAGGAGTGATGGGTAGAATAATTTGAATTTGTGGAATAGCGGGGGCTGTTTCTCTGGCTTTGAGTAGAGAAAGTGCTAGTGTCCTTTGCATGAAAAGCCCCAGGTTCAGTCTCTAACGGGGCTGGAGAAACAGCTTGAGAGCGGCTGCCAAACAGTGCTGGCAATACTGGCCTGCATGGGTCAAGGGATGGTTGGTAAACTGCACCATACCTTCCAGTGCATGCATGATGTTTCGATTCCAGGCCTCTCCAGAGAGGGCTGCATCCCTCCCTTCCACCCTCCCGCCATCTTTATTCCGAAACACTCGAGCTGCTGCCAGTCAGGGTTGTCAGGACTGGGTGAGTGGACCAATAGCACAATAGCACAGCTTCCCATGTCTCTGCCCATGCAGGAAATTCCCATTGGCTCCCAGAGATCTCTATAGAAGCTAGGAGAGGCTCTGGCCCGAATCCCCGAAGAGTTGCTGCCAGTCAGGGTTGGCCATATAGGGTCAGATGGCTTTGTGTTCTGGCTTCAGGCTCCTAGATTCAGTGCATCTCCATGAGGTCGGTACAAGGGCATAATCAAATGCAGCGGCTTGCAGCGGCAAGGCTCGTTCAGTGCCAGCTGGTGTGTGATCTGCCATGTTGGCTCTCAGCATTCCCTATGGAGGAGTATAAAGAGGCTTCAGGGTCTCCCAGTGTGGCAGGATGTGGTGAGAAGTCTCGCTCTTCCGTGCATTAACTTGAGTGCTGCTGGGCCATCCCTGTGGGAAGAGGAGAAAATAGATAGGCTGGCTTGACTCATCACTCACCCGAAGCTGGGGTTTGCTCATGATTGCTGGTTTGCCCAACATGACAAGCTGGAAACCATTGGCCTGGCACAGCTGGTTGAATCCTCAAAGCACACTGAACCGGAGGAGCATCATGATGGTCTAACGCAGCGTGACAACCAAGCTTGAAGGATCCTGAGTGGCCGACTGTATTTGCACAAGATCAGAGAGGGTTTCTGGCCCTTTTCTGTACATCTCAAGCTTCATGCTCATCCCATAGGTGCGTGAGCTGCGCACTCTTCAAAGTGCGGCAAGCTGTACTTTGATGCCTATAGACTTGAAGGCCTTCCCACCTCGAAGGGCACCTGCAAGGGTAGAGGCTGCTCCCAAGGGCATTATGGAGGGCAAAGCTAAGATGGTGTGTATGGGTGAGAGGAGAGGCTGGATGATCTGACCAGTTCCCCCAGGTTGGGGTCTGGGAGAGCTTTCAATTCTCACTGCAGATTTCCACAGAGGGCCTTCAGCTGTCATTTTTGTCATGAGAACAGGGAAGAGGAAGGGGCCAGACTGTTTCTGAAACAGGGAGGCTGGGCCAGAAGGCAAACATATGTGGTTGGGAGGCCAGTACAGGCAGTCCTCGCTTAATGACTACAATTGAGACTGGAATTCTGGTTGCTAAGTGAAACAGCCATTAAGTGAATCCGACCCGATTTTATGA